>NW_016807882.1:2180797-2201116 GCF_001698545.2 Rhinopithecus bieti
AGAGGAGGGGAGAGGGAAAGGATTGGAAGGGAAGGGAAGGGAAGGGGTCACTAGTGACGTAGGAATTGTCTAAATATTCCTAATGACCTTTCAACCTGAACTTAGTTCTTGTTTTTATTCATCAGAATCACATCAGGAGGGAGGAAATGACAGATGGGAGGGAGAAATCTACCTCTGGTGTTTGAAACTTCGTAATAACCCATCATACTCTACAACAGACTTCAACCAGCTAGCAATATCTCTACAAGTTTTTCTTTTAACACTAAGTTTCCGATAAGAGAACCTTGCATTTAATTGAGTTCTGCCTATACTCAGATTCCTTTCTCAGGAGCCAGGGTTGAAGGCCCAGCAGGCAAATTTTCCAAGGAGAGAAATAGCAAATGAAGTTAACTGACATTAATGAAAGTAAATATTTTATCAATGAAAAAATAATCCTCCCACCTATGATGAAAACTATTTTTTTCAGCCTGATGGATAAAATTCTAAATCATTTCATATACCTTGGCAGCATTCTAATGTCTGCTTATGAAAACAACAATGCTCCATACATTATGTGAATTACATTTCTCTTTTTATAATTAATTTTTTATACTACAAATGTACATTTATTGTCTAAAAATCCTAACAGTACAGAGGTATACAGGGTACAAAAGTCAAAATCTCCATTCATCTCTCCTCAGGCCCCATAGGGTTGAGACACACCACAACATACTTTTTTTTTCTGAAAACATGTCACGTTCATAAGCACATCATACTTTTTATGGGAAGCAATGATTAGCTGTTCACGGTGGACCCTTCCAGACTTTTTCTATGTATGTGTATCTATTTACACATATACGTGCTATGAATCTTTTATGCTTTTATTACGTATATTGGATTGTATTAAACATATTGTTCTGAAACTTGCTTAATGTTAAGTCAGAAACATCTTCTGTGTCAATACATTCAGCACTGCTTGACTCTCCTTTGCAGATGTAGAGTTATCACTGTACCATAAGTGTTTGGTAGCTGTTTTTAGTTTTCCCAGTTTGGCTATTTTCAGATTTTCTTTAATGCCAACTATGCTGTAATAAATATTCATATACATTATACATATGTTGCTGAATCAATGCATGTGAGCATTACTGTTGTACTTTATTTTTATTTTTACTTTTATTTTATTTAAACAGCATCTTACTCTGTCACCCAGGCTAGAGTGCAGTGCCACAAACACAGCCTACTGTAGCCTTGACCTCCTAAGCTGAAGTGATCCTCCCACCTCAGCCTTCCAAATAACTGGGACCTGAAGAGAGATGCACTACCATGCCAGTCTAATTTTTTCTACTTTTTGTAGAGATGAGGTCTTGCTATGTTGCCCAGGGTGACCTTAAACTCCTGGCCTCAAGCAATCCTCCCACCATGGCCTCCCAAAGCACTGGGATTACAGGCGTTAGCAACCACATC
This sequence comes from Rhinopithecus bieti, assembly GCF_001698545.2. Lineage (NCBI taxonomy): Eukaryota > Metazoa > Chordata > Mammalia > Primates > Cercopithecidae > Rhinopithecus > Rhinopithecus bieti. The sequence goes on from NW_016807882.1 coordinate 2,182,241, forward strand.
CAGCCTGAGCATTACGGTTTTGAGAGATATTCCCAAAGTGCTCTCCACAAACAGTTACAACAATGAACACTTCCATCAGCTGAATGTGAGATTATATTTTTACTTTATTTTGGGGAATGAAGGTAGCATATTATTGTTGTATTTATTCGTATTTCCCTAGTTGTGAGATTAAATAATCTTCAGGTGTTTCTCAGCCATTTGTATTTCTTTTTCTGTAAATTGCCTTAAATTTGCCCTTTTCTTTTGACTTACTTTTTCGTGTAATTTGAAGGAGCCCTTTAAATATTACGGTTCTCATATGATTCATGAAAACACTTCCTCTCTCTGCTATTTGACACTTAGCTTTAATTATGCACCATTCATTAAATGGAAGTTTTAAAATACTTATGAGGACAGATCTGTCCATCTTTTCTTTACGGTTTTGTGGTTTGAGACTTCTTTGAAAGGCCATCTTTACCCCCAAGTTGTTTAAAAAAGAAAAAAACAAAAACAGGCTGGGCACGGTGGCTCACGCCTGTAATCCCAGCACTTTGGGAGGCGAAGGCAGGCGGATCACCTGAGGTCAGGAGTTCGAGACCAGCCTGACCAACATGGAGAAAACTGGCTCTACCAAAAATACAAAATTAGCCAGGCATGGTGGCACATGCCTGTAATCCCAGCTCAGCTACTCGGGAGACTGAGGAAGGAGAATCGCTTGAACCTGGGAGACAGAGGCTGCAGTGAGCCAAGATCATGCCATTGCACTCCAGCCTGGGCAACAAGAGCGAAACTCTGTCGCAAAAAAAGAAAAGACGCTTGTCCTATACTACCTTCTAGTGCCTTTATGGAAAGTTTTTAACATTCGAATTTTTATTTTTTTAATTTTATTTTTATTTTTTTTAGACAGAGTCTTGTTCTGTCACCCACGCTGGAGTGTGGTGGTGTGATCTCAGCTCACCGCAACCTCCGCCTCCCGGGTTCAAGTGATTCTCCTGCCTCAGCCTCCCGAGTAGCTGGGGCTAATTTTTTTGTATTTTTAGTAGAGATGGGGTTTCACCATATTGGCCAGTCTGGTCTTGAACTCCTAACCTCAGATGATCCGCCCGTCTGGGCCTCCCAAAGTACTGGAATTACAGAATATTTGATTTTTTAATTCATTTGGAATATGCTTCTGAAAACAATATGAAACAAAAATCCCTAACATGGTGATGGTGGAATTCCTGACCCACTCCCATCTCAATAGAAATCTTCTGATGTTTCATCATTATATCTGCAGTGGCTTCTGCCCTTATCAAAGCTTGTTAATAGTTTATTTTCAAATAAAGAATGCACATTGAATTCTGAGTGCTTTTTCAACATCTAATGAGATCATCATTTGAGCTCTTTCAATTTATTAACATGTGAATTGCATTATTGGATTTCCTAATGTTCAAATTTTATTCTTTCTCTAAAAGTTATATTTCTCAGTTTTCAATGTGTCTCAACTTTCTGATATGAAAGAAATGATATTTTCAGTATGAACCATCTTCTAAAAGCAAAACAAAATGACATTTTTATTCCACATTATTTAAGAAGATTTAAAAATGAAAATCTAGGCCGGGCGCGGTGGCTCACGCCTGTAATCCCAGCACTTTGGGAGGCCGAGGCGGGCGGATCACGAGATCATGAGACCGAGACCATCCTGGCTAACACGGTGAAACCCCATCTCTACTAAAAATGCAAAAAATTAGCCGGGCGTGGTGGTCGTCCCATCTACTTGGGAGGCTGAGGCAGGAGAATGGCGGGAACCCGGGAGGCGGAGTTTGCAGTGAGCCGAGATCGCACCACTGCACTCCAGACTGGGCAACTGAGCAAGACTCTGTCTCAAAAAAATAAAATAAAATAAATAAAATAAAATGAAAATCTAATTATTCTGCTTTTCAATATCCAAAGCTATGTAAGTTACACAGAAGAATACGTTTTTGTTTTGTTTCTTTCTAGAAACTAAGTACTCAAATTGGTATTGTAGCGTATGGCCCCCGCATCAAATTTACTTTTTTTGAGACTCTTGTTTCCTTGATGCTTTCATTTGCATTCAGTTGTAGGTTATCTTGTAATGCAGAACACATTTCTTAAGTGGCTCTCAATGAGCCAGGTTCTGGGCTTGCTTAGCAAGAGTCACAAAATTTGTTACAACCAATCAGTCCTCAGTCCACTGAAGCAACAGAAAATCATCAGGGTCTCATATTTCTATCTATAAGCAGAAAGATGCCATGTTTGTGCTAACCTCATTCACAGAAGGCACAGCGTCAAATGTTTTAACAGCAGCCACAATTTGTGTTCATGAGTATGGAGTCATCTTTGTATCTTCCGTGTGTACTACCATGTAGAGTTGTGTGATTAATAAGTTATTTTCAAATAATGCTGATGGTGAAGAAAATGTTAAAGAATAACAAGAACTGGCAGCCACAAGAAGCATTACACAAATTAATGTATGACTGTATATGTACATAAGGTCATTTAAACCATCTTTGTATTCTCACTAGTGACGTAGGAATTGTTTCGAAATAGTCCCAGTGACCTTTGAACCTGAACTTAGTCCTTGTTTTAACTCATCAGGATCACATCAGGTTTTTTTCTTCAAGTATTCAAATAACATGAACTGATATGTTTCAATCTGTCAGTAACTGATTATGAAACTTCTTATATTTGCTGAAAATATATCCTAATAATTTGTATTAATACATAATTTATTAAACAAACCATTTTTTCAGGTCTAATTATTTGTGAAAACTTTTTGTAACCTTTCAAGAAATATAAATCAAAAAAGAATAGTCTCTCATAAAGACCTTTTCTATAAGCCAATTGGTCTTGAACGCCTGGCCTCAAGTGATCCTCCTGCCTCAGCCTCCTGAAGTGCTAAGATTACAGTCATGAACCACCACACCCAGACCTCCTACAAGCCAACTGGAAATTAAATGAACAATAATATTAAAATGGTATTAAACCACATGTTCTCACAAGTGGGAGCTAAACAATGGGTACTAATGGACATAAAGATGGCAACCATAGACACTGGGGACTACTAGAGGGAGGATGGAGGCAGGGGCAATGGCTGAATAACTATTGGGTACTATGCTTAGTACCTGAGTGACAGAATCAGTCCTACCCCAAACCTCGGCATCACACAACATACCCAGGTAACAAATCTGCACATGTACCCCCTGAATCTAAAATAAAAGTTGAAATTATTTAAATGTAAAAAATAAAATTGTTTTTAGAGAGTTTTTTTATTAAAATAAAATGGTGTTGAAGTAAATGAAATAGGGAATTACATTTGTTTTAAGTTATTTCTTTTCCAAGGTATATTGCTAACTTCCTAGTTTTTCTTTTGTTTTTCTGTTTTTTATTTTATTTGTCTCTTTTAACACCTTTGCTGGTAGGAAGCTAGTTCTTTAATAAGTATTTGTTAGAATGGTGATGAGTAAAATGGAAGAATCTGCATCTTTGAAAGCCAGCATACACTCTTTTTTCAAAAGCAGACATTAAAGTTAAGACATGGTATGTGATGCTGAGCTATGCATTCTCTGAAAAAACAAAATGAGTTGAAAGATATTTTACTTCTGTAATTTTTTTTACAGACCTGTGAACCAGTTGTTAGAGATTTTGGAATAAGTTCAAAACCAACTGTAGAATAAAAATCGTTGAGGTAAAAAAAAAGAAAGAAAAATAGGAATCATTACTAAAGGCAACTTTGTCTAAAAAAATAAGAACATTTGGCTTGCAATGCAAAATCAGTTTCAGCTGAAAAGCCTGTTAAAAACATTAACCACAACAGCAAAATCTCAAATATTTTTCAGCAATTCCTAATAAAGTAGCATCTTTTTTTTTCAAAGTTTTCTTCTAGCAGTTTTCTTTCCTTAAAAAGGAAGACGAAGAAGGAGTCCTCAGCTATCTAAATAAAGATATTAATGGGTTTCTCAAAAAAAATATAACTAGAACAATAAGAACCAAAAGTTTCCTCATTTTGGCCGGTGCGCGGTGCTCAAGCCTGTAATCCCAGCACTTTGGGAGGCCAAAGAGGGGCGGATTCACGAGGTCAGGAGTTCAAGAGCCATCCTGGCTTAACACGGTGGAAACCCCGTCATCTACTAAAAAATACCAAAAAAGCTACCGGGCGAGTGGCTGGCGCCTGTAGTCCCAGACTACGTCAGGAGGCTGAGGCAGGAGTATGGCGTAAAACCCGGAGGCGGAGCTTGCAGTGAGCTGAGATCTGGCCACTGCCACTCCAGCTCGGGCGACAGAGCGAGACTCTGTCTCAAAAAAAAAAAAAGTTCCTCATTTTTACTTATCTTTTCAAATAATCTTTTCTCCATGATTATCTTTTCCAATTAGCAAATGATAGAGAGAAAATGGTATAGGTAAATTGTTTAAATTCCCAACTTTCCAAAGTACCTGCCTTTAAAATGGGTGCTGGCCAGGAGTGGTGGCTCACGCCTGTAATCCCAACACATTGGGAGGCCAAAGTAGGAGGATCATTTGAGGTCAGGAGTTCAAGACTATCTTGGCCAACATGGTAAAACCCCATCTCTACTAAAAGTACAAAAATTAGCCAGGCACGGTGGCAGGCAACTGTAATTCCAGCTACTTGGGAAGCTGAGGCAAGAGAATTGCTTGAACCCAGGAGGCAGAGGTTGCAGTGAGCTGAGATCTCGCCACTGCACTCCAGCCTGGGCGACAGAGCAAGACTCCATCTCAAAGTAAAATAAAATAAAATATAAAATAAAATAAAATAGGTGCCTTTCTTCCCCCTACTGCCTATATAATTGCAGAAGCTTTTGATTTGTTTCGAATTGGTTCTTTTTTTTTTTTTTCCTGAGGCAAAGTCTTGCTCTGTTGCCCAGGCCATAATGCAGTGGCACAATCTCAGCTGTCTGCAACCTCCACCTCCTGGTTTCAAACAATTCTCCTGCCTCAGCCTCCCAAGTAGCTGGGACTACAGGCGTGTGCCACCACACCTGGCTAATTTTTATATTTTTAGTAGAGACAGAGTTTCACCATGTTGGCCAGGCTCATCTCAAACTCCTGATCTCAAATGATCCATCTGCCTCAAATGATCCAAAATGTTGGGATTACAGGTGTGAGCCACCGCGCCTGACCTAAATTGGTTCTTTAAAAACTAGAAAAAATACACACTTGTTGAAATAAAATTGTAATACAAATGTACCTGTAATAAAATATGAATGTCCTTCTCTCACCCGTGTCAGTTTCCAGACGAATTCTTACTCAGCTTAACAGTTTTTGTGTTAAGGATCCTTCCAGATCCTTTCCTGAGCAGATACAAATACTGTGACTATAAACATAGGTTTATTTTATATATTGTTCTACAACTCTTTTTTTTTTTTTTTTTTCTTGAGATGGAGTCTCGCTCTGTTGCCCAGGCTGGAGTGCAATGGCACGATGTCAGTTGACTGCAACCTCTGCCTCCTGGGTTCAAGCAGTTCTCCTGCTTTGGCCTCCTGAGTAGCTGGGACTACAGGCGCCCACCACCACGCCCAGCTAATGTTTGTATTTTTAGTAGAGATGGGGTTTCACCATATTGGCCAGGCTGGTCCCGAACTCCTGACCTTGTGATCTGCTCACCTTGGCTTCCCAATGTGCTGGGATTACAGGCATAAGCCACCGCGCCTAGCCTACAACTCTTTTTTAATATGCCAAATTGACACAGCTAGAAAGACCTGGTACTCAGATGTGACTCCCAGTCTATCCGATTCTAGAACTTACTTTGTTTCCAGTACACAAAAACGCCACGTCAATTTGGGAAGACCAGTTGGGTATTGTACAGTTACACATCTGTTGAATTCTTGACTCAATCAAGACATTCTTCATCAGGGATTTCTGACTATTCAACAACCAGGAAATAAATAGTGGCACATGACTAGGTCATCTACTGACTGAAAAGTATGAAAACTATGTTGCAACATGGAAAAGTAATTGTGGTAAAATCTTAAGTGGAAAAAAAAAAGGTATCTTCTGGTGATTTTTTTCCAAAACAAGATAATTTTGCACCAAACCTAAATTGATATCTTCAGTTTCTATTTAAAAAAAAAAAAACAGCTAGTTTAAATGGTAATTCCCCCATTAACAACAACAAAAAAAATGAAGTCTTCTCTCCCTGGGCAGAGATAATAAAAGCCCTCTGTAAACTCTAAAGTCACTATACAACCATTAATTATTGTTTTCCTACAGACAATGGAAAGTGTTAAGGGTTTGACTAGCGTCCCTCAAAAACTATGTTTGACACCCCAAACAATATGTTGACACTCTGTGAATGTGACCTTATTTGGAAATTAGATCTTTGCAGATGTAATCAAGTTAACATGAGACCATTAAAATGGGCTTTAATCCAATATAACTGGTGTCTTTTTTTTTAATTTTTTTTTTTTTTTTGAGACAGAGTCTCACTCTGTTGCCCAGGCTGGAGTACAGTGGCGCAATCTCAGCTCACTACAACCTCTGCCGCCACCCGGGTTCAAGCAATTCTCCTGCCACAGCCTCCTGAGTAGCTGGGACTACAAACACCTTCCACTTCTTCTGGCTAATTTTTGTAGTTGTAGTAGAGACAGGGTTTCACTATCTTGACCAGGCTGGTCTTGAACTCCTGACCTTGTGATCCAGCCGCCTCAGCCTCCAAAAGTGCTGGGATCACAGGTGTGAGCCACTGCGCCTGACCTAACTGGTGTCATTGTAAGAAGAGAGTAACTTGGACAGAGAGACACTCAGGGAGAAGAACACTGGGTGAATACACACATACAAAGGGAAAGCTGAGGTGTGAAGGTGGTTTGCTGCCACAAGCCAAGCATCACCTGACACTGAAGAGGCGAAAGAGGTGAAAGAGGCAGGGAAAGATTCTCCCTAAGCGACTTCGGAGGAAGCATGGCTTTGTCAACACCTTGATTTTGGGCTTCCAGCCTCTAGAACTATAAGAGAATAACTTTGCTGTTTAAAGCCACCCAATGTGTGGGATTTTGTCATGGCAGCCCTAGGAAACTAATATAGAAATAGTTGAAGATTTTTAAGATTGGGGGTGAGGGGACTAACATTTGCTGGGTGTTAGGCCTCTGAGCCCAAGCCAAGTCATCGCATCCCCTGTGACTTGAACTTATACGCCCAGATGGCCTGAAGTAACTGAAGAATCACAAAAGAAGTGCAAATGCCCTGCCCCGCCTTAACTGATGACATTCCACCACCAAAGAAGTGAAAATGGCCGGTCCTTGCCTTAAGCGATGATATTATCTTGTGAAATTCCTTTTCCTGGCTCATCCTGGCTCAAAAGCTCCCCACTGAGCACCTTGTGACCCCCCCACTCCTGCCCGCCAGAGAACAGCCCCCTTTTGACTGTAATTTTCCTTTACCTACCCAAATCCCATAAAATGGCCTCACCCTTATCTCCCTTCGCTGACTCTCTTTTCGGACTCAGCCCAACTGCACCCAGGTGAAATAAACAGCCATGTTGCTCACACAAAGCCTGTTTGGTGGTCTCTTCACACGGACGTGCATGACACTGGGAACCTATGATGTTCCAGGCTCTTTGCTAGTTGCTTTACCTATTTTATTTAATTCTAATAATCATGAGAAGAAAGCATTTTACAGATGAAAAAATTGAAGGTTGGAAGTTGATATGTTGTTGGGGAGGCCAAAGCAGGAGAAACGCTTGAGGTTAGGACTTCAAGATGAGCCTGGGCAGTATAGCAACACCCCGTATCTACAAAAAAATAAAAATAAAAATTGGCCAGGCATGGTGGTGTGTGCCTGTAATCCCAGATACTTGGGAACCTAGGGCAGGAGGATCACTTGAGCCCAAGAGTTGGAGGCTTCAGTAAGCTATGATGGTGCCACAGAGCAAGACCGCAGAGCAAGACCTTGTCTCAAAAAAAATAATAAAGTTGATATGCTGATGTTCCCTCAGCTGGAAAAAGCTGAGGCATGGCTTTGCTTCTAAAGCCAACAATGTTTCCAAGGGCACAGCATTAGTTTGAGAAGACTGATTCAGCAGAATTGTGTATAATGATGTTAAGCATCAGTTACCACACAACCTTTAAGCAGGTGAGCCAGACCTTCACTGTTTCCCTGAAACCAATTTGTTTTTTTTCTTTTAGAGACAGGGTCTTGTTTTGTCACCCAGGCTGAGGTGCAGTGGCACGATCATAGCTCATTGCAGCCCCAAACTCCTGGTCTCAAGAGATTCTCCTGCCTCAACATCTCAAGTAACAGTGACTACAGTTATGTGCTACCATGCCTAGTTAATTTTTTTTTTTTTATTTTTTGTAGAGACAGGGTCTTGCTATGCAGCCCAGGCTGATCTCAAACTCCTGGCCTCAAACAATCCTCCCACCTCAGCCTGCCAAAGTACTGGGATTACAGGCATGAGCCACCACACCTGGCCTCCATTTCTGGTCTACCAAATATGGTTGCTTACAGTACTGACTTTTATAATTTGCCAACTAGCAGTCAAACTCTGTGCCTTTAACCAAAAGTTAACTTTAATGCTGAGATTGTGAATAAATAACCACATCTATTACTGATTGACCTTCATATTGAATGGTGTACTGGGGTGAACAATTCTTTCTTCAGCAAATACCAATCACAGACAATATCCTAATATGTACATCAATTTTTGGTTTTAAAAAGTTTGCTTCAACCTTCATTTCCTAAGGCTTCAGTGACTGCGAGCTGGTAGATGATAAAGCTGGTTTCCAGGATATAAAAGCTCAGTCAGCTATTAGTTTTAAAGTCCATATGGTGTGTAGTTAAGAATTCTACAGTCAGACTGGCTGGGTTCTGATGTGCACAAAGACACATGCTGGGCAACAGTGAGCTGGATTTCAGGCCCCATTTTCCCATAGCTTGCATCCTTGAGCAGGGCACAACTTTCACGGCCCTGCATGGCAGCCCCACAGGTAGGTTTCCGCCTCTCCTGACTATGGGTGGTAGTTATTGTTCTCCATGCCATGCCAACTGATCAAAACATCATACAGGTAAAAAGGAAGCAAAGCAATCTGTGAGTTTAAAATTTAGTATATTTGATACTCGTGAGATTGCGAATGAAATCATGAATGCTTCCAAAAAGGAAGTAGAAATTGTAGGTATTTCCCAATCACCATAGTTTCCCTTAGGTGGGGCCACTTTGGGAGAAAATGAAAGGACTGCAGCTGTGTGATATTGAGATTTTAGTCCTCATGGCCCCCCACAAACTTATCTAATTCAGCTCAGCAAGCAGTAGCTGGAACATGACACCCTGGATGTGATTCGGGATATGTGTCTCCAGGAGGACTAATTAGCAGCTCGTAGAGAAGAAGCTGTTCTCTGGTGCCCCATTAATTACCGTGCTCCTGGCAATTCAGGCAGGCCCACATGAATGCGTCCTGCACAAAAAGGTCACATCCTGGTGTTGCTAGTCAGATCGGTGCATGATCTTATTGCTGTTCATGGTTATTTCCCTGATAATCGCTCCCCAGAGGTCAGTCTGGCTACAACCTAGCATATTTGAGCACAGCAATTTGCAAGATTTATGGAAAACAATTTTTCAGAAATGTGCTCTCAATTTTCATTGGGCAAATTCCTCTTTCTCGGGTAAGTGCTGGAGCATATGGAGCAGGTAAATGTTTTAATGGACAGCATAAAAGTAACATTTTTCTTCTGAGGTTGATGATTTGCACTTAGAGCTTCCAATCCCATTTTTTACTATAGCAAGTGTTCAGTGCAAATTAAAGAAAGATAGAAAAACTCCAAGCCTTCAACCTTGCTATCTCCATAGCTCAGTAATGACTGCATCATTTCACAGATTCATATCACCTCCCTCTAGGGTTCCCATCCTCCGGGAGGAAACTTTTATTGAATTTCTCTACCTCAGGTTTTAGTCTCCTATCTGTCTCTTATGTTATATACAAGGAACTCATTCTTTCTAAGATTTAATACAATAAGATGAAAATGGCTAAGGGCAGTCCTTCTAGTCTCTGGGAGTTAAGATTAATGGTAGACACAAACACCTAATGAAAAGTTAAGGGGAAAAAATGTACTGCAAGTAAACATTACCCATGTGCATGTATACAGTGCCTCGTTGTTCCTTAGAATCATAACAATTGCAACCATTATTAATTTTCTTCTTCTATGACATGAAAGAATAATAATAAGAGTCTGGCATCAGCCATCTAGCAATTCAAAGTTAGAATAACAGCAATATGATTCATTTTGTAAACCACTAATAAAATTCTAAGCCCCCCAGCTGGCTGAATAGACCCTTTCTCTCAGCCAAAGGGATTCTACAGAAAGCTGAAAAACTAATTCAGGCTATGGTGGGAAGGGGGAACTGGATATACCTCATTATACTCTCCTGCCTTTGGAATTCAGGCACAACTGACCAGCATTAACATTAAAACAGAGATTTTAGGCTGGGCACAGTGGCTCATGCCTGTAATCCCAGCACTTTGGGAGGCCAAGGCAGGCAGATTACGAGGTCAAGAGATCAAGACCATCCTGACCAACATAATGAAACCCTGTCTCTCCTAAAAATACAAAAATTAGCTGGGTGTGGTGGCACGTGCCTGCAGTCCCAGCTACTCAGGAGGCTGAGGCAGGAGAATCACTTGAACCCAGGAGGCAGAGGTTGCAGTGAGCTGAGATTATGCCACTGCACTCCAGCCTGGCAACAGAGTGAGACTCTGTCTCAAAAAAACAAAACAAACAAACAAACAAAAAACAGAAGATATCTTAAGCCTGACACAATTCACTCATATAATCTGCATACGTACCCCCTGAACCTAAAATAAAAGTTAGAAATAAATAAAAAAATGTTAAAACTCTGCCACTGAAAAACAGACTCTGTAGCAATAAGATACCAAATTCCAACGTGCCTCTCGTATAGCATCGCATGACAGATACTAGGCCCTGAGAGAAATCAAAGTATTTTGCCCCAAAATACATTTATTTGACATATTTTGAAATAGCCGTGCACAGCCCTCTCTTGTGGGGAAAATGTATATTCGGTAGAGAATTCCCTTCCCTTTCCAGGTCTTCTCCTGATCCAAGAGAGGTTCAACTAAGAGTCTGGCACCTTTTAAGGTATGATGAGAGACATTTACCATCTGTTCTCTCTGTAGCCTGCTACCTGGAGGCTTCACCTACATAACAAGAATGTTGGCCACCTGGTGGCTGACATCTGTAATCCCAGCACTTTGGGAGGCTGAGGCGGGAGGATCACTAGAGCCCAGGGGCTAGAAACCAGTTTAGGCAACATAGCGAGACTCTGTCTCTATCAAAAAAAAAAAAAGAACCTTGGCTTCCACAACCTCTCTTATCTTAACTCCAAACATTTATCTCTGTTGATTTCAACTCTTTAGGCAAAACTTAACTCTTTCAACCAATTGTCAATCAGGAAATCTTTGAATCTACCTATAACCTGGAAGGCACGCCTGGCCCCCCACCCCCCCCACCCCCCCCAAGAGGTCAACCTTCAGGACTGAACCAATGTAAAACCTTACATGTATTGATTTATGTCTTGGCTGTAAATCGTCTCCCTAAAATGTATAGAATTACACTGAACCCAACACTCCTGGGCACATGTTCTCATGACCTCCTGGGGACTGTCACAAGTCATGTTCACCTGTTACCTCAGAATAAATCTCCTTCAATATTTACAGAATTTGGCTTTTTTTGGCCAACAATTTATTCCATTCAATCACATCCATTTACTAATATCTACCATGTTTTACCTGCTACTTTTTTTTTTTTTAAGATGATGTCTTCACCCTTCCCCAGGCTGGAGGCAGGGGCACGATCTTGGCTCACACAACTCCACCTCCCAGGTCAAGCCGATTCTCCTGCCTCAGACTCCTCAGTAGCTGGGATACACGTGCCCGCCACCACCCCCCACCCTCCACCGCTGAGTTTTTGTATTTTTATTTTTTTATTTGTAGAGATGGAATTGCAGCGATGTTGGCCAGGCTGGTCTGAATTCCTGACCTCAGGTGAATCTGCCCACCCGGTCTCCAAAGTGCTGGAACTGAGGCCTCCTGCCGCTTTTTTATATCTCAAGTTAACCCATTATATCTACTCATATGGATTATGTGGCTTTATATCCGCTCTCTTAACACTGTCTATATATCTTAGCAAAGCATTTATTACTCATGCAATAATCCAATTCATGTGATCTCAAATGACAGTGGACCAGAGGGAAGGGAACACCAAACGATCCGTTTCTCCTTTGACTGCTCACACCTGGCCCAGGTGTTGATAAATGGAAGACGTATGTGCAATATGTCAATAAATATATAAGACCTCACATAATAACAAAATAAACTCTATTTCCTAAGGCCGACTCTGAGTGAACAGGAAAAAGATCCAGGCAGCTTGCGAGGAGTTAAAAATTAACAAGCACATTCTGCTAACAATGAATAGACAGAGGGTTCTTTAAAACTACTCTTAGATTTTTTTTTTTTTTAACATCACCGGAAGGAATGGTAAGGATCATCTGGCGGACTCCACCCAATGCCTCTGCCCTTTTCTACAGGTAGAAGAATGGAGGGTTATAAAATCTCAGCTGGTATAGGGCAGGTGGCTCATTGCCTGTAATCCAGCCAGCACTTTGGAGGCTGAGGCGGGTGGATATGTGAATCAGGAGATTCAGACAGCTAAACCAATAAGGGAAACCCTCGTCTCTACTAAAAATAATATAGCTGGGTGTTGGGGGCATGCCTGTATCCAGCTACTCGGTGAGCTGAGGGCAGGAGAATGGCTTGAACCCAGAGGTCAGAGGTTGCATGAGCCCAAGATCACGTCATAGCGCTCCAGCCTGCAACAAGAGCAAAACTCTGTCTCAAAAAATAATAAATAATAAAATAAAAATAAAACCAATTCGGCATGTGGTGGCTCACACCTGTATATCCCAGCACATTGGGAGGCCAAGGCAGGCAGATCACTTGAGGTCAGGAGTTCAAAACCAGCCTGGCAAACATGGTGAAACCCTGTCTCTACTAAAAATACAAAAAACTAGCCTGGCGTGATGGTGGGCACCTATAATCCCAGCTACTTGGGAGCCTGAGGCAGAAGAATCACTTGAACCCGGGAGGTGGAGGTTGCAGTGAGCTGAGATCACGCCACTGTACTCCAGCCTGAGTGCCAGAGCGAGACTCAATCTCAAAAAGAAAAATAAAAAAAAGAAATCTGCTTAAAATCCTACACGTGGTTGGTGACTGAGGCATAATTAGAGTCCTAGTTATTGGATACTGCGCCCCTCCCACTCCACATGCGTTGAAAAACAGAGCTGACCAACTGTGCAAGACAGACCCTTCAAGCACTAACTTCTGCTTCCACAAATGCAACTCTCCATTTAAAAATGGAAATCAGAGAAGAAACATCTCATGAGTTCTGCTTCCCCTCCCTCAGTTTGTCATTTATGTGACCTGGTCACATCCGCTTCACAACGTTTCCATCCTCCCCTCCCCAGTGCAAACATCACATCCCCAGGAAGCCCTTTCCATATTATTCTCTCTCACACACACCCCAGGCCAGATCAGATTCCCCTCTATATACCAGCAGGACACCCTGTATTTCTCCTTCATGGGATTTGTCACGGCTTGAAGTAACATATTTGTGAGATTGTTTAATTAACATCTGTCTAATGTATCCTCCATTAGATTAAGAGGTCATAAATTACATCTCTAGCAATAAGGGGTATTCTAAAAGCACATCATACTGACTTGGGGGTACAAATGGGATTGGTGTGTTAATATCAGAACTATCCCTTTGAATCTGCTCCACCTGCTGTTGTGGGTCCTTCAAACTCAGTTCCAGACCCCCACCTATCCAGGGTTCTAGGAGTCCCAGCGTATGCCTCCCATGGGCAAACCTGAGCCCTCTCAGCTCTCTAAGACAACTCATATTTCCTCCCTCTGGGGTGCAGCTCCCTCCAGCAATGAGCTGCTGAGGCCTATGTGCGCCTCAAAGCCATCTATGTGTTGTCAGATATGATATTTTGGTTCTGATCACAGAGATTGTAATCAATTAGTTCTTTTGGTTTTTACTCCCAGTCCCTGCTTCCTAGAGCTCAAGACTGGGGTTGGCAAAAAGAAAAAAAAGAATTCCCCATCCGATCCCGAAGCAAAGGCTTCAGGTGCCTTTGCTTCAGGATGCTTGGGTGCCTTGACGCCCTTTAACCTTGAGACAAATTCTTTTCCAGAAGCCTTTGTGGTGGCTCATCTAAATAATCCCCAGTACAGCCTACCAAATGAGTCTTCCAGTGACCCCAGGCCTGTGTGCATTAAAGTGAAACAGAAGCCAGGGCATTATAGTGAGACCCCCATCTCTATGAAAGAAAATGTTATCAAGTTAGCTGTATGTGGTCACATGAGCCTGTATTCCCAGCTACTCAGGAGGCTGAGGCAGAAGTATCACTTGAGCCCAGGAGTTCAGGTTTGCTATGATGGTGTCAGAGGTGTTCAAACCAGAGCAACTCCATCTTGAGTGAGGACTAGGAAAATGAAGCTAGGACTTGCTGGGCTGCATTCCCAGAAAGTTAGGCATTCCTAGCCTCTAGGTGTTTACAGTTAAGGGAACAGATAGATAGCTTACTAAACAGACCCAGACTTGTGTCCTGATATCTTGATATCTTCAGAACAAAGGCATTCCGAATTTTACTTTATTTATTTACTTATTTATTTATTATTATTATTATTTTTTTGAGATAGAGTCTCATTCTGTCTCCCAGGCTGGAGTGCAGTGGCTCATTGCAAGCTCCGCTCCTGAGTTCAAGCGATATTCCTGCCTCAGCCTCCCGAGTAGCTGGGACTACAGGCGCTTGCCACCATGCCCGGCTAATTTTTTGTATTTTTAGTAGTGACGGGGTTTCACCGTGTCAGCCAGGATGGTCTTGATCTTCTGACCTCATGATCCCCTGCCTCAGCCTCCCAAAGTGCTGGGATTACAGGCGTGAGCCACCGTGCCTGGCCCAAATTTTGTTTTAAAGATAATAATATTGATTCTTGCAAAATATCATAATTAAGAAAATTAATTCTTTATCACAAACCCTCATAGCAGAGCACGTCTCCCCATGACCTTTTTTTATCTCATATATATATACTCGTATATATATACATGTCTATATGAGCATATATATATATATATATATATATATATGAGTATTGTACCTAGGGCAGATGTGTTCCTCCCCTTACTTTCAGGAACACCCTACTCTGCCTATGGAGTAGCTGTTCTCTCACCGCTTTACTTTCTTAGTAAACTTGCTTCTTTGCACTGCAGATGTGCCTTGAGTTATTTCTTGCATGAGATCCAAGAATCCTCTCTTGGGGTCTGGATCGGGACCCCTTTCTGGTAACAATGGGTGCCACCACACTTCAGACTGGGTGACAGCAAGACCCTGTCTCTGAAAAGTTTAAAATAAAATAATAAAATAAAATATGAAGGGGAACAGAATTCAGTCTGAAGTTTGGACCATTGCTAAATTCAGAGAAAACAGCAGAATGTCAGTGCCTATAGTAATAGAGGAATAGCAAGGTCAAGCCTTTATCCTGGCTCAGAGGGGAAGAGAACCTCCTCTTGCACCCATTCATTCAACAGCTATACTTAAGAGCAAGGTTTTCTGGAAATGGCCTATGCACAGGCACTGAAAATCCCAGCCAAAGTCACTTCATGACTTGCAAATCTTGACAGAGTCTTCGGGAATATGCCCAGGTGATTCCTGGAACAGAGGCAGAGATGAAGTAGAAGGTATCACCTTAGGAGTCTGATACTTGTTTGAATGTTGGCTCCGTCACTCGTTAAACAGATTTCTTAGTCTCAATGAAACAGTTTCCTCATCCACACACCAGTATAATCTCTATGTCTCAGAAATGTTAGGGAAATTAAACAAAACCAGGTTCATAAATCAGATAAATCATCTGTTATATCCAACCATAACAGATGTTCAATAAACAGGAATTCACACACACACACACACACACACACACAAATTAATGGGAATTCCCTTTTCTGCAATATTTTACCTGTTCTGATTTTATAATCATTTATTCTCCAGTTACTTTGGTCAAAGATTTTACATAAAAAATTTTAAAACATCTATTCATTAGCACTAGCTAGAAAATTCTGCTAGTACATAATTTATTATTGCATCATTAAATCTAAGAAGTTGTGCTCATTATTAATTAGCTATTTCCTGAGTTTATTCCTTCTGATGTAGAAGGACATTATATCCCCCACTTTGCAAATAAATTCCAATTCAACAAGCTTATCTTAGGTTAAAAAAAAAGAGGGCAGAATCAATATTTCTTTATGATCTATGTGCCTAGGTGACTAATTGCATGCATGGGATCCAGACTCCACCACTTAACTAGCTGTGTAATCTTGGGAAGGTAGCATAAATTTTTGGTGCCTAAGTTTTTCATCCATAAAATGATGCTGATTATACCTACCTCATAGTATGGTGAAGACAACTAAGTGAGTTAATTGGAACAATGCTTGGCACATAATGAATACTCAATACTTATTAGCTATTATTATTTCCCCTTGTTATACATAGCTTGATCCTCACAGCAACCCTTCAAGGGCTGTGTTTCTCTCTAATGTCCCCTGAATGAGAAAACCGAGCTTGGCAAACCTGCCCCAGAACCCATAGCCAGCTCCCAGCAGCCTCACATCCTGCCCAGGGTCTTAGGAGCCCAAAGCCCTGAACTTTCCTCCACAGCTTGACACTTTCCAGGAGGCTAGAACTAGTTCTCTTGAGCTAGTAAAATAATAAATAAAATATTAGTTATGAAATGGCCACCAGATACATTCTGAAGCAAGGTTGACTTAAACTTATTCCCCTATAATTGTCTAATTCTATGTTAGACAAATGAATTTTAGAGCTACTTTTGTTCCAGATTAAATTATGGCCAGATTCATGGTAGCTGAACCCTGAAACTACCTGGCAGCCAGAAGACAGCCTTTCAAACCAAAAGCTACATAGCTGTTTCAATAAGCAAAAGAAGAAAAGGAATCTATGTTTTCTGAGTGCCAATATTTTGTGCTAAGTACATAAGTTATTTAATAACTTAAGTTGTTATTTAATTCCCTCCACAAGATGGGTACTCTTCTCCCAATTTTTTTTTTTTTTTTTTTTTTAATTTAGAGACAGGGCTTCACTCTGTTGCGCAAACTCAAGTGCAGTGGCATAATCATAGCTCACTGCAGCCTCGACCTCCTGGGTTCAAGTGATCCTCCTGCCCCAGCCTCTCAAGTATCTGGGATTACAGGTATGAGCCACCATGCCTTGCCCCCAATTTTTTAGATGAGGAAATTATTATTATCCCCAGTTTACAAAGAGGAAACAGGCATTGAGGACTTAATAATTTATTGCAAGTCACATATCCTGGAGGTGCAGCCAGGTAACTTCAGAGTGTGTGATCTAAAATGCTAGGCTAGGCTGTCTCCCCATTTACAGAGGTATGAACCTGGACTACTGTCCATGTGTTCTTCCCACAGCAACATGCCAAGGTAGAAAGAGCACTGGACTAGGTTCGATTGATCCTGGATTCTAATCCTGATGTTTTGACTGTGCATTTTTGAGCAAATTAATCACTCTAGGACTCACCTTCCTTATTTGTAAACTAAATTCATCACTAGAGAATTCACTTTCCTTATTTGCAAACTAACACCAACTAACATAGGTTGATCTTGATGTTAAAATTCTATGATTTACATGATACCAGAATAACTAACATAAGCAAATCAGTAGAGAAAATTTGGCCATAGCCACTCTTTCTCATCAAAGAGACCATTTAAAACTCTAAGACAGTTTGTTAACATTTCCCTAAGCTAGAAACTTAATTTTTTTCATTTGTTTATTTGTTTTTTGAGACGGAGTCTTGCTCTGTCACTCAGGCTGGAGTGCAGTGGTGTGATCTCAGCTCACTGCAACCTCTGCCTTCCGGGTTCAAGCCATTCTTCTGCCTCAGCCTCCTAAGTAGCTGAGATTACAGGCTGGCACCACCACAGCTGGCTAATTTTTGCATTTTTAGTAGAGACAGGGTTTCACCATGTTGGCCAGGATGGTCTCGAACTCCTGACCTTGTGATCCACCTGTCTTGGCCTCCCAAAGTGCTGGGATTACAGGTGTGAGCCACCACCCCTGGCCGAAATTTACTTTAAAACTCATATTTTACCATTCTAGAGAACGCAATTAATATATTAATTTTTTCCATTTAAAATTTTTATTTACTTATTGATATATAAACACACATAGATAGATGATAACCAGATAGATAGACAGATAGATAGATAGATAGATAGATAGATAGATAGATAGATAGATAAGAGATACAGATAGAGATAGAAATTTTCAAAACAGAGTCTTGCTCTGTGACCCAGGCTGGAATGCAGTGGAATGATCATGGTTCACTGTACCCTTGAATTCCTGGGCTCCAGTGATCCTCCTCCCTTAGCCTCCCAAAGTTGCTAGGATTACAGGCATGAGCCACTATACCTGGTCTTTAATACATAAATATGTTAATTGAGAATTCACCTGCCATCCAAGTGAAAGTGACAGTTCAGCATATATAACATGTAGATTTTGCCAGGCACAGTGGCTCATGCCCGTAATCCCAGCACTTCAGGAGGCCAAGGCAGGTGGATCACAAGATCAGGCGTTTGAGACCAGCCGGCCAAAATAGTGAAACCCCGTCTCTACTAAAAAAAAAAAAAATAGCTGGCCATGGTGACAGGAGCCTGTAATTCCAGCTACTTGGGAGGCTGAGGCAGGAGAATCGCTTGAATCTGGGAGGCGGAGGTTGCAGTGAGCCGAGATTGCGCCACTGCATTCCAGGCTGGGCATCAGTGTGAGCCTCCGTCTCAAAAAAAAAAAAAAAA
>NW_016807882.1:2203543-2223783 GCF_001698545.2 Rhinopithecus bieti
TTTTTTTGAGACGGAAACTCATTCTGTCACCCGGGCGGGACCGCACTGGCCAGATCTCAGCTTACTGCAAGGTGCGCCTCCCGGGTTTATGCCATTCTCCTGCCTCAGCCTCCGGGGTAGCTGGGACTACAGGCGCCCGCCACCTCGCCCGGCTAGATTTTTGTATTTTTTAGTAGAAACGGGGTTTCACCGTGTTAGCCAGGATGGTCTCAATCTCCTGACCTCGTGATCCGCCCGTCTGGGCCTCCTAAAGTGCTGGGATTACAGGCTTGAGCCACTACGCCCAGCCCTCACTTTTGGATTTTTTAAGTTAACAATTACATTATAGATTGTAATTACATATATGTATTTGACCTCCTCAGGCACAGGTGACACATAAATATATTAACTGAGAATTTACATGCCATCCAAGTGAAAGTGACAGTTCAGCATATATAATAAATATACATATTTTTTAGTTAACAAATATACATACATTTGTTAACTTCAAAAACTCAAGGACTGATGGGAAAAAATGACAAGGATTACAGAGAACAAACCAAAAGTGAATTTAAAAGAAGGATTTCTTAGAGGCCACCATCTGAATTCAAATGTGTCTGCTAGTAGGGGCAGGAGCAGGAGAGGATGAAGTCACAGTAGGGTTGCAAAATGCTGCCAATCCACTTAGAGTTGTTTACTGACCTCTTCCCCACTTGCTTCCTCCCAGTCTTTGGAGAACATAACTGAGAGTTCTAAATTCTAGTTTTCTTCTCATAGACACTCCCATGGGAAATCATGATGTAATTGACAAATGTCCCTGTTGCCAACTTTAGCCATTTAATATCACAGAAATCTGCTAAGGAAATGTTTGTGCTATTTCCCATCCAGCCTGTCAAGGGGCAGGCCCCTTTGACATATTGAGAAAAGTTGCCAGAGACATTTTCTGGTAAACTGACACAGTTCCTGGGGCTCAGAAGAAGAAACAGGTCCCTCTAAGAGGCCAAGACAGACACCAAGAAAGGGAGCCAGAGAACAAAACAAGCAGATTTTGTCTTTTTTAATTGAACTTTTTCCTTTGACATTATTATAGATTTATATGGAGTTGTAAGAAATACTACAAAGAGATTTCCTATATCCTTTGCACAGCTTCCACAATGGTAACATCTTGCAGAATAATAGTACAATATCACAACCAGAATTCACTGACAATGAACAGTCAAGACACAGAACAGCTCCATCACTACAAGGATCCCTAACGGTGGTCCTTTATAGCATCGTCTTCTTCCCTCCCACCTTCTCCCTCTCCTTAACCTCTAGCAATTGTAGGTAAGAAAATATAATTTCTTTTCTTTCCCTTTATAGGTTCATAGTTGAGACACTCTCCTAAAAATAAAAATCAGATTCACAGAAGAAAAACAGGCCGGGTGCGGTGGCTCACACCTGTAATCCCAGCAAGTTGGGAGGCCAGAGGCAGGCAGATTGCTTGAGGCCAGGAGTTCCAGACCAGGCTGGGGCCAACATGGCAAAGCCCCATCTCTACTAAAAATACAAAACTTAGTTGGGCTTGGTGGTGTGCACCTGTAGTCCCAGCTCCCAGGGGGGCTGAGAATCACCTGAACCTGGGAGGTCAAGACTGCAGTGAGTTGAAATCGTGCCACCGAGGCCGGGCGTGGTGGCTCATGCCTGTAATCCCAGCACTTTGGGAGGCCGAGGTGGGCGGATCACAAGGTCAGGGGATCGAGACCATCCTGGCTCACACGGTGAAACCCCATCTCTACTAAAAATACAAAAACAAAATTAGCCAGGCGTAGTGGCGGGCGCCTGTAGTCCCAGCTACTCCAGAGGCTGAGGCAGGAGAATGGAGTGAACCCGGGAGGCGGCGCTTGCAGTGAGCCGAGATAGCGTCACTGCACTCCAGCCTGGGCGACAGAGTGAGACTCCGTCTCAAAAAAAAAAAAAAAAAAAAAAAAGAAATTGTGCCACTGCACTCTAGCCTGATCAATCGAAGACAAGGATCAATCAATCCTTGTCTCAAAAAAGAAAAAAAAAAAAAAGAACAGAAGGTGGGGTGCGGTGGCTCATGCCTGTAATCCTAACACTTTGGGAAGCTGAAGCGGGTGGATTACCTGAGGTCAGGAGTTCAAGACCAGTCTGGTCAACATGGTGAAACCCCGTCTCTACTAAAAATACAAAAATTAGCCGGGCATGGTGGCGCATGACTGTAATCCCAGCTACTCAGGAGGCGGAGGTGAGAGAATCACTTGAACCCAGGAGGCAGAGGTTGCAGTGAGCTGAGATCACGCCATTTGCACTCCAGCCTGGGTAACAAGAGTGAAACTCCATCTCAAAAGAAAAAAAAAAAAAAAAAAAAAAAAGAACAGAAAAGCAGAATTTCAATGTGTGCTGTATCTACCCATCATGAGGGAAAGGCCTCTGTTCAAAAGTATTTCTCTCTCTGGGCCGGGTGTGGTGGCTCATACCTATAATCTCAGCACTTTGGGAGACCGAGGTGGGTGGATCAAATGAAGTTGGGAGTTTGAGACCAGCCTGGGCAACATGGTAAAACCCCGCCTCTACTAAAAATACAAAAATTAGCCAGGTGTGGTAGTGGGCATCTGTAGTCCCAGCTACTCGGGAGGCTGAGGCAGGATAATCGCTTGAACCCAGGAGGCGGAGGTTGCAGTGAGCCAAGATCACAAGGCTGTACTCCAGCCTGGGGAACAAGAGTGAAACTCTGTCTCAAAAAAAAAAAAAAAAAGCATTTCTCTCCTCAGGGCAGTGGCTTAGGGACCTTGCTTAAGTAGCATTTTATTTTATTTTTTTTTTTGAGACGGAGTCTCGCTCTATCGCCCAGGCTGGAGTGCAGTGGCCGGATCTCAGCTCACTGCAAGCTCTGCCTCCGGGGTTTACGCCATTCTCCTGCCTCAGCCTCCCGAGTAGCTGGGACTACAGGCGCCCGCCACCTCGCCCAGCTAGTTTTTTGTATTTTTTAGTAGAGACGGGGTTTCACCGTGTTAGCCAGGATGGTCTCGATCTCCTGACCTCGTGATCCGCCCGTCTTGGCCTCTTAAAGTGCTGGGATTATAGGCTTGAGCCACCGTGCCCGGCCAGCTGTA
This sequence comes from Rhinopithecus bieti, assembly GCF_001698545.2. Taxonomy (NCBI): domain Eukaryota; kingdom Metazoa; phylum Chordata; class Mammalia; order Primates; family Cercopithecidae; genus Rhinopithecus; species Rhinopithecus bieti. The sequence continues at coordinate 2,206,639 of NW_016807882.1, forward strand.
ACATTTTAAATTTCACCAACAATGAATGAGTGGATCCAGTTTGTCCCCATCCTTGCCAACATTTGTTGTTGCCAATATTAATTTTAGCCATTCTGATTGTGATTTTAATTTGCATTTCACTAATAGTTAATGCTGTTGAGCATCTTTTCCTGTGCTTATTTTCCACCTGTACGTCTTTTTTGGTAAAATGTCTCTTCATGTCTTTTGCCCATGTTCTTTTTTTTTTTTTTTGAGACAGAGTCTTGCTCTGCTGTTCAGGCGGAAGTGCTGTGGTATGATCATGGCTCACTGCAGCCTTGACCTCCTGGGCTCAAGAAGCATATCCTTCCCAAGTAGCTAGGACTACAGGTGAGCACCACCACGCCTGGCTAATTTTTTTATTTTTGTAGGGACAGGGTCTTACTTTGTTGTCCAAGCTGCTCTTAAACTCCTGGCCTCAAGCAATCCTCCTGCCTCAGCCTCCCAAAGTGCTAGGATTATAGGCATGAGCCATTGTGCCCAGCTCCATGTTTTAAGTGAATTGTTCTTTTTGAGTATTGAGTTTTCAGAGTTCTTTTTATAGTCTAGATGCTAGTCCTTTGTAGAATATTTTCTCCCACTCTGAGCTTGTCTTTTTATCTTCTTAATGTCATTGGCAGAACAATAGTTTTAATTTAGATGAAGTCCAATTTATCAATTTTCCTCCCAAAAATGTGCTTTTAGTGTCAAATCTAAGAATTCCTTGCCTAGCCCTAGATTCTAAAGATTTTCTCTTATTTTTTTCTAAAAGTATTACAGTTTTACATTTTATATTTAAGTCTGTGATCCATTTTGAGTTTATTTTTATATAAGGTATAAGAATTAGAGCCTGGGCCAGGAGCAGTGACCCATGCCTGTAATCCCAGCACTTTGGGAGCCAAGGTGGGTGGATCACCTGAGGTTGGGAGTTCAAGACCAACCTGACCAACATGGAGAAACCTCATCTCTACAAAAAATACAAAACTAGCCAGGCAAGGTGGCACATGCCTATAATCCCAGCTACTCGGGAGGCTGAGGCAGGAGAATCACTTGAACCCGGGAGGCAAAGGTTGCAGTGAGCCAAGATTGTATCATTGCACTCCAGCCTGGGCAACAAGAGTGAAACTCCATCTCAAAAAAGAAAAAAGGATAATTAGAGCCTGGGCAACATAGTGAGACCTCGTCACTAGAAAAACAATTTTTTTAATTAGCCAGGATTAGCCAGGCATTGTGGCACACACCTATAGTTCCAGCTTGGGAGGCTGAGGTGGGAGGATCTCTTGAACCCAGGAGTATGAGGCTGCAGTGAGCTATGATGGTGCTATTGCACTCTGGCCTGGGCAGCAGACCAAGATGTCTCAAAAAAAAACAAAAAAAAAAAAAGAATTAGGTCATTACATCATGGTAGTTTTTTTCGGCCAATGCATGTCTACTTGCTCTAGCACCCTTTGTTGAAAAGGCTACCTATCCTCCATTGAGTTGCTTTTGTATCTTTGTCAAAAATCAGTTGGCTCATGCCTGTGATCCCAGAACTTTAGGAGGCCAAAGCAGGAGGATCTCTTGAGCCCAGTAGTTTAAGACCAGCCTGGGCAACATAGCGAGACCCTATCTATTTTATTTTATTTTTTATTGACACAGAGTTTTGGTCTTGTCGCCCAGGCTGAGTGCAATGGCGTAATCTCAGCTCACTGCAATCTCTGCCTCCTGGGTTCAAGCAATTCCCCTGCCTCAACCTCCCAAGTAACTGGAATTACAGGCACCCATCACCACCCCAGCTAATTTTGTATTTTTAGTGGAGACAGGGTTTCACCATTTGGTCAGGCTTGTCTTGAACTCCTGACCTCAGGTCATCCACACACCTCGGCCTCCCAAAGTACTGGAATTACAGGTGTGAGCCACCACACCCAGCCACAAGACCCTATCTCTATTAAAAATAATTTTTTAATCAGTTGGGTGTATTAACATTGGTCTGTTTTTGAGTTCTTTGTTCTGTTCCGTTAATCTATTTTCTATCCCTCTGCTAATACCACACAGTTGTGATTACTATAGCTATTTAAGTCATGAAATAGGGTAGACTGATTTCTCCTACTTTATTCTTCTTTTGCAAAAATGTTTTACCTCTTCTAGTTCTTTTGCCATTACTGATAAATTTTTAAATAAACTTGTCTGTAACTACAAGGAATTGTTGGAATTTTTACAGGAATTGCATTAAACCTACATATCAATTTGGGAAGAATTATCATTTTTGTTATGTTGAGTCTTTCAATCCGTGAATGCTGTATGCCTTTCCATTTATTTAGATCTGCTTTGATTTCTTTCTTTCTTTCTTTCTTTCTTTCTTTTTTTTTTTTTTTTTTTTTTTTGAGAGGGGGGCCCACCCTGTTGCCCAGGCGGGGGGGCAGGGGCGGGATCTCCACTCACTGCAAGCTCCGATTCCTGGGTTCACGCCATTCTCCTGCCTCAGCCTCCTGAGTAGCTGGGACTACAGGCGCCCGCCACCGCGCTTGGTTAATTTTTGTTGTTGTTGTTGTTGTTGTTGTTGTTGTTGTTGTTGTTGTTGTTGTATTTTTAGTAGAGACGGGGTTTCACCGTGTTAGCCAGGATGGTCTCAATCTCCTGACCTCATGATCCGCCCGTCTCGGCCTCCCAAAGTGCTGGGATTACAGGCGTGAGCCACTGCGCCCGGCCGCTGATTTCTTTCTTTAGCATGGTGTGGTTTTCAGCATACAAGTCTTGTACATGTTTTGTTAGATTTACAGTTTGGTTTTTTTATTTTATTTTATTTTATTTTTTTGAGACGGAGTCTCGCTCTGTCGCCCAGGCTGGAGTGCAGTGGCGCGATCTCGGCTCACTGCAATCTCCGCCTCCAGGGTTCACGCCATTCTCCTGCCTCAGCCTCCCGAGTGGCTGGGACTACAGGCGCCCACCACCTCGTCCGGCTAGTTTTTTGTATTTTTTAGTAGAAACGGGGTTTCACCATGTTCGCCAGGATGGTCTCGATCTCCTGACCTTGTGATCCGCCCGTCTCGGCCTCCCAAAGTGCTGGAATTACAGGCTTGAGCCACCGCGCCCGGCCTGGTTTTTTTATTTTTATTTTTTTTCTGGGTTGCTTGTTTGTTTGAGACAGACTCTTACTCCATCACCCATGCTGGAGTGCAGTGGCACAATCTCAGCTCACTGCAACCCCTGCCTCCCGGGTTCAAGTGATTCTCCTGCCTCAGCCTCCCGAGTAGCTGCAATTACAGGCATGAGCCACCACGCCTGGCTAATTTTTTTTTTTTTCAGTAGAGACAGGGTTTTTGCCTTTTGGCCAGGCTGGTCTTGAACTCCTGACCTCAAGTGATCCTCCCACCTTGGCCTCCCAAAGTGCTGGGATTAGAGGTATGAGACACTGCGCCCAGTCTTTTCTGCTTTTAGTGACTCTAAATGGTATTATCTGCCGGGCACAGTGGCTCACACCTGTAATCTCAGCACTTTGGGAGGCCAAGGCGTGCAGATCACGAGATCAGGAGTTTGAGACCAGCCTGGTCAATATGGTGAAACCCCGTATCTACTAAAAATACAAAAATTAGCCGGGCATGGTGGCGCATGACTGTAATCCCAGCTACTCAGGAGGCTGAGGTGAGAGAATCACTTGAACCCAGGAGGCGGAGGTTGCGGTGAGCCAAGATCGTGCCACTACACTCCAGCCTGGGCGACAGAGCGAGACTCCGTTAAAAAATAAAAAATAAAAAATTTTAAAAATTGGTATTGCCGCCCAGGCTGGAGTGCAAGGGCATGATCACAGCTCACTGCAGCCTCAACCATGTGGGCTCAAACAATCCATCCATCTCAGCCTCCTCCCCCACTCCCGCCTAGTAGCTGGGTCTACAGGAGTGTGCCACCACACCCGGCTAATTTTTGTATTAAACTCCTGAGCTCATAGCGGCCTATCTCGGCCTCCAAAAGTGCTAGGATTTCCATGCCCAGCCTGGTATTATATTTTTAATTCCAGCATCTACATGTTCATTGCTGGTATACAGAAATCCAATTGATTCTGTATGCTTATTTTGTATCTTGAGACCTTGCTGAACTCACTTACTAGTTCTAGGATTTCTTTTTGTAGATTCCTTGGGATTTTCTACCAAGAATATCATATTATCTGCAAATAGGAACAGTTTCATTTCCTCCTTTGCATCTGTATGCCTTTTATTTCCTTTACTTGCCTTATTGCCTTGGCTAGAACTTCCAAAATTGTAACTGAATCAAGAGTGAGTAAGAGTGGGTATCTTTGCTTCATTCCTGATCTTAGAGGGTATTATGGGCTAAAATTATTTCCCTCCTACCCCTCTGCCCAAATTCCTATGTTAAAGCTCTAATCCCCTTTACCTCAAAATATGACTGTATCTGGAGATAGGGTGATATGATTTGAATCTGTGTCCCCTCCAAATCTCGTGTCGAATTGTAATCCCCATTGTTGGCAGTGGGGCCTGGTGGGAAATAATTGGATCATGTGGGTGGGGTTCTCATGAATGGGTTAGCACCATCCCCTCGGTGCTATCACTCTCATGATAGTGAGTGAGTGAGTGAATTGTCGTGAGATCTGGTTGTTTAAAAGTGTGTGGCACCTCACTCCTGTCTGTCTCCCTCCTGCTCAGGCCACGTAAGATGCCTGCTCCTGCTTTGCCTTCCACCATGATTGGAAGCCTACTGAGGTCTCCCCAGAAGCAGAAGCTGCCATGCTTCCTATACAGCCTACAGAACTGTGAGCCAATTAAACCTCTTTTCTGCATTAGTGTCACTAAAGTAGGTATACAATCCCTTCCACTACTAAATTTGACTGGCTTTTTTTAAAAAGAGAAAAAACAACAACAACAAAAAACTCTTTTCTTTATAAATTACCCAGTCTCAGATATTTCTTTATAACAGTGTGAAAACAGACTAATACATGGGGTCTTTAAAAGGTAATCAAATTAAGATAAGGTCACTAAGGTGGGCCCTAATTTAATATGGCTGGGGTCCTTATAAAAAGACATTAGCACACGGACTCATAAAGGGAAGACCACCTGAAGACACGGAGAAGGCAGCCATCTACAAGTCAAGGAGAGAGGCCTCAGAGGACACCAACCCTGCTGACACCTTGATCTTGGCCTTATAGCCTCCAGAATTGTGAGAAAATAATTTTCTGTTGCTTAAGCCAACCAGTCTGTGGTACTTCGTTATAGCAACCCCAGCAAACTAAAGGTGTAAAGCATGCAGTTTTCACCATTAAATATGTTGGCTGTAGTTTTTTTGTTTTTTGTTTTTTTTTGAGAGAGTCTCGCCCTATCACCCAGGCTGGAGTGCGGCACAATCTCAGCTCACTGTAACCTCTGCCTCCCAGATTCAAGTGATTCTCCTGCCTCAACCTCCCAAGGAGCTGGGCCTACAGGCATGCACCACTACGCCTGGCTAATTTTTGTATTTTTAGTAAAGGCAGGATTTCACCAAGTTGGCCAGGCAGGTCTTGAACTCCTGAGCTCCAAAGTGCTGAGGTTATAGGCATGAGCCACCATGCCCAGCCAGCTGTAGACTTTTTGTAAATATTCTTTATCAAATTGAAGAAGTCCTTCTCTATTCCTATTTTTCTGAGCATTTTTATCACAAATGGGTGCTAAATTTTGTCAAATGCTCTTTCTCCATCAATATACTTATGTGGCCAGATTACAGGCTCACGCCTGTAATCCCTGCACTTTCTGAGGCCAAAGCGGGCTGATCACTTGAGGTTAGGAGTTCAAGACCAGCCTGGCCAACATGGGGAAACTCCGTCTCTACTAAAAATACAAATATTAGCCAGGCATGGTGCCATGCGCCTGTAGTCCCAGCTACTTGAGAGGCTGAGGCAGGAGAATCACCTGAACCCGGGAGGCAGAGATTGCAGTGAGCCAAGATCATGCCACTGCACTCCAGCCTGGGTGACAGAGCATGACCCTGTCTCAAAAAAAAAAGAAAAAAAAATATATGTGTGTGTGTGTGTGTGTGTGTGTGTGTGTGTGAGATTGCAGGGCACAGTGGTTAACACCTGTAATCGCAGCACTTTGGGAGGCCGAGGTGGGTGGATCATGAGGTCAGGAGTTCGAGACCAGCCTTACCAACATGGTGAAACCCTGTCTCTACTAAAAATATAAAAATTAGCCAGGGCGTGGTGGTGCACACCTGTAATCCCAGCTACTCAGGAGGCTGACGCAAGAGAATCACTTGAACCAAAGAGGTGGAGGTTGCAGTGAGCCTAGATTGTACCACTGCACTCCAGGCTGGGCAACAGAGCGAGACTCCATCTCAAAAAAAAAAAAAAATTATGTGATTTTTCTTCTTTAGGATGTTAACATAATAGATTATATTTGATTAATTTGAAATACTGAGCTAGCCTTGCATCTCTGGAATAAATCTCATTTGGTCATGGCATGTAATTATTGTCATAAATTGCCTAATTCTGTTTGCTAATATTTTGTTAAGAAATTTTGCATCTGTATTCATGGGGGATGTCAGTCTGTGGTTTTCTTTTGGGTATTGTCTTTGATTTTGGTGTGAGGTGTGAGAAGTGTTTCCTCTTCTATTTTCTGACAGAAATTGCATAAAATTAGTGTTACTTCTTTAAATGTTTGGTAGAATTTCCCAATGAAGTTGGCCAGACTTAGAAATTTCTTTGTAAGAAGTTTTTAATTTAATTTTGGTTTTAAAATTGTGGCTCGGTTGCTTTAATAATTAAAGAGTCAGGAGTGGTGGCTCACGCCTGTAATCCTAGCACTTTAGGAGGCCTAGGCCGGTGGATTACCTGAGGTCAGGAGATTAAGATCAGCCTGGCCAACATGACAAAACCCCATCTCTACTAAAAATACAAAAAATTAGCCAGACATGGTGGCAGACACCTATAATCTCAGCTACTCAGGAGGCTGAGGTAGGAGAATCGCTTGAGCCCAGGGAGTAGAGGTTGCAATGAGCCAAGATCATGCCAATTCACTCCAGCCTGGGCGAAAGAGCGAAACTCCGTCTCAAATTATGATTCTAGGCTGCAAGCAGTGGTTCACGCCTGTAATCCAGCCCTTTGGGAGGCCGAGGCAGGAGGATCATGAGCTCAGGAGTTCAACACCAGCCTGGCCAAGATGGAAACCCCATCTCTACTAAAAATACAAAAATTAGCCGGATGTGATGGCAAGTGCCTGCAATCCCAGTTACTCGGGAGCCTGAGTCAGAGACTTACTTGAACCCGGGAGGTGGAGGTTGCAGTGGGCTGAGATCACACCACTGCACTCCAGCCTGGGTGACAGAGTGAGACTCCCTCTCAAAAAATGAATAAATAAATAAATACAATTTTAAAATAAATAAATAAAAACAAAATAAATAATAATTATTATTATAGGAGTATTCAAATTATCTGAACTGTGATAGTTGTGTTTTTGAGAAATGGTCATTTCATCTAAGTTGTAAAATTTGTGTGTGTGGAGTTGTGCCTTGTATTCTCTATTTATCCTACTCATTTTAAATACACTGATCCATTTAATTTTGTTCCCAGATGGAAAAGCGCTTTATTGTTTTCATTACAGTAAAAAATAGAACATACCCATAGTAAAAAAAAAATATAATATAGAATATTTCCCAGGAAAGGAAGTAAATCTAACCAATCAAAGATGTTAACATTCTAGTGAAGAACCTTTCAGACATCCATCTATCCACCCACACAAATACATGAATGTATATATGGATACGTATAAATAGGATCATATTATACGTGCTCATCTGTTACCATTCCTTTCATTCAACAAATCTATGTCAGCATAGATCTACACCATCATTTATGATGACCACAAGCTATTCCATTGTGTGAATATATTATAATTTACTTTACCCTATCTGATGTTGATTGTCAAAAGCCTAAGTTGTTTCTAGTCTTTTATATAAGCAACACTGTGGGTGAATACCCTTGTTCATTTAGCTACAGATGTGTAGCTAACTCTTTAGAATTATTTCCTAAGAGAAGAATTACTGGTACATTCATTGAAAATTCTGATCCATGTTACATAGATATATTATGTAGGAAAAAGAAGAAGAAGAAAAGAAGAAGGGGAAGAAGGGGAAGAAGGGGAGGAGGAGGAGATGAAGGAGAAGAAGAGAAGGAGGAAGGAGGAGAAGGAAAAGGAGGAGGAGGAGGAGAAGAGAAATTCTGATACATACGATCAAACTACATTGCACAAAAATATATTACCCTATCATCACCTTGCAAACACTGTACTTTTTTTTCCCCTCCTTGCCAAAATAATTTGTGAAAAAAATCAGGATTTTTGGTAGTACTGTAGTTGTTTTGCTTTTCTTTGAGTACTTATGAGATTGATGTATTTCTGGGGTTTTTTTTGTTTTCTTTTGTCTTGTAATTTGTGTTTCCTCTTCAAACACTACCTAGAAGCAGTAGATTTCATTAGGCGCTCTAGAACGGATGTTCCCAACTCCCAGGCTGCAGACTCATATAGTCTGTGGCCTGTCAGGAACCAGGCGGCACAGCAGGAGATAAGCATGGGCGACTAAGCATTACCACCTGATCTCTGCCTCCTGTCAGGTCAGTGGCAGCATTAGATTCTCATAGGAGCACAAACCCTATTGTGAACTGCACGTGCAAGTGATCTAGGTTGCATACTCCTTATGAGAATCTAATGCCTGATGATCTGAGTTGGAACAGTCTCATCCCCAAACCGTTCCCCTACCCCGTCCATGGAAAACAATGTCTTCCATTAAATCAGTCCCTGGTGCTAAAAAGATTGGGGATCACTGCTACAGAGGGTTAAAGCCCTCTTGGCCAGGCACAGTGGCTCACACCTGTAATTCTAGCACTTTGAGAGGCTGAGGAGGGTGGATCATGAGGTCAGGAGTTCAAGACCAGCCTGGCCAATATAGTGAAACTCTATCTCTACTAAAAACACAAAAATTAGCCAGGCATGGTGGTGCTCACCTGTCGTCCCAGTTACTTGGCAGGCTGAGGCAGGAGAATTGTTTGAACCTGGGAGGCGGAGGTTGCATTGAGCTGAGATCACGCCACTGCATTCCAGCCTGGGCAACAGAGGGAGACTTCATCTCAAAAAAAAGAAACCCTCTTAAAGAAACCCTTTTATTGGAAAAGAAGATCCAGCCTTAATACCTTTTCCAAAAAACACAGCAGCTTAAGTAGTTTCATGTGTTTCTAATTTTTTTGTTTGTTTGTTTTTGTAGAGACAAGGTCTCACTATGTTGCCCAGGCTGGTCTTGAACTCCTGGGCTGAAGCGATCCTCCTGCCTTGGCCTCCCAAAGAACTAGGATTACAGGCATGAGCCACTAAGCCCAGCCCTCATGTTTTCTAATTTTACTGAAAAGTATTCTCATATTCTCGATATAAAAGAATAAAATAAAAACCTAGTTGGGGATGGATGGGTGATGATGATTGTATGACAGTGTGAATATATTTAATGTCACTGAAGTGTACACTTAAAAGTTGTTAAAAAGGTAAATTTTATGTTATATATATTTTACCATAGTTTTTTTAAACCCAGTTGGGGAAGATAGATATAGATATAGATTTTTTTGCATACAGACAAGAACTTTGACTTCATTAGTTTATGACAGAAGAATTGACTCTCAGTCTACTCTCTTTAAAAGAAAAAGAAATGAGATTAAAGAAAGTATGGCTAATATTCCACTTTCATGTTCCATATGCTAAGAAATATGAGTTTCTTAAAAATTTAAATCTACCCTTGTTTTATTTTGAGATGTATAAAATAATAAATCATATAATCAATAAACAATAGTAAATAAAGGGTACTTTACAGAAACATACATAAATGATATCCTCATCCTAAATACTTTGCTTATATGCCACAAATTTACCTCCAAGAATAATGATATGTAAGTTCATTTATATATCAAACTATGTTTGAGACAAAATAATTTATCAAATCTTCTGGGATGATGGCTTTTTTTTTTTTTGGAGACGGAGTTTTACTCTTTGTTGCCCAGGTTGTAGTGCAATGGCACGATCTCAGCTCACTGTAACCTCCGTCTCCCAGGTTCAAGTGATTCTCCTGCTTCAGCATCCCGAGTATCTGGGATTACAGGCATGCACCACCATGCCCGGCTAATTTTGTATTTTTAGTAGAGACAGGGTTTCTCCATGGTGGTTAGGCTGGTATCGAACTCCCGGCCTCAGGTGATCTGCCTGCCTCGGCCTCCCAAGTGCTGGGATTGATGGCTTTTAAAGTCCCTTTTATCCTTCGGTTCTAGCTCAAAAGGCTTAGAGGTCCTCTTCCTGCCACTTGCTGACGTTTTTGGTAACATTATTCAGTAATTTGCTCACATTTCATTATTGACTATCATTTTCATTAACATCTACTAATATTTCTTCGGCTCCTGTTAGAGACTGACTACATGGCTTGGTAACACAGGTCCTGTAGTCAGCTCACATGCAGCTAAAACCTTCCAATAGTCTAGGGAACCACAGTCGAATTGTGGAAAAGTCTGGAAAAGGACCTAAGAGAAGACCTTGTCTTTGCTTTGGGGGCTCTGATGCCCAGGTTCTCTTGTGGCACCTCTGCTCTCTTCGCACATACACAGAACCTTCCTTACAGTGCTGGGACCCAGGAAGAAAGGATTCTTAGGGGTATGGAAAGGGCGTTGGAGGTGGAGAGTCTTCTGCTCCTGCTATTTGCCTGGTACCCACAGTCTTCAGGTAAGAGGTCATTGAGGAGATAGCAGAGTCCAATTCCATTCTGACCACCTTCCCTTACAACCCATTTTCCACCCACACGCCAAATGTTTTATGTTTCATATTTTATGTTTCTTGATTTACTTTATATTTAAAAACGTAAATCAGGTGTAGTCATTCCTGTGTTGCTCACCCTCCAATGGCTTTCCATTGCTTTTAGAATGAAATCCAAACTCCTATGACAGTTGTGACCTGGCTCCTGCCACACTGACTCCCCTTTCTGTCCTTCAGTGTCACCAAATGCTTACCCAGCTCCAGCTCTTCCTAAAGGTAGGCTCATTCTCACCCTCCAGTTCCAATTCAAATATCGCTCGCTCTCTATCACATTGTCTTACTTACTTCCTTCATAGTACTGACCACACTCTATATTTATCATGTATATTTTTTTGGGTTATTGTCTGTCTCTCCTCCCTCAATTAGAATGTAAGTTCCATGCAGACACCCTAGTCTGTCTTGTGTATTGCATCCCCAGCATCTAGCACTATGCCTGGAATATGCTAAGTGTGCAACATGAGTGTTTGTGGAATGATCCCTATACTCTCCACCCCAAATCAGTATAATTGTCCATAAAATTGAGCTCCCCAATACATACCATCTTGTGGAAAAACCAGTACCTTGCAATCCTAGAATTTATAATCTAAGGTTCATTTTTAAAGAAAAAGGCAAACAGTCAACGTGCTAGAAGAGTGTCCAAAACAGATAAAATCGAGATGAATTTACCATTTTGAAAGGAAAACACATAGTGGCCTATACCTGCATCTTCCAGGTGTGGAAAAGACGAGGTATTTGCTGAACTTCTATGTAGGCTGTATCCTCCGGAAGATGTAACTGGAATGTAGAGATGTAAAGCATAAACCTCTTTTGAGTTGTACTGAAAGGGATGTGGTTTGAATGGAGTCTAGGAAAATGCACACGAGAAGCAAGAATCCACCAGTGTGTATCAAACACTGTATACTCTAGGGGAAAGAATATCTATTTTTAAATAGCCTTCTTTAAACATAATTATTCCCAAATGCCAAAAAGAAATCCTTTCATAGCAAGCACACCAACAGAAACTGTGACACGCCCAGCTGGTTCCGGTACAGTCCCCTCCTGCTCTCCCTTCTGTCCTGCTGACCCAGGCCCTACAGCCAGTGGTAGTTTCTCCCCAGGCGCTCTAGGCAAGCTCCTTCCAAGGAAGCTGTAAGTTTCTCAGGAGGTGGGGTGCTGGAAGTGAGGATGTTTTTTCCCCTCTTGTTTGAATGATTGAATGTCTTAAAGTGAGACTGTACTCATCTATTATTTAGATCGATTTTTTAAAATAATAAAAAGAGAACATAATTTTACTTAAAAAACAAAGCTTTAGCTTGCCTTCTCAGAATGAGACTCTCTGTCTTCCCGGTTGACAACCACTTGAAAAACAATTTGGTAAGTTTTTTTTTTTCTTTATGTATATATATATATATTGTGGACAGGTTCTTGCTCTGTCTCCCAGAATGGAGTGCAGTGGCACGATCTCTCTTCACTGCAACCTCTGCCTCCCAGGTTCAAGTGATTCTCCTGCCTCAGCCTCCCAAGTAGCTGGGATTACAAGCATGCACCATCATCCCCGGCTAATTTTTGTATTTTTAGTAGAGGTGGGGTTTCACCACATTGGTCAGGCTTGTCTCAAACTCCTGACCTCAAGTGATCCTCCCACCTCAGCCTCCCAAAGTGCTGGGATTACAGGCGTAAGCCACCACACCCGGCTGGGAGGGAACTTTTTATGGTGATGGAAATGTTTTCATCTGTATTGTGGTGATTGCATAAGCATATATATTTGTGAAAACTCAGAGAACTGTGCACTTACAAATGGAGGCAAATTTTGAGATCACTGAATTGAAGGTATGTCAGTTTAAGGCTGCTCATTTTGGCAACTTGAAATGATCAGGAATCAAGGGTCTTCCTGGATTGCAGACATATACTCTTGAAAATTTGGCTTTGGTAATTGGGCTTTCCCATCAAGACTTGTTGTCATTTTCAATGTATGTAGAAATAAAACTTTCCACTCTCCGGCCCTCCCCTTGCTCCCTGTTAGGTCTTCTATTTAATTGATCTGATTGGGCAGTCCATGATCACCTCTCTAGTTAAGATACTGCCTTACTGATGTTGAGGATCCTCTAAAGGAAGACTTTAACTGGAATCTGAGCCTTAATCTTGGAAGGGCAGCATCCTGGTGAATTGGGCCGATTGTTTCAAACAGAAATTCTTGCCTTGAGGTTTTTTGGGATTGTTGTTGTTTTGTTTTGTTTGTTTTTGAGACACTCACTCTGTTGCCCAGGCTGGAGTACAGTGGTGCCATTTATGGCTCACTGTAGCCTCGACCTCCGAGACCCATGTGATCCTCCCACCTCAGCCTCCCCAGTACCTGGGACTACAGGTGTGTGCCACCACACCCGGCTAATTATTGTATTTTTTTGTAGAAATGAGGTTTCGCCATGTTGTCCAGACTGGTCTCAAACACCTGGGCTCAAGCGTCTATCCACCTTGGCCTCCCAAAGTGCTAGGATTACAGGCATGAGTCACTGCGCCCAGCCTTAAGGTTTTTTAAATTAATGTTTGTAAATGGGGAAAGCATACCTGAAATTGAAATAGAGGATATTGGAGTAGATATGTGGTTCAAATAAACTGGCTTACGGCGTAACAAATTGGCAGCCTTTTGTTGCCAATTTACTAGATCTGTTTTTTGTTTGTTTGTTTGTTTTGAGACAGAGTTTCATTCTGTCACCCAGGCTGGAGTGCAATGGTGCAATCTCAGCTCACTGCAACTTCCGCCTCCCGGGTTCAAGCGATTCTCCTGCCTCAGCTTCCCAAGTAGCTGAGATTACAGGCAGCTAATTTTTGTAGTTTTAGTAGAGATGGGGTTTCACCATGTTGGTCAGGCTGGTCTCAAACTCCTGACCTCAGGTGATCTGCCTGCCTCGGCCTCCCAAAGTGCTGGGATTATAGGTGTGAGCCACTGTGCCCAGCTAGATCTGGTATTATTTTAAGAGACTCCTGAAGAAGCATTAGTTACAAGTGTGATAGTAGAAAGACAGACATTTAATATTCTATGTGCTGCTTAGCTATTCCTGTTAGTTTCACTCCATTTCAGCCTGTACATTAGCTTCCAAGGACGTCTGTGAGCAGATAAGTGGCGTCTTCATGACAGTGATCCTTGGAGTGTGAGACTTGCAGTGCTGGGCCACGATCATGGAGGCTGCCTGTTAAAATGCAGGTTCCTGGGCTCTACCGAAAACCTCTCTCACCTCAACGAGATGGACCAGGGACCTCCATCTTGGATGATATCCCCAGTGATGTTCACGTGCTCCTGGTTTTGGGAATCACTGTTGCTTCCCTTTGGAGATAACTGTTGAAGATGGGAGGACGGAGCTCTTCAGGTGACAGCAAAACACTCCTAAGGCTGAAGGGCTGAGAGCCTGCCTTACAGAGAAGGCAGTGGCTAGCAGAGCTTCCAAAGCACCAAACCAGGAGTTCAGGTCATGTCGTCTTTGCAAGGTGGCCAGCTGGAAGAAGACCCAGTGATGCTGTTGAAAATTGTGAGTCCTTTGTAGAAGATGCTGTGGCCTCGTACTCATGGAACCCATTTATGCACTTCGCTCTTTGGGAAAGCTGCATCACAAGGTTTCCTCCTGGCTTCCTAAAGTAAAACTTTCAGAGCTTTTTGCCCACAGCAGGGAACTGACACTCCATGGTTACTAAGAAACTTTCGAACATCTGAGAGGGCAGGTCATCTTGAACTTGGTGATCAAGAGCCCAGGCAATCATCATGGCAATAATCCCAGCCAGCCCTGCCCTGCAGAATTCACAGGAAGCCCAGCTCCTCCTCCCTTACAACTTTCCAGGACTACTTTGGACCCCTAACGGACTAGTCCCCACATGACTCCATAGAGGTGACTTCGATGGCTCAAATGGCTATCGGAAGAATCTGTACCGGAGCTAGGCAATCTTTGGGAACCACGAGATGAAATTGTAGATGTAACTCACTGTTAGGGCCATTCAGCAAGATCTATTAAGAAAGTGATGCCAGACATGGTGGCTCACATCTGTAATCCTCACACTTTGGGAGGCTGAGGTGGGTGAACCATTTGAAGTCAGGAGTACAAAAATTAACCCGACGGTAGTGGCTCACGCCTGTAATCCCAGCTACTCCAGAGGCTGAGGCAAGATCATCGCTTGAGCCTTGAGGATGAGGTGGAGATGGAGCAGCAGGGAGATGGGGTGAAATGTTTTTAAAAATTGGCCGGGCACAGTGGCTTATGCCTGTAATCCCAGCTCTTTGGGGAGCCAAGGTAGGAGGATCACTGGAGGCCAGGAGTTGGAAATCAGGCTGGGCAACATAGGGAGATCCCCATCTTTACAAAAAATAACAATAATAATAAAATTAGCCAGGTGTGGCGGCATGGGCCCATAGTCCCAGTGGCTCAGAAGGCTGAGGCAGGAGAATCACTTGAACCCAGGGGCTCGAAGCTGCAGTGAGCCATGATCATGCCACCAAACTCCAGCCTAAGTGAAAAAGACATTCCCTCTCTCTTAAGAAAAAAACAAAGTAATATGGCAGGAGATGCTTTGAAGCTACACAATAAATACACATTTTACTCCAAGAATTAGGAATAAAATAATTTTATTAAAAATGAACATAGATATTTCATGATGTAGAAGGCCAAAATTGTACCAATTTGGCTGGCCATAGTGGCTCATGCCTGTAATCCCAGCACTTTGGGAGGCTGAGGTGGGTGGATCATTTGAAGTAATGAGTTCGAGACCAGCCTGGCCAATACGGTGAAACTCTGCCTCTACTAAAAATACAAAAATTAGCCAGCCATGGTGGCGGGTGCCTGTAGTCCCAGCTACACAGGAGGCTGAGGCAGGAGACTCGCTTGAACTCAGGAGGCAGACATTGTGGTGAGCCGAGATCACGCCACTGCACTCTAGCCTAGGCAACATAGCGAGACTCTGTCTCAAAAAAAAAAAAAAAAGGAGGCTGTGCATGGTGGCTTATGCCTGTAATCCCAGTACTTTCAGAGGCTGAGGCAGGCAGATCACCTGAGGTCAGGAGTTCGAGACCAGCCTGGCCAACATGGTGAAGCCCCATCTCTACTAAAAATATAAAAATTAGCCAGGCATGGTGGCGCATGCCTGTAATCCCAGCTACTCCAGAGGTTGAGGCAGGAGAATCACTTAAACCCGGGAGATGGAGGTTGCAGTGAGCCAAGATTGCGCCATTGCACTCCAGCCTAGGTGATTACACCATTGCACTCCAGCCTGGGTGGCAGAGCTAGACTCCATGAAAAAAAAAAAAGTTGTACTAATTTTTATGATGAAATAGGAAACTTGAAAGAAATTTTACAATGTGTCAGTTCCTGTGGACTAACCCAGCTTGAGAAGCCCCTCATGGCCTGCACTGTCTCCAGTGTATTCTCTGGCCTTATTATCAACTGTGGAGTTTACTGTATTTGGAACCTATAGACTTCTAAGCCTCCAATTGTATTTATTTCTGACTTAGTATTGATTTTAGAGGCCTCCAATTGATTTTTTTAAAGACATATTTTAAACAGAAATATTCTGGGTTTTTTTTTTTGGTTTTTTTTTTTTTTTTTTGAGACAGTTTCACTCTTGTGGCCTAAGCTGGAGTACGATGGCACAATCTCAGCTCGATGCAACCTCTACCTCCTGGGTTCAAGCAATTTTCCTGCCTCAGCCTCCCAAGTAGCCAGGATTACAGGCACCTGACACCACGCCCGGCTAATTTTTGTATTTTTATTACAGATGGGGCTTTGCCATGTTGGCCAGGCTGGTATCGAACTTTGACCTCAGGTGATTCACCCACCTCAGTCTCCCAAAGTGCTGGAATTACAAGCCTGAGCCATCGTGCCCAGCTCTGATGCTTTTTTTTTTTTTTTTTTTTTCCAGACGGAGTCTCTCTCTGTCGCCAGGCTGGAGTCCAGTGACACGATCTCGGCTCACTGCAACCTCTGCCTCCTGGGTGCAAGTGATTCTCCTGCCTCAGCCTCCTGAGTAGTTGGGACTACAGGCACATGGCACCACGGCCAGCTAATTTTTGTAATTTTAGTAGAGATGGGGTTTCACCATATTCGTCAGGCTGGTTTCGAACTCCTGACCTCAGGTGATCCCCTGCTTCAGCCTCCCAAAGTGGTGGGATTACAGGCGTGAGCCACAGTGCCCGGCCCTGATTCTTTTAAAGTGTGAAAATGGGCCGGGCGCGGTGGCTCAAGCCTGTAATCCCAGCACTTTGGGAGGCCGAGACGGGTGGATCACGAGGTCAGGAGATCGAGACCATCCTGGCTAACACTGTGAAACCTCGTCTCTACTAAAAAATACAAAAAACTAGCCAGGCGAGGTGGCGGGCGCCTGTAGTCCCAGCTAC
>NW_016807882.1:2223840-2228037 GCF_001698545.2 Rhinopithecus bieti
AAAAAAAAAAAAAAAAAAAAAAAAAAAAAAAAAAAAAAAAGTGTGAAAATGGTCAATGATCCCATTGGGATGGAGCTGCTATGTAATAATATTATTACTACTAGAAAATTTAACTTTCCAGTCCATTCATACAGGTTTAAGAATATTTGCTGATTTGCAAGAAAGGGTCTCAATTCCAATGTAAATAATTTTATGTGGCCCTGAAGCCACACAGTTTTAACTCATGGCTACATGTACAGCCTAGCAATTCCTTTGATGCTAACCTTCCAGACAAAGTTCTCTGAGCTAGATCATTCAAGGGTGAACCTCTTAATTATGCAGCTTCATGTCACTGATGTGTTCCTATTATGGTGTCTGCTTGAAGGTCGTGGTTCAACTTTAAATAAAACCTTAATAGAATTACTAGCAATTTCAGTGTTTGCTCCCTACAATTATTTTACCATCTAATGAAAACTTTAAGAACACAATTTGGAGGACTATCAAATTAGTTCCAGACATCTGATAGATGGGTATGCAAATGAGCAGATTTAGACATATACATGAAAAACATATTTCCTTTTTTTTTTTTTTTGAGGCGGAGTCTCGCTCTGTCGCCCGGACTGGAGTGCAGTGGCCAGATCTCAGCTCACTGCAAGCTCCGCCTCCCGGGTTTACGCCATTCTCCTGCCTCAGCCTCCCGAGTAGCTAGGACCACAGGCGCCCGCCACCTCGCCCGGCTAGTTTTGTATTTTAGTAGAGACGGGGTTTCACCGTGTTAGCCAGGATGGTCTCGATGTCCTGACCTCGTGATCCGCTCGTCTAGGCCTCCCAAAGTGCTGGGATTACAGGCTTGAGCCACCGCGCCCGGCCCATATTTCCTTTTTTTTTTGAGACAGAGTCTCACTCTGTCACCAGGCTGGAGTGGGCAGTGGCGCAATTTCAGCTCACTGTAACCTCCGACTTCCTGGTTTAAGCAATTCTCCTGCCTCAGCCTCCTGAGTAGCTGGGACTACAGGTGCGCGTGATCATGCCCAGCTAATTTTCGTATTTTTAGTAGAGATGGGGTTTCGCCATGTTGGCCAGGATGGTCGCGATCTCTTAATTGAGTTTTGCTCTTGTTGCCCAGGCTGGAGTGCAATGACGTGATCTCAGCTCACCTCCTAAGTTCAAGCCATTCTCCTGCCTCAACCTCCCAAGTAGCCGGGATTACAGTCATGCGCCACCATGCCTGGCTAATTTTTGTATTTTTAGTAAAGACGGGTTTCTCCATGTTGGTCAGGCTGGTCTTGAACTCCTGACCTCAGGTGATCCGCCCGCCTCAGCCTCCCAAAGTGCTGGGATTATAGACATAAGCCACCGCACCCAGCTCATATTTCCTTTTTTCACAGACATACATATGTACATGGTATCATCAAGGTATATCAACATTTGATTATAATGAGATACATGATACATTGGTTATTATTTACATGGGCAAGTAGGTCAGAGCCTGACTCTCTAATATCAACAAAAATCAGGGTGGTTGGTTTGCCCTAGCACTAACACGGTTTGCTAGGTGACTGAACAGCAAAAAGGAGGGGAACGGGGATCTGAAATCTTAGATACAGGGAACTTCATTTTCTAACAGCGTGGTCTCTTAATAAAACTGATGATTTTTTTTTTTTTTTTTTTTGAGACAGGGTCTCTGTGTGTCACCCAGGCTGGAGTGCAGTGGCGTGATCCTGGCTCACTGCGACCTCTGCCTCCCGGGTTCAAGTGATTCTCCTGCCTCAGCCTCCCAGTAGCTGGGATTACAGTTGCCTGCCACCACTCCCGGCTAATTTTTGTATTTTTTGTAGAGATGGGGTTTCACCATGTTAGTCAGGCTGGTCTCAAACTCCTGACCTCAGGTGATGCATCCATCTCGGCCTCCCAAAGTGCTGGGATTACAGGAGTGAGCCACTGCGCCAGCCCTGATGATGCTTAATCCAAACAAAAAAGTAAGACTGGGGCCGCCACACTTGCTACACTGGAGGACAGAATATTTAGACACTAGGTTAAAAACCTGTGAGAATATCCTGAAAGTTAAAGAACTGTCATAGAACAGGTTCTATGATAAGCCTGTTACTAACACAGCCTGGGCTAGTTGGCCCTAACTCACCCAACCAGGATTCAGCATAGAGCAGGGAAATCACAAACTCCCTAGTCATTATTAGGTCAAGAAAAGCAGATCTTGAAAAAGAATTAGAAAATGACTAGCTGTAATTTGTACCTTTGATGAATGTAATTCTAAAATTTTGTTGAATTGAAGAGACCATTTTAATTTACAAGATGTTAAAATGTGAAAACAGCAAACATGAGTCTTAGAACTAACGACAGGCAGCTTGGTAGATAAGGGCTGGAATGAGGAACACATTTCTTTAACCTGGAAAGAAAAGACAAATGCATGTAAAAACATAATTACTGGCTGCTGGGGGCACAGTGGCTCATGCCTGTAATCCCAGCACTTTGAGAGGCCGAGGCAGGTGGATCACCTGAGGTCAGGAGTTTGGGACCAGCCTGGCAAACATGGTGAAACCCTGTCTCTACTAAAAATACAAAAATTAACTGGGTATGGTGGTGCACGCCTGTAATCCCAGCTACTCGGGAGGCTGAGGCAGAATAGCTTGAACCTGTGAGGTGAAGGTTGCAGTGAGCTGAGATCGAGCCACTGCACTCCAGCCTGGGTGACAGAGCAAAACTCCATCTCAAAGAAAACAAACAAACAAACAAACAAAGGCCGGGCGTGGTGGCTCACGCCTGTAATCCCAGCACTTTGGGAGGCCGAGGCCGAGGATTGCTTCAGGCCAGGAGTTCAAGACCAGTTTTGTCAATGTAGGAAGACCTCACCTCTACAAAAGGAAACTTTTTTTTGTTTGAGACAGAGTCTCACTCTGTCACCCAGGCTGGAGTGCAATGGCGTGGTCTTGGCTCACTGCAACCTCCGCCTCTCGGGTTCAAGCGATTCTCCTGCCTCAGCCTCCAGAGTAGCTGGGATTACAGGGGCCTGCCACCATGCCTGGCTAATTTTTGTATTTTTAGTAGAGATGGGGTTTCACCATGTTGGCCATGCTGGTCTTGAACTGCTGACCTCGTGATCCGCCCACATTGGCCTCCCAAAGTGCTGGCATTACAGGCGTGAGCCACTGAGCCCGGCCAAGAAAAATATTTTTTTAAGATGGCATCTCTAGTCATTAGAGAAATGCAAATCAAAAGCACAACGAGATACCACTTCACATCCACTAACTAAGATGACTATAAACAAATAGACTGATAATAACAAGTGCTGATGAGCAGGGGAGAAATGGGAACCCTCCTACACTGTTAATAGGAATGTAAAATGGTATAGCTCTATTGGAAAACAGTTTTTCAGAAAGCAAAACAAAAAGTTCCTATATGACCCAGCAATTCCACTCCTATGTACTCCCAGGAGAAATGAAAACATATTTCTACAAAAAAAATTGTATGTGGGCAGTCGTAGTGCCTCATGCTTGTAATCCCAGCACTTTGGAGGCTGAGGCAGGTGAATCACTTGAGGCCAGGAGTTTGAGACCAGCCTGGCCAACCTGGTGAAACCCCATCTTTATGAAAAATGCAAAAATTAGTCAGGCATGGTGGCTGGCACCTGTAGTCCCAGCTGCTCAGGAGGCTGAAGTGGGTGAACCACCTGAACCAGGGAGGCAGAGGTGGCAGTGAGCCAAGACCGCACCACCGCATGCCAGTCTGGGTGACAGAGTGAGGCTCTGGCTCAAAAAAAAAAAAAAAAGTATGAAAATGCTTATGGCAGCATTATTCATAATAGCCAAAAAATAGAAATAATTCAGATGTTCAGATGTTCATCAAATGATTAATGGATAAAGACCACATAGTGGCCGGGTGCGGTGGTTCACACCTGTAATCCCAGCACTTTGGGAGGCTGAGGTGGGCAGATCATGAGGTCAGGAGATCGAGACCACCCTGGCTAACACGGTGAAACCCCGTCTCTACTAAAAATACAAAAAATTAGCCAGGCGTGGTGGTGGGCACCTGTAGTCCCAGCTACTCGGGAGGCTGAGGCAGGAGAATGGCGTGAACCCAGGAGGCAGAGCTTGCAGTAAGCCAAGATCACGCCACTGCACTCCAGCCACAGTGGGCAACAGAGCAAGATTCCATCTAAAAAAAAAAAAAAAAAAAAAAAAAAAAAAAAAAAAAAAAAAAAAA
>NW_016807882.1:2229085-2265839 GCF_001698545.2 Rhinopithecus bieti
AAAAAAAAAAAAAAAAAAAAAAAAAAAAAAAGGTAAGTCTATAAGAAATAAAGAGTGGCTCCTAATGTCTATGGGGTTTCTTTTTAGGGTGATGAAAATATTTTAAAACTGTCCTTATGAACTCTTCCAATATATTAAGCACTATTAAATTGTAAACTCTAAATGGGTGAGTTGTATGGCTGATAAAGCTATTAAATCACAATCCAGGGGCTGAGATTAAAAGAGAAGAAAAAAAATCCATATAGTGTCTGTTTATAATTTTCACTTTTTTCTATACCCCCACCCCCCTCATCCTCCTCCTTTTTTTTGAGGCAAGATCTCACTCTGTCGCCCAGGTTGGAGTGCAGTAGCTGATAATAGCTCACTGCAACAAGCTGAAAATTGTAATATTAGTAGAATAACTGTACCTTTTCTGTTTATTGGCTCCTTTTCCTCAACTTATAAATATTTTGAGGTTGAAATTGCCTTTGCAAAATTATGACAATAAGAGAAATCTGACATAGTTGACTCCGTCCGTCTTGCTTCAGACCTCCAAGCTGTCCTTGGTCATTTCTGTCCATAGGCCTAGCTAACCTTGGGAATAATTTAGTTTATAATTTAACTTGAAAGAAAGGATGATAACAGTCCCTCTCTAAAACTAACACCCTCCTTGCTTAGGGACCAAAAGCAGCCTTTGCAAGACTTTTTTTTTTTTTTCTTTTTTTTCCTTTTACACAGAGTCTTCCTCTGTTGCCCAGGCTGGAGTGCAGTGGCACAATCTCAGCTCACTGCAGCCTCTACCTCCTGGGTTCATACAATTCTTCTGCCTTAGCCTCCCAAGTAGCTGGGATTACAGGTGAGTGCCACCACCCCCAGCTAATTTTTGTATTTTTAGTAGAGATGGGGTTTCACCATATTGGCTAGGCTGGTCTTGAACTCCTGACCTCAGGTGATCCACCCACCTCAGCTCACAAAATGCTAGGATTACTGTTGTGAAGGCCACAAAAATAGGATTATGGGAGGGACCTGAGTTCTGCTAAAATGTAGGAGTAGTTTCTATAATCTCTTACTGCCCAGGAATCATGTGGCCAGAGATCACAAGATTTGTGACTTCCATAGATAACATCACTATTGTAGAGCCTAAGATTGGTTTTTAAATATTTTTTTCAGACTGACCCCACCTGGACTCATGACTCATGACTCAGCTGATCCTTTGGCCCCATGAGAGCTGTACTCAGTGCAGGAGGATTGTTTTCCACATCCCTATGATCTCATCCTCAATAAATCAGTAGCAGTCATTCCCTAGCCCCTGCCCAACAAATTGTCCATAAAAACCCGAACCTCTGAGCCTTCAGGGAAACTGATTTGAGTGTTAGCTTTAGCTGAGTCTCTTGGGCTGGCTTTGTGTCAAGTAAACATCTACTACAATGCTGCCCAGTAAATTGGTTTTGTCTGTGCAGCAGGCAGGACAAACCCTTCTGACGATTATAAGGTTGCTTCAATCTTAAGAGAAAAAAAAAATTACCTAGTTCTTTCTGTCATTGTTCTTTGATTGGTGTCCTTCCTTCCCACCTCATTAACCAATGCACTCTGATTTCTACCACCAGGGCCCCTACCCGCAACTATTCATACTGAGGTTAAAATGGCCTTCAGGGCTGGGCATGGTGGCTCATGCCTGCAATCCCAGCGCTTTGGGAGGCCGAGGTAGGAGGATCACCTGAAGTCAGGAGCTCGAGACCAGCCTGACCAACATGGAGAAACCCTGGCTCTACTAAAAATACAAAATTAGCCAGGCATGGTGGCGCATGCCTGTAATCCCAGTTATTCAGGAGCCTGAGGCGGGAGAATCGCTTGAATCTGGGAGGTGGAGGTTGTGGTAAACCGAGATGGCACCATTGCACTCCAGTCTGGGCAACAAGAGCGAAACTCTGTCTCAAAAAAAAAAAAAAAAAAAAAATAGACTTCCGGCCAGGCATGGTGGCTCATACCTGTAATCCCAGCACTTTGAGAGACAAGGTGGATGGATCACCTGAAGCTGGGAGTTTGAGACCAGACTGGCCAACATGGTGAAATTCTGTCTCTACTAAAAATTTTAAAAAAATTAAAAAAATTAAAAAATTAACTGGGCATGGTGGCATATGCCTGTACTCTCAGCTACTCAGGAAGCTGAGGTATGAGAATTGCTTGAGCCTGGGAGGCAGAGGCTGCAGTGAGCCTCTGCACTCTAGCCTGGGTGACAGAGTGGATTCTGTCTCAATAAATAAATAAATGACCAAATCCAAGGGATTCAGTCCCCATCTTGACCTCTTGGGGTAATTTATCCATCTGGAAGCTGTTTCCTTACTCCTATAAACCAAAAAGTATCTGAGACAGGTCACAATCAATCTAGTTTATTTTATCAAGGTTAAGGACATCCCAAAAGACCTAAAAACAGAATCAAAGAAACAGTCGGTGGCCTGTGCCTTTCTCCAAAGATGATTTTGAAGGCTTCAATATTTAAAGGGGAAATGTGGGCTGCAGGGAACAGAGGGAGGGTACAGTAATCCATATGTTTCAAAGAAAAGGAGCAGGGAGGGGAATGGTCAATTATGTATTAATCTCATGCTCAGTCAATGGGCACTTTACATAAGATAAAATGAGGCTGGGCGCGGCAGCTCATTCCTGTAATCCCAGCACTTTGGGAGGACGAGGTGGGCGGATCACCTGAGATCAGGAGTTCGAGACCAGACTGACCCACATGAAGAAACCCCGTCTCTACTAAAAATACAAAATTAGCCAGGTGTGGTGGCAGGTTCCTGTAAACCCAGTTACTCGGGAGGCTGAGGGAGGAGAATCACTTGAATCTGGGAGGTGGAAGTTGTGGTGAACTGAGATGGCGCCACTGTACTCCAGCCTGGGTGACAGAGCAAGATTCTGTCTCAAAAAAAAAAAAAAAAAAAGATAAGGCTATNTTCCTGTAAACCCAGTTACTCGGGAGGCTGAGGGAGGAGAATCACTTGAATCTGGGAGGTGGAAGTTGTGGTGAACTGAGATGGCGCCACTGTACTCCAGCCTGGGTGACAGAGCAAGATTCTGTCTCAAAAAAAAAAAAAAAAAAGATAAGGCTATCTGCTTAGGAACAAAAGCAAGCCAGTTTCTTGCTTTCAGCTTAATTTTTTTCTTTTGGCAGAGTAAACTGGGGTCCCAAGTTTATTTTCCTTTTGTACTCTCAAGACACCAATCTCTCCTTGTTCTCCTCTGGCCAAGTCTCAAGTCTCTTTCCCTTTCTGCCAACTCCTTAAAGGTACAAGTTTCACAGGATTTTCAACCCTAACGTCTTTTCTATTTCACTTAAAAGACCTTTTTCTGGGTCAACTCATTAGTCATGGCTTCAATTACTGAACTCCCAACAGAATTTGGCTCTCACCCTGCTATGAACTTTAGGGCAATGGTTTATTCTTATTTATTTATGTATTTGTCTATTTATTTATTTATTGAGACTGGTTCTGGCACTGTCACCCAAGTTGGAGTGCAATGGCATGATTGTAGCTCACTGCAGCCTGGAACTCCTGGGCTCAAAGGAGCTTCTTGCCCCAGCCTCCTGAGTAGCTGGGACTACAGGCGCACATCACCACACTAGGCTAATTATTTATTTATTTATTTATTTATTTATTTATTTATTTATTTATTTGAGACAGGGTCTCACGATGTTGCCCATGCTAGTCTCAAACTCCAGGCCTCAAGTAATCCTTGAGCCTCATCTCCCAAAGTGCTGGGATTACAGGCATAAGCTACCATGCCTGGCCCATAGTTTCAACTGTTTACAAAGTGACTCCACCCGTATGTTCCATTGACACATCACAATTATATGTTTACATATCAACTCACTATCTTCCCCTGAGAGTAGCATCTCCACCTGTTATCCCCATTTGGTTCCATTATCCATCAGTTACCAAAGTCATCACTAGATTCCATTATCTCCTGCCTCAGCCCCGAGATTCAAAGTCACTCAACCCTACGGTTTCTGTCTCCTTCGCAGTTCTTAAATCCATCTCCTTTCCACCATCCTGCCCCAGTTTATCTATTTGGGGGGTGGCATTGAGGGAGGAAGAGAGATGTGCATCAGAACCACCTGTGTAATGTTCTTAAGGAAAAATACAAGCCCAGCATGGTGGCTCACACCTGTAATCCTAATGCTTTGGGAGGTGAAGGCAGGATGATCGCTGGAGGCCAGGAGTTTGAGACCAGCCTGGGCAACACAGCAAGACCCCATCTCTACAGAAAATTTAAAAAATCATTTGGGCATGATGGTATATGCCTGTAGTCCCAGCTGCTTGGGAAGCTGAGGCAGGAGAATCGGTTGAGCCTAGGGGTTTGAGGTTACAGTGAGCTATCATTGCACCACTGCACTCCAGCCTAGATTACAAAGTGAGGCCTCTCAAAAAGTTAAATAATAAACAAACAAATAACCATTACATACCCTGCCCCATCTCCAGAGATTCTGAACCTGTGTACACTCTTCCTCATCTTCACTGTCCTTAACCCATTTTCAACACTGCTGGCAGAATGATCCAATGATCCTTTAAAAATGCAACCTCTCTGTTTAGCCTTTCAGCGGGTCTTTAGGATGAAAGTCCAAACTCCTCTCAAACCCATCACCTTAGGTTCTTGCCCACAGCTTCCACCTCATCTGCTGCCACTCCCTATGGATATCCCACACTCAATCCTTATCAAATGGTAGTACTTGCTGTTCCTGGAACACGCCTTCTTTCCTCACCTTAGTGTTCTCTTCTCTGTGGATATCCTCTGTAATATCTTTCCACTTGATAGTCACTTTGTTCAAAACGCCTCTCCTGACTTCTCTAGGCAGTTAGTTATTTCCGTCACAGGTGTTGGAGCCAGAGCAACTCCATTTTGAATAGAGGCTGAGACCTATTGGGCTGTATTGCCAGGTTAGGTATTCCTAGTCACAGGATGAGTTAGGAGGTCAGCACAAGATATAGATCATAAAGACTCAGCTGATGAAACAGGATGTGATAAAGAAACCAGCTAGCCAGACATGGTGGCTCAGCGGACAGATCACAAAGTCAGGAGTTCGAGACCATCCTGGCCAACATGGAGAAACTCACTCTCCACTAAAAAATATACCGGCTGGGCATGGTCGCTCACTCCTGTAATCCCAGCACTTTGGGAGACTGAGGTGGGTGGATCACGAGGTCAGGAGTTCAAGACCAGCCTGGCCAAGATGCTGAAACCCCACCTCTACCAAAAATATAAAAAAATTAGCCGAGCGTGGTGATGGGCGCTTGTAATGCCAGCTACTCAGGAGACTGTGGCAGATAATTGCTTGAACCCGCGAGGCGGAGGTTGCAGTGAGCCGAGATCTCCCCACCGCACTCCAGCGACACAACGAGACTCCGTCTCAGAAAAGATGCCGGGCGCGGTGGCTCAAGCCTGTAATCCCAGCACTTTGGGAGGCCGAGACGGGCGGATCACGAGGTCAGGACATCGAGACCATCCTGGCTAACACGGTGAAACCCCGTCTCTACTAAAATACAAAACTAGCCGGGCGAGGTGGCGGGCGCCTGTGGTCCTAGCTACTCGGGAGGCTGAGGCAGGAGAATGGCGTAAACCCGGGAGGCGGAGCTTGCAGTGAGCTGAGATCCGGCCACTGCACTCCAGCCTGGGCGACAGAGCAAGACTCCGTCTCAAAAAAAAAAAAAAAAAAAAAAAAAAAAAAAAAAAGAAAAAAAAAAACAAATTTAGCCGGGTGTGGTGGCATGCACCTATAGTCCTAACTACTCGGGAGGCTGAGGCAGGAGAAACGCTGGAACCCGGGAGGCAGAGGTTGCAGTGAGTCAAGACTGTGCCATTGCACTTCAGCCTGGGTGACAAAGCGAGACTCCATCTCAAAAGAAAAAAAAAAAAAGAAACCAGCCAAAACCCACAACAACCAAGATGGTGATGAAGGTGACCTCTAGTTGTTCTCACTGTTTATTGTACACTAATTATAATGCATTAGCATGATAAAAGACACTCCCACCAGTGCCATGACAGTTTACAAATGTCACAGCAACATCCAGGAGTTATCCTATGTAGTCTAAAAGGTGGAGAAATCCTCAGTCCTGGGAAATCCTTGCCCCTTTCCTGGAAAATTTTCGAATAACCCTCTCCATAGTTAGCATGTAATCAAGAAATAGCCATAAAAATAGCCAACAAGGCTGGGCGCAGTGGCTCACGCCTGCAATCCCAGCACTTAGGGAGGTAGATGGATCACTTGAGATCATGAGTTTGAGACCAGCCTGGCCTACATGGCGAAACACCATCTCTACTAAAAATAAAAATTAAAAAATTAACTGGGTGCGGTGCCACGCGTCTGTAATCCCAGCTACTCTGTGGGCAGAGGGAGGAGAATCGCTTGAACCCGGGAGGTGGAGGTTGCAGTGAGCCGAGATCATGCCATTGCACTCCAGCCTGGGTGACAGCGAGACTTCATTTCAATTAAAAAAAAAAAAAGAAAAGAAAAGAGAAAGAAAAAGCCATCAGCAGCCCTCAGTGCTGCTCTGCCTATGGAGTAACCATTCTTTTATTTATTTACTTCTCTAATAAACTTGGTTTCACTTTATGGGCTCGTCCTGAATTCTTTCTTGTGCAAGATCCAAGAATCTTCTTCTGGGGTCTGGATTGTGACCCTTTCCAGTAACATTTCCTCTTCTCTGTTCCCACAATACTTTGTCCATATAGTGATTCTGTATTTATTAGTAGATAATTACAAGTATTTTTGTTTATACAATGTCTTACCCCCTAAACTGTCAATAGATTTTGTTCAATTTATTTTATATGCTCTGATATAGAGCCTCAATTTATTTTTATATGCTCTAATATAGAGCCTGAATATACATAATGTATATTCAACAAATGTTAACTGAATACATTTTCAAGGGAATAAGTTTTAATTTCTATCTTTCTGATTGCTTAGTGTTTAATATATTATAAAAAACATTATTCAGGCCGAGCATGGTGGCTTATGCCTGTAATCCCAGCACATTGGGAGACCGAGGCAAGGGGATCACCTGAGGTCAGGAGTTTGAGACCAGCCTGGCCAATATGATGAAACCCTGTCTCTACTAATAAATACAAAAATTAGCCGGGCATGGTGGCATGTGCCTGTAGCCAGAGCTACTTGGGAGGCTGAGGGAGGAGAATGGCTGGAACCCGGGAGGCGGAAGTTGCAGTGAGCCGTGATCACGCCACTGCATTCCAGCCTGGGCAACAGAGAGAGACTCCGTCTCAAATAAATAAACAAATAAAAATAAAAACTATGATGCACTTTCAGGATAGCATGCTCTTTGAATCTCTTTAAATAGTGACAGTTTATATTTGAACAGTATCTTCCATTTTTCAAAGCACTTTTCCCCAACATTTTATTATGAAAATCTCCAAATATATGGAGGAAAAATAATTGTAAGTGAACACTCGTGTCGGGACTCAGAAACTGATACCCCAAAATGTGGGGCTTTGACATGTTCAATGGAAGCCTCAAGGTCTCTCTGACCTCACTGCCCTGCACCATCTCTCCCAAAGCACAGGATGAAGTTGAAGTTCCTTTATCTGGCTACGATCCAGACCCACCAAAAGGAACAATTGTTTTTTCTTCCCCTCTCTGTAAGACCAAAAATGCAACCACCCGAAAAGACCCTTTCACAAGATAATGTGCAAGTTCATCCCTGTGCCCTGATCCATTCACTTGCCCTAGTCATCCCCTTAACACAATGCCTCTGCTCCTCTCTCCCCAAGTCTGTTTGCCAGGACGGTAGACAAGCTTCTGAACCCCGTCGCGCATGTGTTTCTCCCTGTGCACACGTTAATAAATGCATATGCCTTCTCTTCCATTAATCTGCCTTTTGTGAGATGATTTTTCAGCGAACTTCAGAGGGCAAAGGGAACATTTTTCCCATAGTCCCTATACCCATATGTACCCACTACCTAGATTGAAAATCAACATTTTGCTATATTTGCAAAACACTTTTCATAGGCTAATTTTATTATCACCTTTAAAAACATTTTCTTTTTACAAGTACTACTCCTTGTGGAGCAGGGCTACCCCGTAGGCAGTGTGCCCAGAGTAGCTTATTATCACCTTTTGCTTCACCTAATGACTAAGGTATGATTCTATGTTTTATAGATAAGGAAACTGAAATTGAGGCTTTAATGACTTCCAAGGAGCTTGTCTGCCAGAAGTTGTAATCAACTTGTGCCAGTTGATCTGTCCACACCCTCTAGGTGTTAGACACCTCTAGGTCTGAAAAATATTTAGAATATTCCTGTGATGAAAATTTTGCAATTCCACAACACAGGGGAATCAGCAAAATCATGGGAAAACGAATAGAATACATTTCTAACTCATGAATCATTCAGAGAAGAATCCAGTCGGGTTTTCCCTCCCCCTCATCCCATTTTTATTCCTGATTAGTCATCATTTCCTGCCCAGCCTATCTGAGATGTTTCTTCCATCCTTTCTTTTCCAGTAACAGTAACCTGATGCAGGTCTACAGTATCTGTTATCTCAGCTGATTTCCTTTCTGCCTTTTCATGAACCAGAGACATGTGATTTCCAATTAAAGCACAGCCCTGACCATATCCTTGCCCAGCTTACAAAACGTCAACGGCTCGAAGCTATCTACCGAGTTAAGCCTACTATAATCCCCCTCCTACACTACAACCTATCCACGCATCTGTCCTCTTACTCCTTAGCTTCCATCTTACATGAATGACTAAGAGTTGTTTCCCCAAATACACCCTTATTTACTTTTTTCATTTATAACTCACCACCGCCCCCACCAAAGTTTCACGTGGGTAAATTCTAGACCTTCACGTCATAGGCCAACTCAAATGCCAATCCTTCTAATGTACCTTCTAGAGATCCCGGGCCTGTTGTCATCTCTATCGCCAATCTTTGGCATCTTGTGGCACTAATCTCAGTCTACCTTGTAGAGCTTTCTGGTCTGATTTCCCTTGCCACCTTCTGCTCCCTTTGCCTAAGTATAACACCTCTGGGGAAAGGGACGCTGTTTTAATCACCATCGCCTCGCACACAGTCGGTGCTTTATTGTGCTTAACATCGTTTAACGCAACACATCCTGCCGAGGGGGTCGGAGGTGGACGACTTTTGCTGTATCCACACAGACCCGCGCATGCACACACGGACGCCGTCTGCAACTCTGACAGACACGTGTCCCCTGAGCCACAGCCCTGGAACTGTCTCGGGATTCCCAGCCTGTGGGTGTTTCCATGCTGGCCAGCGGAAGGGGACGCTTTTTGCTTCAGAACTGCTTCAACGGATACCTCTTATTTTAGACCGCCTACGGATTCTATCCTATAAATCAGCCTAAGCTCTGCTTCCTTTTAAAACAGGATTACGCCGGGTAGAGGGAGCCCGGCGTGACCGCGCAGTGGTCAGGTCCTGCGGATCCCCCTCCAGCTCCCACTTGGTAGCGCCCGCTTTGTCAGCGCGCAGCGCTAGCCGAGCGCCCTGCAGCTCTCGCCAGGTCTCACAGCAGACGGTGCCGACGCAGCGCTCTGGCGCCTTGCTCTCGGGCTCTGCTCCCCGGGATTTCCCCAGGACCTGCGCCGCGCGAGAAGGAGCCTGGGAGCATCCGCCCAGACTGCCCGGACAGTCGGCTCGACTCGCTGCCCTCGGCCCCAGCCGGGCTCCGCGTTGGTGGCGGCGGCGCCCGGCATGTTTCATAGTCCGCGGCGGCTCTGCTCGGCCCTGCTGCAGAGGGACGCGCCCGGCCTGCGCCGCCTGCCAGCCCCAGGGCTGCGCCGCCCGTTGTCCCCGCCGGCGTCTGCTCCCAGGCCCGCATCCCCTAGGCTGCTGGCGGCGGTCTCAGCGGCCTCGGGCGCCGCGAGGTCGTGTTCCCGAACAGGTGAGTGCACCCCAGTTCTGGGCGGAGAACGCCACGGCCGCCAACTCTCGGCCGCCACCTGGAGACAGCGCGGAATGAATGGGAAGCCCGGGGCTGCAGTTCGTGGGGTCTGGCCTGAAACCTTCCCGGAGCAACCTTCTCTGTTTCCTTTTTCCTCTTTCCCTGTTCCCCGACTTGCCTGGGGCTTGCATCAAAGCTGGTAAGAAATGGGAGACTGTATTCAGGTTCTCGCTTGACCCTTGGAGGCCGTGCTTTCAGAATTTCTTGCTCTTGACCTACGTTAAATTTCCCCCTTCCGAGGCCACGAGTTACTATTTTGGTTACACTTTTTATTGCACGGAAATTAACGGAAATTTTTATGGAAAAAAATCTAAATGATGCTTATTTGTTCATATGGCTTTCATGGTCTAGATATTAAGTTGGTTTTTTTGTTTGTTTGTTTGTTTGTTTTTTTTTTGAGACGGAGTCTCGCTCTGTCACCCAGGGCTGGGACGTGCTGCTGGCCGGATCTTTCAGTCACTGCAAAGCTCGCCTCCCGCGCGTTCACGCCTATTCTCCTTGCCTCAGCCTCCCGGGTAGCTAGGCTACAGACGCCGCCCACCTCGCCCGCCTAGTTTTTTGTAGTTTTTTAGTAGAGACGGGTTTTCAAACCGTGTTAGCCAGGATTTGCGCTCTCGATCTCCTTGGACCCTTGTTGCATCCGCCGTCTCGCCTCCCAAAGTGCTGGCGATTTACAGGGCTGCAAGCCACCGCGCCCGGCCCGATATTAAGTTTTTTAAGTCGTGGTTAACACTGATTCATTACGTTTCTTTTTTCTTTTTTCTTTTTTCTTTTTTTTTTTTTTTTTTTGACAGAGCCTCACTTTCTGTCAAACCCCAAGGCTGGGATTACCGGACCTCAAACCTCAACCACCGCCTTGACGGCGTTTCAAAGCCGATTCTCCTGCCTCAAGCCTCCCGAGTAGTGGGAATTACAGGCGCCCGCCACACGCCTAGCCTAATTTGCTAATATTTAGTAAGAGAACGCGTTTCACCCATTTTGCGCCCAGGCTGCGTCTTGTTTGAACTTCCTGACCTCGCTCGATCCACTCACCTCAGCCTTCCCAAAAGTGCTGGCGATTACAGGCACGCAGCCATCGCCCCCACCCGCCCTTACGTTTCTTTGCGATTTTTTTTTCTTTTTTGAGCCTTCAAAAAACTCTTGATACTTAAACAAATTAAATTTTGTGTTCCTTTGTGTACCTCAGATCTTGCTAAAAATGAGAAGGGCCTTAGTTTCACCCAACAGCCTGTTTTAACATCATGTAAAAACTACCCTGAGTTTTCCTTTTTGCCACCTCTGTTTCTGCCTGGGCACACATTACCGTGCCACGAAATTACATCGAAATTAATGTATCTTTTACCAACGTTTGATAAATTTTTTCTTCAAAATAGCAATACATAGCTTTTTTTTTTTTCGAGAGCGGAATTTTGCTCTTGTTGCCCAGGCTGGAGCTGAAATGCGCCCGATCTGGCTCACCGCCAACCTCCGTCTCCGCGGCTTCAGCAATTCTCCTGCCTCAGCCTCCCGAGTAACTGGGATTACAGCATGCGCACCCACGCCCCGGACTAATTTTGCTATTTTTAGTAGAGGTGGTTTCTCCATGTTGCGTCAGCGCCTCGAACTCCCGAACCAGGCTGATCCGCCCTCTTGCCGCCTACAAAGCTGCCTGGGATTACAAGCGTGAGCCCACCGCGCCCTGCGTATAAAATTTTTAGGCCGGGCGCGGTGGCTCAGGCCTGTGATCCAGCACCGTGGGAGGCCGAGGCGGCTGGATCACCTGAGGTTCCTGACCATCCTGGCCAACGGTCGTGGGCGTGGTGGCACTCGCCTGTAATATCCCAGCTACTTGCGAGGCTGAGGCAGGAGAATCGCTTAAACGTGGGAGGCGGAGGTTGCAGTGAGCCGAGATCGCACCATTGCACTCCAGCCTTGGCGACAAGAGTGAAACTCCGTCTCAAAATAAAATTAATAAAAATTTTAAAATGCATATATATATATATATTTAAAAAGATTATCTGGAATGTGATTGAAGCCAGTACTTTAAACTCTATTTGCATTGCTGGCGGATGTTTAGGTATTTCCCAAACTAGTATCAAACTCCTGGCCTCAGGATATCCTCAGACTCTGGAGTAGTCGAGGTTTGCAGGTGGAAGCCAACTACGCCCAACTTAGTTGTAAAATTAGGATGTTGAATTGGTTGCTGGAGACTCTGAACTATATTATTCCTTAGCATGAACTTGACAGGTAGATTCTCCACCCCCACCCCCAATTTCATAGGAATGTGGCACATTGTGAAATAACTGCCAGAATGGGTATACCACCTGATAACTTTTTTCTTGCTGGAAATTTTAAGAACCACATTGTTAGGTTTGAGGTAGGAAAAGTAAAAGAAAACGAGATGATGTCTTTTGTACCAGCTTTTATCTTAAATTCCCTCAGTCTCAGAGGCAGGGTTAGTAGGTACCTCCTCGTGGGAATACAGTTAGCTTGTGTAAAACAGATAGAGATGGCTGTGTTATCTGAGCAATTACTGTTATCTGAGTAATAAATATCAGGTCAGATTGGAATGTTGGGCTTTTGACCCAAGAAAGTGTTTAATGAACTTCTTTTAAGAAATCTCCTGAAACCTGCTAGTTTTACAGATAAGGAAATTGAAGGACTTTATGGTACTTAAACTTTTGTAGGCAGTTACTATAAAGTCTAGACATTTTTCCTGTTTCATGCAGTTTTAGCTTCGGCTTGTTGGAAGAAACATGTGCATGCATTGATTCATTCATTGCTTGTTAGCTCATTCCAGATCTTTACAGAATGTCTCACACAATGTAGGTGCTTTATTATAGGAGCTAAAAAAGAACATGAGCTTTTTAGTCAGTCCCTAAGGAGTTTACTGCCCAGTAAGAGATGAGATTTGCACAAATCTGGCTGTTTAATGAAATGAAACACCGTTTATTCTCTGGACTTGGAAATGGCACAAGGGTGCAGGAAAGCAGGAAGTCCCTTTTAGGCTTCTAGAAGTGGATGGCATTTCAGCTGGCTTTTGAAGCATGGTTAGTATTGGAAGAGATTACTATAAAGCATTTTGTTTGGAAAAAGCAGGCATAAATGCAGAAAGGCATGAGACACAGATGAGGAAGGGTGAGAGAAGAGGCACTTTGCAAAATGGACATTGTTTTCCAAAGAGCCTCAGAGCCAGCACTAAGTGCTTTTTAATTTTAATTTTTTTTGAGACAAGGTCTCGCACTGTTGCCCAGGCTGGAGTGTAGTGGCACCACCTCTGCTCACTGCAAACTCCACCTCCCAGGCTCAAGCAATTCTCCTATCTCAGCCTCCGGAGTAGCTGTGACTACAGGCACACCACTGTGCGGGGCTAATTTTTGTATTTTTAGTAGGAACGGGATTTCAACACGTTGCCTAGGCTCGTCTCATCAGCTCTGGTGATCCACCTGCATTTGCCTCCCAAAGTGCTGGGATGACAGGCATGAGCCACTGCGCCCAGCCTATTAAGTGCATTTTTAAAATGCAGATTCTTAGATCCTACTATAGACCTATTAAGTCTGAGTCATTCATGATGGGCCCTGGATTCCACATAACCAAATGAAATGACAAAAAGAATAACTCCAGATTGTTATTCTATGCCCTCAAATTTGGACATCTGGCACCCATATGTGAGACAGACATTTAAGGGGCCGAAAACTCCTCTCCACTCCTGAGCCTTTTGATGGGGAGTGGTGAGTCCCAACACCTGTCCACATTTGCTAATCAGTTCCTGCATAACTTTTTTTTTTTTTTTTTTTTGAGACGGAGTCTCGCACTGTCGCCCAGGCTGGAGTGCAGTGGCCGGATCTCAGCTCACTGCAAGCTCCGCCTCCCGGGTTCACGCCATTCTCCTGCCTCAGCCTCCCGAGTAGCTGGGACTACAGGCGCCCGCCACCTCGCCCGGCTAGTTTTTTGTATTTTTTAGTAGAGACGGGGTTTCACCGTATTAGCCAGGATGGTCTTGATCTCCTGACCTCGTGAGCCGCCCGTCTCGGCCTCCCAAAGTGTTGGGATTACAGGCTTGAGCCACCGCACCCGGCCCAGTTCCTGCATAACTTAATGCCCCTTGGCAATTGGTGGTTATTGGGAAGATAAGTACAGTCCCTTTGGAGTTATGAGATTCCAGGTTTTTAGAATTAAAAGGTGACCTTGGGGATGATCTCGGTATTTGGCTTTCTTTTCGCAAGGATAACAGCCCCCATAAGAAGTAGCAGTTGCCACAGTTACTGTACTGGATGAAACAAACGCAGTTGGAAGTCATCCGTGGGTTTATAAATGCTATCTTCCACATCCCTCCTCAGAGAATGAAGAGTTGGCTGAACTACTGTTCTCTACCATTAGAACATTTGCTTTTTTTTTCATGGTACAATTTTAAAGGCAAATGCCACCAACTCATTTGAGAAGGCAGCTTTATTTAATATGTCCTTTAACTATGTGAGTAAACTGCTGATGAGAGAAGAAATCAGAAAGCTTGTAATTATCAAGCTGCTATGGAATAAATTGCTTTCCTTGTGGGAAAACTAATATATGAATTTTCTGTTAGGATTCAGTGGCAACAGTTTAAATATGGTGAACTGGGGTTCTTTGGGATTAATAACCATGGCTGCAGATTCACATTCCACACAGTTAACATTTGCAAGTCATTTAACCTTGCTTGCTGTCTCAACACTAGACCTTACCTAGAACAAATAAGATGAATTGATAGCAATTTATCCACAAGCTTTATTGAACAGTACATGTAAAATGCGACATGACTAATTGCAGCGGGAGTTGGAAGAGAAATCGGTATGGCTGAATTTGTCAAGAAACGCTTTGCTTTGAATAGGTGAAAAAGGAGGGTGCTTTGGAAGGGGACAGGGTGAGGGGGCTAGGCAGAGAAGACTACACACTGCCTGGAAGAAGGTGGAGCATGCAGGAGCTGTAGCAAGCATTTTAGGAAAAGAGGTATAATCAGAATCCTTTGGGACACTTGTTAAAATGCAGATTTCTGGTCTTTCACCCATCTTGAATCAGTTTCCTGTGGAGAAGTCTGGTGGAGTGCATATTTAACAAGTGCCCCAGGGGATTCTTCCAAAAAGATTAGGGAGTATTCATGAGCTCTGCCCCTCCTTTCCCCAAAGGTACTTATTCCTGGAAAGCTTGAGAAGCTCTGGAGAGGATTCTGGAAGAGCCTGAAGACCTTTGGCCGGGCACAGTGGTTCATGCCTGTAATCCCAGCACTTTGGGAGGCCGAGGCACGGATCACTTGAACTCAGGCGTTCAAGACCAGCCTGGGCAACATGGTGAAACCCTGTCTCTACTAAAATTAAAAAAAAAAAAAAAAATAGCCAAGTGTGGTGGTGCACACCTGTACATCCCATCTGCTTGGGAAGCTGAGGCACGAGAATCACTTGAACCCGGGAGGCGGAGGTGTCAGTGAGCCGAGATTGCACCATTGCACTCCAGCCTGGGTGATAGAGTAGGAGCAATACTCTGTCTCTAAAAAAAACAATCTTTGAGCTTGGGGCCTAAGGCAATTCAAGAGACGCCTGAGCAAGAACATTGACCCCAACAAAAGCGGCTTTAAAATAAGTTTGTATATTTTGTCCACACGGTTTTGCCATGTTGCTCCAGCTGGTCTCAATCCTGGGCTCAAGCAATCCTCCCACCTCAGCCTCCCAAAAGTACTGGGATTACAGGCATGAGTCATCACGCCCTGCCAAAAGCAGCTTTTAAGAAAGGGAAGAAATTCCAGGGCAGGGCACAGTGGCTCACGCCCGTAATCCCAGCACTCTGGGAGGCCAAGGCAGGCGGATCACCTGAGGTCGGGAGATAGAGACCAGCCTGACCAACATGGAGAAACCCTATCTCTACTAAAAATACAAAATAAGCCGAGCGTGGTGGCGCATGCCTGTAATCCCAGCTCCTCAGGAGGCTGAGACAGGAGAATTGCTTGAACCCGGTGGAGGTTGTGGTGAGCCGAGATCACGCCGCTGCACTCCAGCTTGGGCCACAAGCGTGAAACTCCATCTCAAAAAAAAAAAGAAAAGAAAAGGGAAGAAATTTGCATATTAATGAAAAGTTCAGTGAGAGGAAACTTGAGACTGACATTATAATGGGAGTGTATCCATGTAGTCGTATAACTTATAGAGTGGGATAAATAATCAAGGAGGTTTCTCTGATGTTTACTAAAAGTGAGGCAATTGTGTTCTGGCTTCTTGGAGTTAGGAAGGGAGATACAGCATCTGTATTTGCTGTCAGGAGTCACTGGTGACTAATCAGAGTTTATAGGGCTTTGATAGTCACTTAAGTGGTGGTTATACTTCAGTAAATACTTAGAAATTAGAAGGACAGTGTGCAGGGGTGTTTAGCCTCATAGTAAACCTGTTTGGACTTTTGTGGAAAGCAGCTAAGATACTTTTATTTTTCGTTTTTTTTTTTTTTTGAGATGGAGTCTCGCTCTGTCACCCAAACTGGAGTGCAGTGGCTGGATCTCAGCTCACTGCAAGCTCCGCCTTTCGGGTTCACGCCATTCTCCTGCCTCAGCCTCCCGAGTAGCTGGGACTATAGGCGCCCGGCACCTCGCCCGGCTAGTTTTTTTTATTTTTTAGTAGAGACAGGGTTTCACCAGATTAGCCAGGATGGTCTCGATCTCCTGACCTTGTGATCCACCCGTCTCGGCCTCCCAAAGTGCTGGGATTACAGGCTTGAGCCACCGCGCCCGGCCTATCGTTATTCTTAGAATGGGAGAAAATCAGTCTTCCCACGGAGGGAGTGAGACCTCAAGTGAAAACCTTAGCTGTCCTCTGGCTCTATGTGGCCTCAAAGCAACATTTGAATCATATATTAATACTTAGCAAGAATTCCGTGTCAGCGATGTGGGCAACAGTGCCCAGGGGAAAGAAGGCTAAACAAAATTGGTACCATCCAATTTGAATGTCCCTATAACCATTTTTTTCTCCTTCCAGTATATACAAAAAATGCATGGGTCCCATTCAGATCTTCTGGATTTTAATATCGCCAAGTGGGGCCTGAGCATCTGCTGATTCTGACATAGGCCCCAGGTAGACACCAGCCATACACTGAAAACACAGGCGGACACCTGAGAAGGCTCGTTTTACTAAATGCTTAGAAGCCTGTTCTAAGTTTCTCAATGCAATGATGTGATTCTCCTGTCTTCAAAAGTTAGAGACCACTGTTGGATTGTGGAGAGTTGTGCAGAAAGGAAAATTTTTATTTTATTTATTGTAGAGACGGGGTCTCACTGTGTTGCCCAGGCTGCTCTTGAGCTCTTGGCAAGTCCATGAAAATAAGTGCTTAGAAGTTATGATGCTCGCCGGGTACGGTGGCTCACGTCAGTACTTTGGGAGGCCAAGGAGAGGGGGGATCACTTGAGGTTAGGAGTTCGAGACCAGCCTGGGCAACATGGCAAAACCCCGTCTTTACTAAAAATGTAAAAATTAGCCAGATGTTAGTGGTGTGTGCCTGTAATCCCAGCTACTCGGGAGGCTGAGGCAGGAGAATTGCTTGAACCCGGGAGGTGGAGGTTGCAGCGAGCTGAGATTGCACCACTACACTCCAGCCTGGGCAGCTGCAAGACTCCATCTCAAAAAAAAAAAAAAGTTCTGATGCATCCAGAGTGACAATAAGAATTGTTCTGGAAGGATATCTGGGAAGTTCCTTGGTCTTGTTGCATCCTCTCTAGCTGTCTTCCTTTCCCTTTTCTATCTTTCCTCCAACTCTTGAGGTTCCAGTACCTAAACAGCTCAGTTTGCCGGTCTGCAAATATGCTTGTTAACTCCAAATATCTTGTCTAGTACAGGGTGCAAAGTAAGTTACACTGCAGATTCTAATAATACCTGGGATATAATACTTTTCTATTTCCTCTTGTGTGTTTTGCTTTTATGGATGCTAACTATCATTGAAGGTCTGCTGAAGGAAAATGTTTATCTTTCAAATCTTGTAGGTCAAATAGACTCATTAAGACTTATTTCTAGAATTAGTTTCTCTTTCAGGTGGTTCTGAAATTATGTTTGTAAATAGTTTTATGACAGTGTATTTAATCTGATTTTTAAATTTTAATTTAATATTATTTTATTTTTTGAGATGGAGTCTTGCTGTGTTGCCCAAGCTGGAGTGCAATGGCGCAACCTCTGTTCACTGCAACCTCCCTCTCCTGGGTTCAAGCTATTCTCCTGCCTCAGCCTCCTGAGTAGCTGGGGACTACAGGCACCCACCACCACGCCCAGCTAATTTTTTGTATTTTTAGTAGAGCCTTAAGGTTTTGCCATGTTGGTCAGGCTGGTCTCGAACTCCTGACCTCAGGTGATCTGCCTACCTCGGCCTCCCAAAGTGCTGGGATTACAGGCGTGAGCAACCACGCTCGGCCTTGCCTCTGAACTTTTAAAAACCAT
This sequence comes from Rhinopithecus bieti, assembly GCF_001698545.2. Taxonomy (NCBI): domain Eukaryota; kingdom Metazoa; phylum Chordata; class Mammalia; order Primates; family Cercopithecidae; genus Rhinopithecus; species Rhinopithecus bieti. The sequence goes on from NW_016807882.1 coordinate 2,247,444, forward strand.
TGTGGGCCGGGCGCGGTGGCTCAAGCCTGTAATCCCAGCACTTTGGGAGACGTTGGAGGCCAAGACGGCGGCGGATTCCACGAGGTCAGGGAGTTGAGACCATCCCTGGCTAAACACGGTTAAAACCGTCTCTACTAAAAAAAAATACAAGAAAACTAGCCCGGCGCGTGGTTGGCGGGCGCCTGTAGGTCCAGCTACTCGGGCAGGCTGAGGCAGGAGAATGGTGTAAACCCGGAGGCGGAGCTTAGTGAGCTAAGATCCGGCACTGCACTCCAGGCCCCGGCGACAGGAGCAAGACTCGCACGTCTCAAAAAAAACAAAAAAAAAAACCATTGTGAGTACTGATTATCTGTAAGAGGCTTACAAGATTTCCTTATCTTTGGTATTCAAAAGTTCCATCAGGATAAATGTCTCAGCATCTGATGCGCCCATGCAATCTAAAGGCATGCCTTAGCACATGAAAAGTTAGTATCATTTCTCGGGTTATTTTGTCCACTGTATTGTCTTTTGTTCTCATGTTCTTGAACTCCTGTTAGATTGCTGGCCATATGGATGTATTCTCCGTGTCTATTCATCCTTTTTTTTTTTTTTTTTTTTTTTTTTTTTTTTTTGTACCCCTTTTTTTTTGTGGGCCCTAATGGTTTTTTTTCCCTGTTTTTTTTCCCTTTTTTTTTTTTTTTTTTTTTTTTTTTTAATTATTTTAGAGACAGTCTCCACTTTGTCACCCAGGCTGGAGTGCACTGGTGTGATCATAGCTCACTGTAACCTCTAACTCCTGGGCTCAAGTGATCCTCCCACCTCAGCCTCTGGAGTAGCTGGGACTGTAGGTGTGCTGCACCACGTCTACCTACTTTTATTTTTTTGTTAGAGACAGGGGTCTCGGCTCAGACTGGTCTCAAACTCCTGGGCTCAAGCAGTCCATCTGCCTCTGCCTCCCAGCGTACTGGATTACAAGCATGAGGCACCAAGCCAGGCCTCCATTCATATTTTAGTGTTTTTATCTCTTCTCTGTTTCATGAGATTTCCTGAAAATTTTTGTTCTGCAGTCATTTTAAAGTCCTAGACATTTCTAGTTGTTTAATTGCTCCTTTTTTTCATAGAAGCCTGTTTTGTGTCTATAATGTCTCTTGTACTTTAAATATATCAAGATGTGTGTGCCTGTTTCTCCTTTAGGCCTCTTTCCTGGAGAGGAGGGGAGTTTGCATGTTGTTTTGTTTGTTTGTTTGTTTGTTTTTGAGATGGGGTCTTTCTTTGTCACTCAGGCTGGAGTGCTGTGCCGTGATCTCAGCTCACTGCAGCCTCCACCAGCCCGGTTCAAGCACTCCTCCCACCTCAGCCTCCCAAGTAGCTGGCACCACAGGCATGCACCACCATACCTGGCCCGATAATACAACAGTTACTGTATTTTTAGTAAAGACAGGTTTTCCCCGTGTTGGCCAGGCTGGTCTCACGTGCTGAGCTCAAGTTATCCACCCATCTCAGCATCCCAAAATACTGGGATTACAGGTGTGAGCCACCGTGCCCAGCCAGTTCGCATGTTCTGAATGGAAAGGTAATCTGGAGAGTGGGCAGCCAGGCTTCCTTGTTCAATGCATGAGAGGGAGCAGGCTGGCAACTACTGCCTTTGCCAAAGAAAGGAGGGTTTCCTTCTGTGTTCTTCAGTCCAACCTCTCCCCCGCTTTTAACCTCTCCCCGCTTTTTAACACTATCCTAGAGGTTCAGAGTTAGCTCCTGATCTGGTTTGCTTCTCTTTCAGGTCCATTCACCCTTGCAAGCCATTCTAAAGCTATCACTCATTTTCTTTGGAGTATTCTTTGGTTCTATGGAGCATGCGAAAGCCACCCTTCCCAGCTTTGTCTGTGAGAGAGGGGATGCGTGTAACTAGTGCCACTGTTCACTTTCATTCTTGAATTGCCCTAACAGTTACCCCCTCAGCCTCTCCTGCGCTTTCTATTTGTTGATTCAGCTTGGAGTTTCTTCACGGTGCTCTTGGGAAAACCACAGTTACCTTTGGTAACTTGTACTGCCCCTTCCTTCACTCTGGTTTCTCTGTTAAGTCAAACTTGATTCTGTCTTCTTGGAATTCCTCCAGGTTTTTGCTCCATTGATGTCATGCATCCCTTCTTGTTTTCCAGTGTTACTGATGCATTCTTTAAAAAATTTTAAATAGGCTGGGCACAGTGGCTCACGCCTGTAATCCCAGCACTTTGGGAGGCTGAGGTGGGCAGATCGCCTGAGGTTGGGAGTTCTAGACCAGCCTGGCCAGCATGGTGAAACCCTGTCTCTACTAAAAATACAAAAATTAGCCGGGCGTGGTGGCAGGTGCCTGTAATCCCAGCAGCTACTCATGAGGCCGAGGGAGGAGAATTGCTTGAACCCAGGAGGCAGGGGTTTCAGTGAGCCGAGATGGTGCCATTGCACTCCAGCCTGGGCAACAGAGCGAGACTCTGTCTCAAAAAAAAAAAAAAAAAATTAAGTATAGGTACTTTATTTCTTCAAGATCTTAGGAAGGAGAGAAAGTAAATGTATTTTCTACTTTTGCTCTCTTGGCCTAGAACCAACCTGCCCAATGATATGCAACATATTCTTTTTTATATATATATGCCTTAATTATTCAAGCAGTGCTCTGGGAATTTGTATATGAAAATTGTTTCCCCTCCTTTTAAGTGACTAAAATCTTTTATTGGTTTTATGGTACATATACAAATGGACTAGTGGTGAGCATAGCTGCCTTCCAAATGGACTATACAATTTTATTATTTTTTTTTTTTTTTTGATGGAGTCTTGCTCTGTCCCCCAGGCTGGAGTACAGTGGCACAATCTCTCTGCTCATTGCAACCTCCGCCTCCCAGGTTCAAGTGATTCTCCTGCCTTAGCCTCCTAAGTAGCTGGGATTACAGGCATGCGCTACCACGCCCAGCTGATTTTGTATTTTTAGTAGAGATGGGGTTTCACCATGTTGGTCAGGCAGGTCATGAACTTCTGACCTCTGGTGATCCACCCATCCGAGCCTCCCAAAGTGCTGGGATTACAGGCATGAGCCATCGTGCCTGGCCAATTCTTTTAGGGATGGGGTCTCTCTATGTAGCCCAGGCTGAACTCAAACCCCTGGGTTTAAGAGATCTTCCTGCCTCAGCCTCCCGAGTAGCTGAGACAATAGGCATGTGTCACCATGCTTGGCTCATTGTTTAAAAATTTTTATACTTCTTTATTTTATTTATTTATTTTTTTGAGACGGAGTTTCACTCTTGTCACCCAGGTTGGAGTGCAGTGGCACAATCTTGGCTCACTGCAAACTCCACCTCCTGGGTTCAAGTTATTCTCCTGCCTCAGCCTCCCAAGTATCTGGGATTACAGGTGCCCACCACCACACCTGACTAAATTTTGTATTTTTAGTAGAGATGGGGTTTTTGCCCTGTTGGCCAGGCTGGTCTTGAATTCCTGACCTCAGGTGATCTGCCCACCTCAGCCTCCCAAAGTGTTGGAATCACAGGTGGGAGCCACCACGCCTGACCTTTTTTTTTTTTTTATGAGACAGAGCCTTCCTCTGTCACCCAGACTGGAGTGCAGTGGGGCAGAGACAGCTCACTGCAGGCTCAACCTCCTGGGCTCACGCAGTCCTCCTGCCTCAGCCTCCCAAGTAGCTGGGACCACAGGCGCATGCCACCATGCCTGGCCAAAGCCTCATTTTAATATAATGCAGAGCAGAGGTTGGCAAACTTTTTCCGTAAAGAGCCAGCTAGTAAATATTTTAGGCTGTCTGGGCCATGTATCTGTCGCAGCTACTAAGCTCTGCTGTTATAGCGTGAAAGCAGCTGTAGAGACAATACAATATGTAAACTTTATTTATGATACTAAAATTTGAATTTCATATCATTTTCACATGTCACGAAATATTACTGTTCTTAAGGGGTTCCCCCCTCCCCAACCATTTAAAAATACAAAAGCCTTTCCTAGCTTGCAGGCAGCACAAAGACAGGATGCTGCCAGAGTTAGCTCATGGGTCACAGTCGGTAGATCCTGATCTAGAGAGGGCTCTGTACAGTCAGCAGAAGGCTCCTCATAGTTTCGTATTTCCACTCACAACTGTAAAAACACATCATTTTCCAAGTGTCCCAGAAATGTTAGTGATGGGGATCACCAGATTTTTTAGGTTTTGCCTTTTCACGTTTGTATTTCAGAGGAATGTGCTAGAAAAGCCCAGCTTGTGGAAGAGATTTGTCAGCCAATAGACAATTGAGCACCAATCGAACATGTTAAACTAAGCATTTATCATGGAGGGATTTCCTTCTCCTTAGAGAGCTTTTCCATATGAGTCTGTCATGGCTGAAGGTATGGCTCAGTCTTGTCTGGATGACGCTTCAGCTTTCTTGTCTGGTCTGTGACTGCCTCCTGGCAAAGAGAGCTTGTTTGAATTGTCACGCTCAGTCTAGGTGCTTGTATTTTTAGACACGTTAGGTTGAGAGTTCTGACCTTCACTTGATATCTCTGGTAATGCCACGCGGGTCGTGACACTGCTTTGTACACTCTGTGCTGTGCCAGTATGTGTGCTGTGATGACTGTGACGTCGACAGATGGAGGAGGTGGAACTTGACCTCTGTGTCTTCCTGGTGTGAAGAATGGGCTGCTGTGTCTGTCCGGGGCCAGGCAGGACAGCTGCATCGCAGTTACCCTGACGCGGTATCAGCATGGCTGGAGACGCTGACGAGCAGCAGTCCAAGGTGCAGGTAACTTTCTCCAGGGCCAGCCCCCTTACTAGTTGTGCAATCTGGAGAAAGCTGTGCAGTTACCTGATCCATGCCTGGAAAGTGGTGAATATGATACCCACTTCAGCAGATTTGAGACAGAATAATGAAAAGAGTTGGAAGCAGTCTGGCACATTATCTCCAATGTTAATAATAGCCTTCTCTTTTTTTTTTTGAGACAGAGTTTTGCTTTGTCACCCAGGCTGGAGTGCAGTGGTGCGATCTTGGCTCACTGCAACCTCCTCCCGGGTTCAAGCAATTCTCCTGTCTCAGCCTCCCGAGTAGCTGAGATTACAGGCACCCACCACCATGCCCAGCTAATTTTTGTATTTTTGATAGAGACGGGGTTTCACCGTGTTGGTCAGGCTGGTCTCAAACTCCTGACCTCAAGTGATCCACCCACCTTGGCCTCCCAAAGTGCTGGGATTACAGGCATGAGCCACCACGCCCAGCTGAGTAATAGCCTTCTCTTTATGCCTAGGAAAAAAGTGAGTTTTCCAGAATGAAACAGAATAGCTAACATTTAGCTAATCACTTAGGATGTGCCAAGTACCTCTAGTTTAACTCAGTTAATCCTCACACTAACCAAATAAAGTAGGTTACACTTATCCATATGAAGAAGATAATGAAGAAGCAGAGAGGTCAATAAGTTATCCAGGATCCTATTAGTAACAAGTGGAGCCCCGATTTGAATTCAGACAGCCTAACTTGAGTCCTTGCTTTAAGACTTGCCTCTGCTGAACCACAGGCCGAACTTCTTGGGGAGAGCTGAGGCTCAGCTGTAAGGCTCAGTACTTGAGGCAGGCCTGTCACATTTAGTCAGTGGCACTCAGTAACAGACTTGGAGCCTGGTTGGTCACTAACTAAAATATTTGATTTCTACCACACAGTAATATCTTCTTAACTTGGCACTTAGTTTATTTTTATTTTAAATTTAATAGCGATGGGGTCTCACTACATTGCCCAGGCTGGTCTCAAGTTCTTGGGCTCAAGTGATCCTTCTGCCTAAATTGGCACTTAAAATCCAGTCTCTAGGATCTGGAAATTCATGTCATACAAGCCCACATCGTGTAAAATTTGAAGGTAACTGCATTCATTTGCCAGGTGGACCTTCAGGGAACATGTCACACTGTTTGAGTTTTGCTTTTCTTGCTGATGGGTGCACACCAAAGTTTCACAAAAATTTAGAAAGATACTTTTTTTTTTTTTTTTTTGAGACAATCTTGCTTGTGTCGCCCAGGCTGGAGTGCAGTGGCGCAATATTTGCTCACTGCAACCTCTGCCTCCCAGGTTCAAGCGATTCTTATGAACCTCAGCCTCCTGAGTAGCTGGGATTACAGGTACCTGCCACCAAGCCCAGCTAATTTTTTTTGTATTTTTAGTAGAGACAGGGTTGTTGGCCATGTTGGCCAGGCTGGTCTCCTGACCTCAGGTGATCCACCTGCCTTGCCCTTCCACAGTGCTGAGATTATAGGCGTGAGCCACTACGCCTGGCCTAGAGTTACGTTTAATGGTAATTTAGGACCTCATTTACATTTCTGAACTTTAGTGTTCTTATCTATAAAGTGGTGTAAATAATGACCAATGGGTTCCTGAGCAGGTAACTGGTTACAGCAATTAAAAATGCTTGGTTGGCCGGGCACGGTGGCTCAAGCCTGTAATCCCAGCACTTTGGGAGGCCGAGACGGGTGGATCACGAGGTCAGGAGATCGAGACCATCCTGGCTAACACAGTGAAACCCCGTCTCTACTAAAAAATACAAAATCTAGCTGGGCGAGGTGGTGGGCGCCTGTAGTCCCAGCTACTCGGGAGGCTGAGGCAGAAGAATGGCATAAACCTGGGAGGCAGAGCTTGCAGTGAGCTGAGATCCGGCCACTGCACTCCAGCCCGGGCGACAGAGCAAGACTCCGTCTAAAAAAAAAAAAAAAAAAATGCTTGGTATACCATAAAATGCTCCACCAATAAAAGGTGGTCCTCCATCAGTGTGTGACAGAATTTCTTGGTACTTTGCTGTCACTTGCCATCTTTTATTAATTGTTTAAATCACTGGACTGGATCCTGGGGGAAATGGTAAATAAGGGAAACAGCCCCTGCCCTTGGGAGGCTTAAAGTCTCATGAGTAAAGGACAGAGGTTGTAGTTCAAATATCCAAGGGTACCCTAAGTAGGAAAATTGGGCCAGGTATAAGAAAAGGAGAGCCATTGGTTGGTCCATAGAGCTAGGCCTGGTTGCTGTGAATCTTTATTGATTCCTTCAGTATATATTAAATAAATATATTGTATATCCAACATCCAGGCTGCTTTAAAGTTGGTGGTTATCTTGTGTGAATTCTCGTTTGTATTGAAGATGGCCAGGTATTCTGGAACCTACTCTAAGAAGGCTAATGAAAATCAGCTGCTAAATTAGCTTAGTTTTGTGTTCAACACGCATGGCCAGTAGATGGCAGCATTGGATTGCTGTTTCAGGGATGCCTTCCTGTGCCGTTGATGGCTTACAGTTTTTGTGTTGTGTGTGCTTCGAGGTTTCCTCGGGCGGAGGTTGATCAACTTCCATAGCTTCCCAGGTGCGTACTCAAGATAATCCTGGCTTTTGCTTGGTTTTTAATCAGCGTTTTTGCCAGGCCACCGTTTCAAGATACTAAACGTAAACTGTAAGAGAAGTAATTAGATGCTGAATGGTTTGGGCAAAGCCTAGAACAGGCAGTTGCTGGGCAGCCCGAGGAAGGAACCCTGTGTGGAGCTGTGGAGGGCAGTCGGCCCTGAGTGATTCCTGAGTGCTGTTAGGAGTGCTTGGAACGGTGGGCCCAGTCATTTTGGGTCTCGACTATTGGGGTCGTCATCCAGCATTCTAATTATTAATGTGAAGGTGTTTAATTGCAGCCCGACCGTTTTCCTTATGGTCACCACTCTTAGGAACTTGAATTGTGATCTGCCTGATTGCTTTAGAAGTGTGTAGTAATTGGTAGTATTAAGGGTGTACATATATTCAAATATATTTGTGATTAGCCCACTTGTGGGTTTTTTTTTTTTTTTTTTTTTTTTTTTTTTTTTAGAGGAAGTCTCGCTCTTGTCGCCCAGGCTGGAGTGCAGTGGTGCGATCTTGGCTCTCTGCAACCTCCACCTTCCAGGTTCAAGCGATTCTCCTGCCTCAGCCTCCCAAGTAGCTAGGAGTACAGGCACCTGCCATCACGCCTGGCTAATTTTTGTATTTTCAGTAGAGATGGGGTTTCACCTCGAACTCCTGACTTCAGGTGATCCNAAGGTGTTTAATTGCAGCCCGACCGTTTTCCTTATGGTCACCACTCTTAGGAACTTGAATTGTGATCTGCCTGATTGCTTTAGAAGTGTGTAGTAATTGGTAGTATTAAGGGTGTACATATATTAAAAAATATTTGTGATTACCCCCCTTGTGGGTTTTTTTTTTTTTTTTTTTTTTTTTTTTTTTTTAGAGGAAGTCTCGCTCTTGTCGCCCAGGCTGGAGTGCAGTGGTGCGATCTTGGCTCTCTGCAACCTCCACCTTCCAGGTTCAAGCGATTCTCCTGCCTCAGCCTCCCAAGTAGCTAGGAGTACAGGCACCTGCCATCACGCCTGGCTAATTTTTGTATTTTCAGTAGAGATGGGGTTTCACCTCGAACTCCTGACTTCAGGTGATCCACCCACCTTGGGCTCCCAAAGTGCTGGGATTACAGGTGTGAGCTACCACGCCCAGCCTCCCACTTGTGTTTTTTAGGAAAGTAAAGGTATTACCAAATGGGAGTTCACATACTACTACTGTATTTCAGAAATCTAAATAATCTGAATTCTCTGGCAGTTCTTTAAAGGCTGTTTATAAAGGTAAGAAGAGTTATATTCTTATACAGTAAAATAGCAGTGAGGTCTTAATAATAGTGGTACAAGAAATTAAGACATCCAGTTCTAAATGTATGTAAAAATGTGCTTAAAGAATTAGTCGGTGGCAGGGGATGGGGTGATGTTGCTAAATGAACACTAGGCAGAAGAGATAAAGCTATTTTGATGTGCCTGTTAACTGTATGAATTCTGTAATTTGTGTGTTGCATTGAGAATGATGGCTGGCCCATTGCAGTGGCTCACGCCCAATCCCAACACCTTGGGAGGCTGAGGTGGAAAGATCACTGAAGGCCAGGAGTTTGAAGCCAGCCTGGGCAACTTGGTGAGATCTCGTCCCTATTTTTTAAACTTCTTTTTTAATAAAAAAAATGAAAGGAGAATTACTGTGTCTGTGAAAAGTGAATTGTGAGCAGAAGCCAAATATGTGTGGAATCAAATCCAAAATTTCGAAACACATAAAATTAGACCCGAAGCCAATTTGAGTGCCAAAGAGAGTTCAGCAGAGGTTTTGTCAAGATTTGGCCCTTTTCAGTGTCTTACTTGCCACGTGGGTGAATTATTTGTGCTGTCTAGCCTTAGGAAATAAGCTTTGAATATTGAGCTATTACGAATGTTTGAAAATCTTTTTAAAGTCCTGAATAGCAACTCCTATTAAGGCATAAAACTTAAGTAGATGGTTTGAAATCCTGGAAATCAACATGTATTTATGTATGAAAGGAATTTTTTTTTTTAATGCTTGATACTCAAAATTAAAAGTGAATGTGAATTAGCTGAGTGTGGTGGTGTGCACCTGTAGTCCCAGCTACTTGGGAGGCTGAGGCTGGAGAATTGCTTGAACCTGGGAGGCGGAGGTTGCAGTGAGCCAAGATCGTGCCACTGCACTCCAGCTAGGACAACAGAGCGAGACTCCGTCTCCAAAACAAAAAAAAAGTGAATGTGGTGAGGTGTGGTGGCTCACACCTGTAATTCCAGCACTTTGGGAGGCCAAGGTGGGTGGATCACTTGAGGTCAGGAGTTCAAGACCAGCTTAGCCAACATGGTAAAACCCCATCTCTACTAAATATATAAAAATTAGCCAGGTGTGGTGGCGTGCCACTGTAATCCCAGCTACTCAGGAGACTGAGGCAGGAGAATCGCTTGAACAGGTGAGGGGCAGAGGTTGCAGTGAGCTGAGACTGCGCCATTGCACTCCAGCCTGGGCGACAGAGTGAGACTCCATCCTCAAAATGTTGAATGTTAGGCCGGGTATGGTAGCTAATGCCTGTAATCCCAACACTTTGAGAGGCTGAGCTGAGAGGATTGCTTGAAGCCAAGAGTTCAAGACTAGCCTGGAAACAAAGTGATACCCCTGTCTCTACAAAAAAAAAAAAAAATTTCAATTACCCGGGGTTGGTGGCATATACCTCTAATCCCAGCTGCTTAGGCTGAGGCGGGAGGATTGCCTGAGCCCAGAAGTTAGAGGATGCAGAGAGCTATGATGGCACCACTGTGCTGCAGCTCCAGCCTGGGCAATGGAGTGAGACCCTGTCTCCAAAAAAAACAAGGGGAATGTTAAGTTGTTTCTTAAAGTAGGTGAGAAACAATGAGACTTTTTACTCAGTTATTCTCTCATTTTGTTTTTTGTTTGTTTGTTTGTTTGAGAGCTGGAGTGCAGTGGTGCAATCATGGTTCACTGCAACCTCCACCTCCCGGGCTCAGGTGATCCTTCTGCCCTAGCCACAGGCACATGCCACCATGCCCAGCTAATTTTTTCTTTTTTTAATTACGTCTAGAAAAGGATCTCTCTATGTTGCCCAGGCTACTCTCAAACTCCTGGATTTAAATGATCCACCCACCTCAGCCTCCCAAAGTGCTAGGATTACAGGCTATTCCCTCATTTGAAATTGGCATAATAAGAGTATCTGCTTCCTAGGATTGTGATGAGAACTGAAAATATAGTTAAAGTTCAGGAGGCTGGGAAGTTCAGTCAAAGGGCTGGCATCTGGTAAGGGCCTTGTTGCTGTGTCATGCCATGGCTGAAGGTAGAAGGGCAAGAGAGGGCTGAACTCGCCCTTTTATAAGAAACCCCCCACCCCTGCAACAGCACTGTGTCTCCCCCACCACCATATTGGTATTAAGCCATTGATGAGAGCCGTGCCCTCATGACCCAGACACCTCCCATTGCCCAGCTCCCAACACTGCTGCTTTGGGGATCAAGTTTCTAATACATGACCTTTGGGGGACATGCATTCAAACCATAATGAAGTGAGGAGAAGAGAAAGGTGCCCCTCAATCTTCAGTATTCTTTAGTTTACAAATTTAAATACGTAGACTTACTATATTATAGTCCCTAGGTAGTTCTTAGTAAGCCTTGGCACTGTGCCGTAAGTATAAAAATAATGCGTAAAGTCTTATCTAGTATTTACTTTGTTATTAATTCCCTAGTCCTGGTTTGTTTGCTGTGTTGTTGTTGGGACAGGGTCTTGCTGTGTCACCCAGGCTGGAGTGCAGTGGCGTGTTCACAGTCACAGTTCACTACAGCTTCAAACACCTGGGCTCAAGTGATCCTCCCTCCTCAGCCCCTCAAGAAGCTGGGACTACAGGCACATGCCACCACACCCAGCTTATTTTTGTGTTTTTTGTAGAGACACAAAAAGCATGTTCATCATGTTGCCTAGGCTGGTCTCAAACTCCTCGGCTCAAGTGATCTGCCCACCTTAGCCTCCCAGAGTGCTGGGATTACAGGCGTGAGCCACTGTGCCCAGCTCATGTTCTCCTACTTCTCTGGCCATGTCATTTCATGTTGCTTTTGCAGATTTCCCAGATCTCAATCCTTTGATCTCCTTTCTAACTCAATTCAGTCTTTTCTGTACATTAATATCTCTAAATGTTTGTTTCCAGTTTGTAACTCTCTCCTGAATGCCAGTCATCTAATTGTTGAACTCCTATTTTCTGTAAACCCTGTCAAGTCTTCCTAACCACTGTAGTTAGCAATTCTATCCTTCTGGTCACTCAGCTGGAAATGGTGGACACTTTTTTTTTTTTTTTAAGAGATACACAGGGTCTCGCTCTGTCACCCAGGCTGGAGTACAGTGAGTGGCATGATCATAGCTCACTGCAGCCTCGATCTCCTGGGCTCAAGCAACCCAGTTCAGCCTCCCGAATAGCTGGGACTACCGATGCACACCACTACACCTGGTTAATTTGTTTTTGTTCTGTTTTGTTTTGTTGTAGAGACGGGGGCTGCCAATGTTGCCCAGTCTGGTCTCGAACTCCTGACCCAAGCGATCCTCCTGCCTTGGCCTCCCAAGGCAGTGTTTTGATTACAGGCATGAGCCAGCACACCCAGCCTTCAGGCTCCTTTTTGACTGCTCTTTGTCACAAATCACATCCAAGTTATCAAAACTTGTTGGATCCAACTTTAGATTTATTGAGAATCCAACCACTTTCACTGCTGCCCCCCCAGTTCACCCCTGCTATCTCTTGCCTAGATTATTGTACATTTCCTCAAATGAGTTTCCTCCTGTCTGCCCTATGTTCCTGTAGTGTAGTGTATTTTAAATATATCAACCAGTGATATTTTAAAAATGTCAATCAGATTCTCCTCTTGAGTAGAATTCTCCAGCTGTTTCCATCTCTGATAAAGGCCAAAGTCTTTAGACAGACCAGCAAGGCCCTACCCGATCTGCTCCCTCTCACTGCTTTTTCTCTGACCTCATCTCCTTTTATTCAGACTGTTCACACCACCGTAATCCCCTCTGTTTATCAAGCTTGCTACACATGTTCCTCAGGGGTTTTGCACTTGCTGTTCCCTCTGCTTGGAATGTACTGTACTATCAGGCCTCCAGTGAGGCTATTTCCTTACCCCTTCCCAGTGTCTGCTCAAATTCCATCTTTTGGCGAGGCCTCCGTAAGCGTCACATATCCAATAACAGCTCCCTGCCCACAAGCATTCCCTATTCCACCTTTTCCCTTTATTTTTCTCCAAAGCACTTTTCATTATATGACAGACTACACACAGATATATATATATATATATATATATATATATGTTTGTATACAGGATCTTGTTTGTCTGTCCCCACTACAAAGAACAGAAGCTCCATGAGGGCAGAGATACTCATCTGTTTTGCTCAGTGATATATCTCCAGGGTAGTGTCTGGTACACAATAGGCACTCAAACTTTTTTTTTTTTTTTTTTTTGTAGAGAGATACTTAATTTTTTTTCTCTAGAGAGACAGAGTCTTGCTGTGTTGCCCAGGCTGGCCTCAAACTCCTGGCCTAAAGTGAGCCTCCTGCCTCAGCCTCCTGAGTAGCTGGAATTATAAGTGTGAGCCACTGTGCCTGGTTCCAACTCAAAGATTTGACAAAAAAATGAACGAACAGCCATTTGTGTCTGTGGTTTGAGTGGGGCAGAAGATGAGAGTGGCTACCCATGGTGGGCCAAGCGGTATACTTGTCACAAATCAGAGCTTCATATCTAAATCCTATTTTTTTGAAGTCCTTTTCTAGTTACTCTTATCCATCCTGATTGTTTTAACTCTTACTATACCCTAGTGATTCTGCATAGTTAGCACTCAGTTTTTCTCTCATGAATTCATGAGTATTAATCTTTCCCCAAATACTTGCTAATTTTTTGAGGGAAAATATCAGCACATATTTTATTGGCATAACTCAAATTGCAGGGAGCACAGAACAGCCTGGCGCAGGGGAGTCCCTCAGTAAGCTGTCTAGAACAAGGGTGGATGAGTGGAAATGTCTTTCAGGACCATCTGTATCTCTCTCTCCTAACTTCATGATCATTATGCAACAGACTAATGTTTCCCAGGTACTTTAGTATTAGAGGGCTTGTCCTGTGTCATGTTGTGGTTAAGTACTCTGGCAGGCAGTGTTGCATCAGTCCACCTTGGGGAATATCTTCGGGTTTCCTGTAAGGTCTAAGGGGGCAGAGACAAGACTAGTAAACACTTCCTAATGATTCCTCTCTACCCAGGCTCTTATTCAAAATGTCGCCTAATAATACCTTTCTCAGATGAATTCGTCTACCGCAAAACAAGGGCAAAAGGGCTATGTCAATACAACTTGAAAGGCAAATTGCAGTGTATTATTCCATATATGAGTAGTGTTATCACACCTGACAAGAATTATTTGTTTGTGAAATACAAGAATAGAAATTCTGAATGAAATATCTTTTTTAATAATAATAATTATTGTTTTATTTTTGTAGAGACAGGGTCCCTCTCACTGTGTTGTCCAGGCTGGCCTCGAACTCCTGGACTCCAGGGAACCTCCCGCCTCAGCCTCTGAAAGTGCAAGGATTACAGGTGTGAGCCACCCCGCCTGGCCCAACTTTTATTAATAGGAAGATATGTGTCTCTAGTGCAAACAGTAGGGATGAGGAACATAGGAACATAGATTTGAAAAGTTTTCCCTGTTCTAACCCAGATGCCTTTTCCACCTGATCTTGGAAAATTAAGATCACGTAAGCCCTCATTTTAAAGAGAAGTAAGCAGATCTTGGCTGGGTATGGTGGTGTGCACCTGCAGTCTCAGCTACTCAGGAGGCTGAGGTGGGAGGATGGCTTGAGCCCAGGAGTTGCGGCTGCAGTGGCATTCCAGCCTGGGTAACAGAGTGAGGCCCTTACAAAAAACAGGCCCTTTGGAAAAAAAAAAAAAAAGGCTGGGTGCGGTGGCTCACGCCTGTAATCTCAGCACTTTGGGAGGCCAAGATGGGTGGATCACTTGAGGTCAGGAGTTTGTGACCAGCCTGGCCAACATGGTGAAACTGTCTCTACTAAAAATACAAAAATTAGTGGGGCGTGGTGGAACACGCCTGTAGTCCCAACTACTCGGGAGGCTGAGTCAGGAGAATCACTTGAGCCTGGGAGATGGAGGTTGCAGTGAGCCAAGATCACACCACTGCACTCCAGCCTAGTGATGGAGCAAGACTCTATCTCAAATAAATAAATAAATAAAAATTTAAAAAGTTAGATAAGGCCAGGCGCAGTGGCTCAAGCCTGTAATCCCAGCACTTTGGGAGGCTGAGATGGGCAGATCACGAGGTCAGGAGATCGAGACCATCCTGGCTAACACGGTGAAACCCCATCTCTACTAAAATACAAAAAATTAGCCGGGCGAGGTGGCGGGCGCCTGTAGTCGCAACTACTCGGGAGGCTGAGGCAGGAGAATGGCGTGAACCCGGGGGGCGGGGCTTGCGGTGAGCTGAGATCCGGCCACTGCACTCCAGCCTGGGCGACAGAGCGAGACTCTGTCTCAAAAAAAAAAAAAAAAAAAAAGTTAGGTAAGCAGGTCTAGAGAGTTGTGGCACAGCTAAATAGTCATAGAACTGGGACTAGAATTGCTCTTTTGAGGCCTTAGAATTTGGCCATGCTGCAGTATATCCTGCATCTCACAAAAGCTTAGTCTTCTGTTGAAAACCACCAAGAGGTTCTGAGGCCAAATAAGGTAGATGACCAGATTTGATAATCTGCTATTGGTTCAAAATGAGCTGGCTTTAACAAGAATGTTTTCCTTGAGAATTGTATCTAACAGCCTATTAAATGCATTTCAAAAACTAGATCCCCCAAAAGACAACAGGGAATGACAGACTATCCCATTTGATTCATCTCATATATGCACAGCAGTCTCAGAATGGCAGTGCCAATATCACCACTACTAATTATGATCACTTAGTCATAATTGCTAATTATCGCTACAATGAAACTTATGGAAAAAGTTTAACATTTTTAAATTGAAGATGCTTTTCTCATTCTGCCACCTCCTTTTTTGGGGTATTAAATCTTCGTGTTCATTGTTGGGCCCTATAGCCGTTACATACTGAATTCTCCCTGACAGTTTCCTTTAGAATTGATTTGCTAAGTAGCTCTATGTTTAGTGCTCTGTACCAGTTCTTATACCAGTGTTTCTGGTCATTTTGGTCTGAAGCTTGTTCCCTAGTTCTAGGTATGGCAAATTTCTTTTGAAGAAGGCTGCATAGTAAATATTTAGGCTCTGTGGGCCAAAAATGGTCCTGTTAATGTATTCGTGAGTGTGTGTGTACTTAACACATTTTTTAAATGTAAGTCATTCTTAGCTTGTCGGGTGTGGTGGCTCATGCCTATAATCCCAGTACTTTGCAGGGCTGAGATGGGAGGATGGCTTGAGCTCAGGAGTTTGAGACCAGCCTGGGCAACATAGTGAGACTCCATTTAAAAAAAAAAAAAAAAAAAAGCCATTCTTAGCTTGAGGACTGTACAAAAGCACCAATCCTTGCACTAGTAGATTCCTCATAGGGGGCTCTTGGAGACAATATTCTAGTTTTGCTGGATATAAAATCCTTGGCTTACACTTTATATATGTTAAATATGTTACTTCATTTTCTTCTCACATAAAATATTGCAGTTGAAGTCTGATGATAATCTGATTTTTTTTTAATAGTCCACTTGGTGTTGGTCATTCTGGGTTGATACTCAAGTTTGCAATGTGTTTTTTTCAATATCTACTTTTTAAGTATTGTCTTGTTTTTAAAAGTTTTCTTGGTTTATTTTGCTCCCTTTCGTTGGTCTTCATCTATAAGAACTGCTATTACTCATATTTTGGGTCTTTGCTCATTTTTAGTATTTGTCACTTTCTCCCTTTTATTTAAAACAAATGCAACCCTTAGTTTGACTCTGATCTTTTCTCATTTCTTTTAATTTTATTGCTAATTCTTTTGGTGTCTCATTTCTGAGTTTTCTAATTCTGATTTAGGTTATTCTTTCATGTCTTCTTCTTTTTTTTTTTTTGACGGAGCCTTGCTCTATTGCCCAGGCTGGAGTGGAATGGTGCCATCTCGGCTCACTGGAACCTCCTCCTCCCGAGTTCAAGCGATTCTCCTGCCTCAGCCTCCCGAGTAGCTGGGATTACAGGTGCCCAACACCATGTCTGGCTGATTTTTGCCTTTTTAGTAGAGATAGGGTTTTGCTGTGTTGGCCAGGCTGATCTCGAACTCCTGACCTCAGGTGATACACCCGCTTCAGCCTCCCAAAAAGTGCTGGGATTACAGGCATGAGCCACCATGCCCAGCCTTGTATCATATTCTTAAAGACTTAGCTCACTCTGCAATAGGATGCAGTTTGATTTGCTTCCTGGGCACATGTTTCTGGCATGCTTTCACTGTCTGATACTGTTCTATTCTTTATTCTCTTCATGTGAAATTGGTTTTTCTAAATTTTTAGAAGGAGTGTGGTTCAGGATTGCTTTTCTGATTTCACATACTTCTCAAATGTTTGACTCCCATTGGACACTATCATCCTTCTTTCTCCACATTCACTTTTGTAAATGGTAGTTTTTTCATATAACCACCCTAAAACTCAGCTTGGCAAAGATAAAGGCAAAGGACTGTAGGGCAGTCCTATTGAAAGTGAGTTCTACATCAAGCTAGTAGTCTGCCCGGAGCCTGATAGGTGTCAAACATCACTGTTTATTTCACATGTAAAATATAAAATATACCCATGGTGTCCCTGGGAGTTTGCTGTGGTTCCCTGGGACGTGTTAGCTCACAGTTTGGGGATCACAATCTCAAGTGATGCCGATATTGCTAATCAGGAGACCACACTTGGATGTTTGGCTGTTTTTGTTTGTTTTCCCCAGAAAACCTACAGGAGGTTAAAAAAAAAAAAAAGTACAAGAAGAAAGACTTTCAAAACTTGTACTGCCAGGCATGAAGACAGTTTCTTCCTTTGGACCCATGTACTCAGGCGGAGATCAATTAAAATGAAATTATTGAAATCAAACAGTTTGGAAGCAGTTGTGTGTGTGTGTTTGTGGGAGCGCATGCTTGCTTGCGGATGCACACACACCTGCCATGTTTGTTGGGAAAATT
Source organism: Rhinopithecus bieti (assembly GCF_001698545.2). NCBI lineage: Eukaryota > Metazoa > Chordata > Mammalia > Primates > Cercopithecidae > Rhinopithecus > Rhinopithecus bieti. Next base: position 2,264,878 of record NW_016807882.1, read on the forward strand.
AGTATGTGTTTATTTGCTGAAGTCTAGCTTTCTTACTGGAGGGAAAAACTACTTTGAGTAGACAGGAAGGAACAGAAAAAGCATGCTTGCATCCTCATTGACCTTAATGTTCTAGGACATTTGGTGGTAAATATTTGAATTTCCTTTGTAACCTGCCACAGTTAATTTGATTGACTGCTAGTTTGAGATGTGGTTGATGAACCTGCCAAATTTTATAACGAAAACTTTATATAATATTTACATTTATAAAATGTTTATATTTTATAAAGAAAACTTTGTATCTTTCAAGAGAGGGAAATCCAGATTGCCTGGTACCCGCATTTATCATACACAGAATCTTGGACGTTACTCCCAGTAAAACGTGCCCCTGATTTATACTATAATGAAAATAAAACATAGTTGACCTCTAAAAGCAATCAACTGCTTTCAAGTGAACTGTCACATAATGCTAATTAGTTGAAGATTATGCTCTATTCTCCTTAATGAATTATAAAAGCAAAACACTAAAATTACTCGGGAAGATAAAGTAACTGGTGCTTCCTACATTTTTCCTTGCTCTTTGTCTTTCTGGGATCCCAGGAAATGTGGGCAACTCATGAGAAGGTAGTGCCCTGGATGGAAGTTAGCTGACCAAACTCAGCTTACTCTTAACCCCTTCTGGCCTCAGCCCCTTTTCTGGATTTTAAGAAATCCAGCAATTGATACTAGATTATAGACTATACCACTCAATGAAGTTCAGAGTTCTACAGAAAGCCCAAGCCTTGATTTACACTTAACATCTAAGAGAAATGGGAAAGAATCCAGCCATTACTTTCCCCAACAGAGGGATCTGTATAGATGAAATGACCAGGGTAGCAAGCAGCCTGCTATTACCTAATTTCTCACCCAGGATTAACATTAACATGGGCTTTCTAACATTTCACTTCTTACAAACTAGTCTTTTTTTTTTTTTTTTGAGACGG
>NW_016807882.1:2266136-2283646 GCF_001698545.2 Rhinopithecus bieti
TTTTTTTTTTTTTTTTTTTTTTTGAGACGGAATCTCACTCTGTCGCCCAGGCTGGAGTGTGCAGTGGCAGATCTCAGCTCACTACAAGCTCCGCCTCCCGGGTTCACGCCATTCTCCTGCCTCAGCCTCCTGAGTAGCTGGGACTACAGGCACCTGCCACCAAGCCTGGCTAATTTTTTGTATTTTTAGTAGAGTTGGGGTTTCACCGTGTTAGCCAGGATGGTCTCAGTCTCCTGACCTCGTGATCCGCCCGCCTTGGCCTCCCAAAGTACTGGAATTACAGGCGTGAGCCACCACGCCCGGCCACAAATAGTCTTTTTTTTTTTTGTCTTGCTATGTCACCCAGGCTGGAGCGCAGTAGAGTGATCTCAGCTCACTGCAACCACCATCCCCTGGTTCAAGCGACTCTCCTGCCTCAGCCTCCTGAGTAGATAGGATTACAGGCACACACCACCACACCCGACTAATTTTTTGTATTTTTGGTAGAGACGGGGTTTCGTCATGTTGGCCAGGCTGGTCTCAAACTTCTGATCTCAAGTGATCCACCCAACTCAGCCTCCCAAAGAACTGGGATTACAGGTGTGAGCCACCATGCCCAGCCTAGTCTTCTAAGTTCTTATTAAGATACATAGAAAAAGGAATGTAGATTTTGTTAAGCCATGCTCTTTTTTTAAGACTGGGTTTATAAATTACAAAGACAAATCCTAGGTTAGAAGAGGCCATCAAGATCAAGGTATTTCTTCCTTAAAAGGATGAGTTTTCATTGTTAATCAGAGGCTAGTTTTAATGGTAGTACTTAAATTAACTGTCCTAGTAGAAAGCTGGAACCTGGAAACTCCTTTATTCTGCCTCTGTAGAAATGGCTTTATATGCCAGGCGTGGTGGTTCACACCTGTAATCCCAGCACTTCGGGAGGCCAAGGCAGGCGGATCACCTGAGGTCGGGAGTTCCAGACTAGCCTGACCAACATGGAGAAACCCCATCTCTACTAAAAATAAAAAATTAGCAGGGGGTAAAGGTGCATGCCTGTAATCCCAGCTACTTGGGAGGCTGAGGCAGGAGAATTGCTTGAACCTGGGAGGCAGAGGTTGCAGTGAGCCGAGATGGCGTCATTGCACTCCAGCCTGGGCAACAAGAGCGGAACTCCGTCTCAAAAAGAGAAAAAAAAAGAAATGACTTTATACATGAATATGGCAACAGTTGAGCTCCTGGTTTCTGTGGACAGTAAATGTTTATCTTACAGTTGTGCTGGGCGAGAAGTCAGGAAAAGGAGCTGAATGTGTAATTGTGATTTCTTTTTCCGTAGCGTGTTCCATGGGAACCGGTACAAGCAGACTCTATAGTGCTCTCGCCAAGACACTGAACAGCAGCGCTGCCTCCCAGCACCCAGAGTATTTGGTGTCACCTGACCCAGAACATCTGGAGCCCATTGATCCTAAAGAGCTTCTTGAGGAATGCAGGGCCGTCCTGCACACCCGACCTCCCCGGTTCCAGAGGGATTTTGTGGATCTGAGGACAGATTGCCCTAGTACCCACCCGCCTATCAGGGTTATGCAGTGGAACATCCTCGCCCAAGGTATGCCCGATGCTTCTGTGCCTGTGCAGTCAAGTTTGCTGTGACTGCCTTTCTGCTTCTGCACATCCTCAGGTCACTGATGTATGTGGAAGGAAGAGGTGTGGGCAGATGGAGGTGTAGAAGGATAGGGTGACTAGAACAGCATGGAGAGCTCCTAGAAGAGGTTAAGACAGGGAGTCATCTGGGTTTTTTGTTGTTGTTGCTGTTTTTTGAGACGGAGTTTGACTCTTGTTGCCCAGGCTGGAGTGCAATGGCGCAATCTCAACTCACTGCAACCACCGCCTCCCGGATTCAAGTGATTCTCCTGCCTCAGCCTCCTGAGTAGCTGGGATTACAGGCATGCGCCACCACACCCAGCTAATGTTGTATTTTTAGTAGAAATGGGGTTTCTCCATGTTGGTCAGGCCGGTTGCGAACTCCTGACCTCAGGTGATCTACCCACCTCGGCCTCCCAAAGTGCTGGGATTACAGGTGTGAGCCACTGCACCTGACCTGGTTTTTACAATTAAAGCAAGTAACTCACGGTTTATTCTTTACACCTTCCATGTTTGTGGACTATCCAAGAACAATGAAAGTCTGTCTACTTCCCAGCAGATCCAAATTTGAAGGACCCTACCTTTTATTAGACAGTTGAATATAACAGCCTCAAACTTTCTGTTGCCCCCAGCTTTCAGTCCATAGCACCACAATACCATTTGCAGGGAAGAAATTGGGTAACAGAACTTTATGCAGAAAATGGCAGCTCTGTGTGGGTGGTGGGGAGTCTAGGTATTTTTGTGGCCATATTATTCATACTTATTTATGTAACTTGAGAACAAAATGATGTTGCTTCAGTTCTCTATTACTTTGTGGCCAGGCGCGGTGGCTCACGCCTGTAATCCCAGCACTTTGGCAGGCTGAGGTTGGCAGATCACCTAAGGTCAGGAGTTCAAGACCAGTCTGACCAACATGGTGAAACCCCATCTCCTAAATATACAAAAAGAACTAGCTGGGTGTGGTGGTGCGTGCCTGTAATCCCAGGTACTCAGGAGGCTAAGGCAGGAGAATCACTTGAACCTGGGAGATGGAGGTTGTAATGAGCTGAGATTGAGCCACTATACTCCAGCCAGGGGGACAGAGCGAGACTGCGTCTCAAAAAAAAAAATATATATATATATATATACACGTGTATATACGTGTGTGTGTGTATGTGTATATGTGTGTTACTTTGTTATGGTAGAAAGGATTTCTTTCCTGGGTCTGCCAAATTAAAAAACAGATGTGTCAATCAACTTTATATAGCAGTTGAGATTTTAAGAAAAACAAGGGCCTGATTTTTTTTTTTTTCCTGGAAAATAAGAGGAGATTCCGTGACTTACCAATATTAGATTCTTTTTCCATAAAATAAGTCCCATTCATTCTGAGTAGTGTCTATAATAGTCAGGGTTAAAACTAATACTTGGCGTTAAATATTTGGTGTTTAAGAAAAGCAAAAAAAAAAATTTTTTTTAATTGACATTTATTTCATTTGACATAGCTTAGATCCCTGGGACTGCAAAGCAGTTTCCTTAAGTAAGATCTTGATATCCTGGAATATAGTTACATGAAATAGTTCTGAAACAAAAGATCTGTTGTGTGCTTCATCCACATAGTGAGAGGTGATTTAGTTTGGATGGGGTAGTACAGTTTGGACAGAGAACCACTCCAAGCATCTGAAGCAGAGGAAGCATTCTGAGGGTCTTGAGTGATGCCAAACCTCCTGGGTACTTTGAAGTATATGGTTCTGTAAGAGCTGACAACTGACTAGCTTTTTCTTTTCAGCTCTTGGAGAAGGCAAAGACAACTTTGTACAATGCCCTGTTGAAGCACTCAAATGGGAAGAAAGGAAATGTCTCATCCTAGAAGAAATCCTGGCCTACCAGCCTGATATATTGTGCCTCCAAGAGGTGGACCACTATTTTGACACCTTCCAACCACTCCTCAGTAGACTAGGTTATCAAGGCACGTTTTTCCCCAAACCCTGGTCACCTTGTCTAGATGTAGAACACAACAATGGACCAGACGGCTGTGCCTTATTTTTTCTTCAAAACCGATTCAAGCTAGTCAACAGTGCCAATATTAGGCTGACAGCCATGACACTGAAAACCAACCAGGTGGCCATTGCACAGACCCTGGAGTGCAAGGAGTCAGGCCGACAGTTCTGCATTGCTGTCACCCATCTAAAAGCACGCACTGGCTGGGAGCGGTTTCGATCAGCTCAAGGCTGTGACCTCCTTCAGAACCTGCAAAACATCACCCAAGGAGCCAAGATTCCCCTTATTGTGTGTGGGGACTTCAACGCAGAGCCAACAGAAGAGGTCTACAAACACTTTGCTTCCTCCAGCCTCAACCTGAACAGCGCCTACAAGCTGCTGAGTGCTGATGGGCAGTCAGAACCCCCATACACTACCTGGAAGATCCGGACCTCAGGGGAGTGCAGGCACACCCTGGATTACATCTGGTATTCTAAACATGCTCTAAATGTAAGGTCAGCTCTCGATCTGCTCACTGAAGAACAGATTGGACCCAACAGGCTACCTTCCTTCAATTATCCTTCAGACCACCTGTCTCTAGTATGTGACTTCAGCTTTACTGAGGAAACTGATGGACTTTTATAAATACTTGCTTTTGTCTTTTTAATCACAAGAGTCTTAACGGGATGTTTCAGGAAACAAATAGGATAAGACAATGCCAGAGGAAGGATAGAAACATGGGAAGTTTCTATCGTTTCATTTTCTGTTTCCAGCATGCCCTTGGAAAATACTCCCTTTAGTTCACAGATCTTTTCAATTAAAACCTATAGCAAAAAAGGTGTTTGCACTCCAATTTTGGCTTGTATTGTTTTCTTTTCCTTGATATTACATTTTGATCATTTAAGGGCATTAAATTGGTTTGTTTTGGTCAGGTGCAGTGATTGCTCATGCCTGTAATACCAGCACATTGGGAGGCTAAGGTGGGAGAATCACTAGAACCCAGGAGTTCAAGTCCAGCCTGGGCAACATGGCACGAGACCCCATCTCTATTTCTAAAATAATAAATTTGGTTATTTTGAAGCTTTTTCAGTTTGAGGATGCTATAAAAACTCAGACTTGCTTGAATCTTCCATAATAGTATGTAGGAGCAATTTCTCTAAACAGCATTTTAAGTTATTTGTGGGTTTTTAAAATGTCAACAATATGCATGGCAATATTTATTTTTTATATCTTCATATAAAATTAAGTAAATAAATTATAGCATTATGAACATTTTAGAACCATGCAGGAGAAGTTATAGAGAAAGTAATTTATGGTAATTTTCATAAAGCTTTAAAATATTTTCATTTGGGCTGTAACAAAATGAGTGCAAAGGAACTATTTAGCCTGGAGGGGCTTTTGTTATTTAAATGTCAGATTTCTTTGATACATTCTTCAAAAATAATCCTTGTGCTGCCTCTACGTTCCCTGTTACTGTGTTTCTTGAAGAGATTCCAATTAGTTTTCAATTATTTAATCAATTAGTTTTCATTATTGTATTGCTGTTACATATTTAAACTTTGCCATTGGAATAATATTGGTATACATTTGATATTAGTCACTCGATGTCATCATTATTTGTATTGGAATATGCTATTCACAATAGGTTATTTAGAAGCCGTATGTTGCAGTGGCCAAGAGAGTCAGTAGGACCTTCTTTTCAGAGATAGGAAACTTTCTAGAAAGCCTGTTAATGGGCTTTCATTGAAATTTCCTAAGATAGCCAGATACTATGATTCAAAATAATCTAGAAAAAAGAATGTAAAAAAAACCTGGGTCGGGTGTGGTGGCTTACGCTTGTAATCCCAGCACTTTGGGAGGCCAGGGTGGGTGGATCAGCTATGGGGTCAGGAGTTCGAGACCAGCCTGGCCAACATGGTGAAACCTCATCTCTACTAAAAATACAAAAATTAGCTGGGCTTGGTAGCGGGTGCCTGTAATCCAGCTACTTGGGAGGCTGAAGCAGGAGAATCGCTTGAACCTGCGAGGTGGAGGTTGCAGTGAGCCGAGACCGCACCATTGCACTCTAGCCTGGGCAACAAGAGTGAAACTGTCTCAAAAATAAAAAACAAACAAACAACCTGGAATTCTCTTCCATCAGAAATAAAAGTACAAATTACAGGTAAAGCCTCTTCCAAACAAAATAACTTACTGGTAATAGATATTTTAATTTGTGAGTTGTAAATACATAAGATTAATAAATGGTCTTTTAAAGCTAGTGCTTTTAATGTCTTTGTAGTCCAAAAAGAATCTGGGAGTAGATTTTCTCCTTTAATACTGTTTTATCGTAATGACCCACATATATCCATTCACACACAGAGCCTTCACTGTAAAAGTGAACGAAGATAGATCTGTAGCTGCAAGTTGACGGCACTTACGCTCTCTGTGTATATGGTAGCTGCAACAACATCCACTGAAATGGATCCTTCATTCTGTAATAGAACCACTTTTAAAACAAATGAGGTTTTCAGAAGTAACATAGTATGCACACAATTTTGGGGCTACTGGAAAGAATGACAAGCATGAGAACATCTACCAAATGTAGAATTGGTTCAGATTTTAGCATGACTAATTGCTAGTCATCTGTTGTTGAGAACAATACTGATTTGAATACTCATTAGTGCAGATACATTGTATACCTACCCCCAAATATTTCAACCTGAAGAGAAACCATGGCAGCCTTAAGTAAATAAATCTGGAGGAGAATGAAAGTCAATGTTTGAGTTTTAAGTGTTGTCTGCCAACAAAATTAACAGGGTATGAGTTGAGAGCAGGCATATGGGTGCATGGGCATGCCACTGGACAAAATCGGTTTTGGAAACACCAACATATGATTGGTATGTTATTATGAGTTAAGGGGATTGGAAAAAATCCATAGTGAAACTGAGTTATCCTTGCTAGTTATCACTGCAGGAGATTGAATCCTTACTTCACTGATGCATTTGCCTAAAGTATTTATGTTCTGTGAGTTACCAGGAACTGAAAAAGAAAAACAGTCATATGTGAGCCTTCTATGTAAGGATTTTTTAGTAGTGTATAAATCTTCCTAGGTTGCTTTTGTCTTTTGAGACAGGGTGTTGCTCTGTCATCCAGGCTGCAGTGCAGTGGTGTGATCATGGCTCACTGTAGACTCTACCTCATGGGCTGCAGTGATCCTCCCACCTCAGCCTCCCGAGCTGCTGGGACCACAGGTACATGAAACCATGCCCGGCTAAATTTTTTTATTTTTTGTAGAGATAGGGTTTCACCATGTTGCCCAGGCTGGTCTCAAACTCCTGGGCTCAAGTGATCCCTCCTACCTCCACCTCCCAAAGGGCTGGGATAACAGGCATGAGCCACTGTGCCCCACCCCAAGTTGCATGTTCCATGCATAGATCCCTTATTCCATCCATATGTACCGTTCATTCTGCTTTTCCTATTATACCCTATGTACTATTTTGTTTCTGGTTTTTATTTTTCTATTTTCCCATTTACTGTTTTGTTACTGAGTCTCAAGGTAAATTGCAAATTTGAAGAGGGAGTAGGAGCGGCATGAGTTTTGGTTTCCTTCACGCCACATTTCAGTAGGTACCGTATGTAGTACATGGTGGTAGTAATGACTGACTGAATTGTTTATTTAAATAAGGCATTATGGTGTATACATATGATGAAATTAACATTTGAGTTCCTTTGACTAAGAGCTTTATATAGGGTCTTAAAACTATAGACGGGCTCAAAAGGTCAAAATAGTTTGAGCAAAGTGATAGCTAATAAATAGTAGCTGAGTCAAGATTCAAACCCAGGTCTATCTTGACTCCACAGTACTTGCTTCTTCCCCACCACCGTTTCTCTGGCTTTGAGTGAACACAAATGGAGAACAGACGTTGCAGTGTAGCAAGAGATTTGTTAAACATGGTCAAATGGTCAAACGTGTAAGTCAAATACACATGCAGTATCATACATACAGTATTAGACTACAAGAAAGATTGGTGGCTGAATACTGGAATATAATGGATTTCCAGTGTTTTGTTGTTTTGTTTTGTTTTTAAGATGGAGTCTCACTCTGTTGCCCGGGCTGGAGTGCAGAGGTGCAATCTCAGCTCACTGCGACCTCTGCCTCCCAGGTTCAAGTGATTGTCCTGCCTTAGCCTCCCTAGTAGCTGGGATTACCACCATGCCCAACTAATTTTTGTATTTTTAGTAGAGACGGGATTTTACCACGTTGGCCAGGCTGGTCTCGAACTCCTGACCTCAACTGACCCACCCGCCTCGGCCTCCTACAGTGCTGGGATTACAGGCGTGAGCCACCACGCCTGGCCCGGATTTCCAGTATTCTGATACAGTAAAGTCTAGTTTTGTCCAAAGTAGAACATTTGATACTGTTTGCATACTTCAATGGTAGTTTTTAAAGGCAGTAGGCCGGGCGCTGTGGCTCAAACCTGTAATCCCAGCACTTTGGGAGGCCGAGACGGGCGGATCACGAGGTCAGGAGATCGAGACCATCCTGGTGAACACGGTGAAACCCCATCTCTACTAAAAAAACACAAAAAACTAGCCGGGCGAGGTGGCGGGCGCCTGTAGTCCCAGCTACTTGGGAGGCTGAGGCAGGAGAATGGCGTAAACCCGGGAGGCGGAGCTGGCAGTGAGCTGAGATCCGGCCACTGCACTCCAGCCTGGGCAACAGAGCGAGACTCCGTCTCAAAAAAATAAATAAATAAATAAATAATAAAGGAAGCAGTAAGAACAGCTACTCTGGTATTTCAAATTAAAGGCAAAAATTGATGCAAATATTCTGTATTCAAACCATTTTTAAAACAGCCAAGATTTATAATGAAGGGAATGTTGCATATAGTTACATATATATGCATTACTCATTACTTATCATATGTGTTAGACTTGAGGAAAGATTCCCAAGAATTAAATGCTAAAAAAGAGGTAAAACTAAAACATGATTTCAGTTTTAGAAAAGGCATCCAAGAAATGAATGTGCATACGTAAGAAGCTCTCATCAACTCTTTCTTTAAAATGACATGTATAAAAATATAGGACAGGCAGACTTTTTACCTGGAGTGCATAGATACTAGGAAGAGATTTCTGAGCCATGGTCAAACACCAGAACGGCAAAGGCCTGAAACTAGGGCATGTAAAATAAGAGGAGGGAAAAGCAACATGTCAAAGGGCACAGGCTGTAACTGAAAAGACTTAGCTGTCACCAGTGTGACCCTGAATGAGCTGCTCCATCTCTAGAGTCTAAGTTTTCTCCATAGAGTATATTATTGTATCTGCCCTCTCAACCTCATGGATTTGTGAGATCTGTAAAATAATATAAATTTTAAATACACATTGTAAGTCAGAATAATAATGGCTAAGTTTCAAAACAAAAAAGGGAAGGGCCCTCTGTATTTCATGTCATAACAACCCACTCCTAATATTTTCACCAAAGAGAATAACCCTTCAATTTGAAAGGGCAGAACTAATACTGTTTATAGAAATTTAAGCCCAAAATAGGCAGAAGGGCTGACTGAATGGCGAAAGATTGGTTGGTTGGTCTTTTCTACCCAGTTGTTCCTCTAGGCAGATGTGAGGTTGTGGGCTACTGCTTAGGTTCTTCAATTTCGAGAGGTTGTCAGTTGTACTTTGATTTGTAATGTAGAAAGATCTGCCTTTGAATGACAAAACAGAATACCCACAACTGCAGCCCCTTGTCCCCATATTTCTTTGGAAAACTCAATTCTGGGAAAACATTCATGTAAGATTAGTCACGCAGACAGCAAAACCCTTCTTGACAGAATGCTAGGCAAAGCCTTGCGTCTCCTAAGCATCTGGTAAACTTGGACTGTATGAATCTCAACTGGTTAACTTATCTTTATTGGCTGCCAATATATTCAAAGCCAGTATATAGCTGGATTTTAATGACTGTAACACTTTACAGCATATATTCTGTGTATTAGTTTTCTTTTGTAATTTATTTGAAATTCTTTTTCACTGAAATTTCTTGTACCTGTTTATTTTTGTTGACTTTCATTTGTTCTATATGTAAACTATCTGAAACTCTTGTAGCAATAAAGCAGGACACTGATTAAATATCTTGCCACATTAAACAGGGTCAGGCTTCAAGATCCAGACAACTTGCACACAAGAATAGAAACTTGCATACACGTGGAAATGGGCTGGGTGTGGTGGCTCATGCCTGCAATCTCAGCACTTTGGGAGGTTGAGGTGGGTGGATCACCTGAGATGAGGAGTTCGAGACCAGCCTGGCCAATATGGCAAAACCCTGTCTCTACTAAAAATACAAAAATTAGCCGGGCATGTTGCAGGTGCCTAATCCTACCTATTCCAGGATGTGAGATGGGAGTATTGCTTGAACCTGGAAGGCAGAGGTTGCAGTGAGCTGAGATCAAGTCACTACACTCCAGCCTGGGTGACAAAGCTAGAGCTAGACTGTCTCCAAAAAAAAAAAAAAAAAAAAAAGGAAGAAGGCATAAGACTGGACATAAGGAACATGTCTGACATCTGATTCTGGTTTCCACAGAGTGGGTGGTAAGCCTGCTGAGAACACCCAGCAAAGTTCTGCAATATTTAAAAAGTCAGTTTGTGGGAAAGGATTATTACATGATAGAACACACTTATTCAGAAGCTAAGCTTGTTTCCCTCCCTGCAACCCCCACCCCCACTTTTTTTTGGATGGGAGTGAGTGGGGTTTCAGGCTAAAACTCAACTGGGAGTCAGAGGGTGAATTCTTTGCAGGTCTGCCACTGACTATCTGAACCGATGAGTCAAAAGTTTTCCTTCATTTGTAATAAAGGAATAATCTCTAAGTTTTCTTAAAATTCTGATTTGAATTTTAAATTCAAATCAGAATTACTGCTGCCACTGCCCAAAAATATTTGGGAAAGTTTTTTTTGTTTTTTTTTTTTTTTTGAGACGGAGTCTCGCTCTGTCGCCCAGGCTGGAGTGCAGTGGTGCGATCTCAGCTCACTGCAAGCTCCTCCTCCTGGGTTCATGCCATTCTCCTGCCTCAGCCTCCCAAGGAGCTGGGACTACAGGCGCCCACCACCACGGCCGGCTGTTTGTATTTTTAGTAGAGATGGGGTTTCATCATGTTAGCCAGATGGTTTGGATCTCCTGACCTCGTGATCTGCCCACCTCGGCCTCCCAAAGTGCTGGGATTACAGGCGTGAGCCACCGCGGCCAGTGGGAAACTTTTTGGAACTGCTTCCATATGTTTTATGAAGCTCTTAAAAAATTTGTGTCAATCTCATAGCCACATCTCCATTTGAACCAAATATGACATTACCTAGCTTGATTCACATCACATTAACTTCAAATGACACAGTTCTTTTTAAAACTAAAATCTTCAACAGGAAATTTGTCTCTATTAAATATATGTAAAATTTAGATCCTCCTCTAAAAGCCATTTATAAGTATTTTGAATGATAACATTATTAGAATTAGCATATAGCTTTCCAGAGTAATTTCTCTGAAGAGACAAGGCACATTAACTTGATGTACTGTTTCATAAGACTCTTATAGAGTCATCCCAATTAAAGACATGTCAAATGTAAGAAAAAGGCTTTAGAGTTGATAAAATACACAGTATGCAGGTTTTTCAAAAGCCATTTGTAATAATATATCTCAGACTACCTTTTTCCATTTTTGGAACACTTGGAACACAGAACCCTAAATGTTAAAGCTTTCCTTATTGTAACTATAAGGCAGTGGTTCTAAAATGTTGCTGCACAATGAAATCACTTAGAGATATTTTAAAAACAAAGATGCCTGGCTCCCTTTCCCAAACACTGATGTAATTGGTATCAAGTAGAAGCTAAGACACAGGCTTACGAAAAGCTTTCCAGGTATTTCTAATGTGAGGCAAAGTAACCACTGGATTCAAGTGAATTAGTGTCCTACAACTCAGAAGTAATTTGGAGATTATATAGATTCGTATTTTTCCTTTTTGGGCAGTGACAGTATCACTTACCTGAAATAGACAAGTTTCTCAAAGTTAAGATACAACAGTGCAGGCCGGGTGTGATGGCTCATGCCTATAATGCCAGTACTTTGGGAAGCCGAGGCAGGTGGATCACCTGAGGTCAGGAGTTTGAGACCAGCCTGGCCAACATGGTGAAACCCCCTCTCTACTGAAAATGTAAAAAATTAGCCGGGCGTGGTTGTGCATGCCTGTAATCCCAGCTACTCAGGAGGCTGAAGCAGGAGACTCATTTGAACCCAGGAGGTGGAGGTTGCAGTGAGCCAAGATGGCACCAGTACACTCCAGCCTGGGCGACAGAACGAGACTGACTCAAAAAATAAAGATTCTACAGTGCAATGGATGTGAACAATTATCGTGGGAGAAAGTAACTCTGCTGCTAGTTTACAGCCTGTTTATAATTCACAGCTTTGTTGTCTTTGATATGCAGTATTTTGCATTAAGCAATTATGGGGGGCTTTTTTGGTTTTTTTTTTTTTTAGATGGAGTCTCGCTTTGTCGCCCAGGCTGGAGTGCAGTGATGTGATTCGGCTTACTGCAACCTCCGCCTCTCAGGTTCAAGTGATTCTCCTGCCTCAGCCTCCTGAGTAGCTGGGATTACAGGCGCCTGCCACCACACCCTGCTAATTTTTTGTATTTTTAGTAGAGAGAGGCTTTCACCGTGTTAGCTAGGATGGTCTCGATCTCCTAACTTCGTGATCCACCTGCCTCGGCCTGCCAAAGTGCTGGGATTACAGGCACGAGCCACACATCCGGCCAAGCAATTCTGTTTTACTTGTATTTTCACTTTGGAAGCTGTGATGTACTGTTTTTTAGTCTTGAACCCAAAGCATTACTACTGAGTTGCAGTGTTCAGAAAGACAGTTGTGGGTGCTCAAATAAGTCTCCCTGCTGCATGTGAGTGTTTCAAAGGTTTGGAGGTGTGACGCAGATAGGAAGCAAATCAGTGCCCTTGTAAAGGGTTAGCAGTATCTTATTCTACCATTAGGGCTGGCATCACAGTGTACTGAGTTCCTACAGAATATGTTTTAATTATGGGGGATGGTGACTGTAACAAAGGGGTTGAAGACTAGATGAATCACAACCACTGAAGACTTGCAGTACTGTGAATGGTTAAAAGCTACAATAAAAGGAAAAGTTGCTTTGATAGCTGTGGAACTAAAGGGTTACTCTTGCCTCCCAAAAACAAAGTGCTCTGTAGTACCCTCATAAAAGTAGGATAGGAGACTTAAAGCAAAAGCATCATAGGAGACCTTATAAATAACCCCAAGGCCAAAATTTTGTCTTTAGTTTGTCTTATTAGAAATTAGACATGACTTGTTAATGTGATCAGAAATGTACACTCCCGAGTGTATGCTGTGTCAGACACACCAATGTACCAAGTGCCCCACCCCTTACATTCTGGCTTCACCACCACACCTCACTGGAACTGCCCTCTCATTGTCAGTGGAATCTCAGTGGCTTTTCTTTTTTTTTTTTTCTTTTTTTTTTTTTGAGACGGAGTCTCGCTCTGTCGCCCAGGCTGGAGTGCAGTGGCCGGATCTCAGCTCACTGCAAGCTCCGCCTCCCGGGTTCACGCCATTCTCCTGCCTCAGCCTCCCGAGTAGCTGGGACTACAGGCGCCCGCCAGGTCGCCCGGCTAGTTTTTTGTATTTTAGTAGAGACGGGGTTTCACCATGTTAGCCAGGATGGTCTCGATCTCCTGACCTCGTGATCCGCCCGTCTCGGCCTTCCAAAGTGCTGGGATTACAGGCTTGAGCCACCGCGCCCGGCCGGCTTTTTCTTTAGCCTGATTTGTTTTGCCTTTCTTTTTGCACTTGATGTTGGCGCCATATCCTGAAATGTTACCTTATCTGTCCTGTTTATTCTCTATGAATAGTCCTTGACTTCCGTTGCTGATTCTTTTTTTTCTCCCCCAACCTATCTTTATATACTTTACTCTTTCTAGTCTTTAAGTTCTGAGCTCACTCACAGATCACTCCCCAACCTGAATGGTTTCCACGCCTATTTCAGAAACTTTTATTTTGATGTCACCTCACATCTCAGCAAATAAAACTGAACTCCAACATAGGTGAAGGAGGAATGGGTTGTTCAGAAAGAAGCCATCAATGGATGGCTCATGAGGTATGAATGCCTAGAATATTTGGAAAAAAATAAAATATTATAGCCCAGGTAAGTCTAACAGAGAAGTAGCAAGAGAATGAAGCTTGGGGAGATAGGCAGAGCCCAGATCAAAGGACTTTAATTGCTATGCTTAGGCATATCTTTTTAGCAAGAGATGCCACTGAAGAATCTGAAGCAATCACAAAGGTTCATGACTGATGAAAGCTGCATTTAGAAAGCTTTCAACTGGTAGACTGGAGAATGGATTAGAAGGAAACTTGGTGAGACAAAGAAAGACAGGGAGGATGGAAGAGAAGGTATTTAGAAGGTACCATGAGTAGAAATGTGGTTAATGATTACAGGAGGTAAAGTATCTAGGATGGCCCCCAGGTTGCTTCTAGCATGAGTAATGGGTTGCTGGTATTATTTACTGGGCTAAGAGAAACAGATTTTTTTTTTTTTTTTTTTTTTTGAGACGGAGTTCTCCACTGCGTCGCTCCAGGCTGGAGTGCAGTGGCCCCGCGAATCGCAGCTCCACTGCAAGCCCCGCCTCCGGTTTAGCCATTCCTCCCTGCCTTCAGCCTCCAGGAAGGTAGCGTGGGCTTACAGGCCGCCGCGCCACCTCGCCCGGCTAGTTTTTTTTTTTTGGTATTTTTTAGTAGAGAACCGGGGGTTCCCCACCGTGTTCAGCCAGGATGGTCCTCGATCTCCTGACCTCGCTGATCCGCCGTCTCGGCCTCCCAATAGTGCTAGGGATTACAGGCTTGAGCCCACCACGCCCGGCTGAGAAACAGATTTTGGAGGGAAGAGAGCTCAATTGGATACTCCGGAAGAAATAGCCAGTGGCAATTAGATAAACCCACCTAAGACAGAGTAGTGCCTGCTTCAGCAGCACATATCCTAATACTAGACCAATACAGAGATGAAACACAGCCCCCGCGCAAGGAGGACACACAATTCCATGAAGCATTCCAATGGAAAAAAAAAATCGACAGCGTCAAAGTCTAGGCTTTAACAATAGATTTGGTAGTAAAAACCACAGGCATGGGTGAGATTATCTAACAATTATGTTAGTGAAATAATAACAGTAAACGTCCAATAAGAGTGTTTTCTATGTGCCAGACACTAGTTACAAATCCTTAATATATTAACTCATTTAATCCTTAAAACAATTCTATGAGGAAAAGAAGCCCATAGGCAGAAAGAACAAAGAAAAATTAAGTTGGTTAGGCAGGAAGTAAACATGGGAAACCAAATGAGTTTTGAGAAGTAGGCATGAGATTAAGTGAACCAAAGTGTCTGTTTAATTTGACAACTTGTTATTGGAGATCTCACGGAGAACTGTTTCTAAGCAAGAATTCAGACTGCAGGCTATTTGAAGAAAAAGAAGGGACAGAATGATAGGCTATTAATTGTTGCAGCAAGGAGACCAAGTAGGTGTAAAAGGGAGATGCTGAGTACAGGAGGAAGGGCACCTCCTTCCTGAGACAGGTGGTAAGGATGGATGTTGGAGTAAGTAAATCATCTGTAGCAAGGGGTCCAGGAATGGAGGGAATTCACAGCTCATGACCAAGTTCTCTGTATAGAGCTATACTGGTTATCTGGTGAGAAAGGTAGTGAAGGCTGGAATTGTTGCTGGAAAGTGACCTAAAGAATAAACTGATAGACTACTGATCATAATTTAAAGATCTAGTAAGGCTGGAAAATGTAGTAGCATCAAGCCAAGGTTATGTGGGCTTTTTTCCCTCTAATAGACTGGACACAAAAAAGCAACTATAAATTATGTTGATTTATAGTTTGAAAGGTCTGAGATTAAAAGCCAAACATTAAAAGGGCAGGAAGGATGGGGGTGAGGCACGTCATTGATAATTTCAGGGGTGAGGCATATCATTGATAATTTCAATCTGCAACATTCTGATCAGTATATACTGTCAATATGTATGTTTCCAAGTCTAGACTTTTTTTTTCTTTGAGACAGAATATCGCTGTCACCCAGGCTGGAGGGAATGCAGTGGCATCATCTTGGCTCACTGCAACCTCCACCTCCCAGATTCAAGAGATTCTTGTGCCTCAGACTCCTGAGGAGCTGGGATTACAGACATGCGCCACCACTCCTAGATAATTTTTCTATTTTTAGTAGAGACGGGGTTTCACCATGTTGGCAAGGCTGGTCTCAAACTCTTGGCCTCAAGCAATCCACCCGCCTCGGCTCCCAAAGTGCTGGGATTACAGGTGTGAGCCACTGCACCTGGCCCCAGGCCTAGACTTTAGATGTGCTTATTATCAAAGAGAAAAAAAATTCCAATAGAGTAGCAGAGGTAGCTAAATAGCCCTGGTTTAACCCTGTTAGAACTGATTAAGAATCTAGCATAGAAGGAAAGTCTTTAAGCATGTGACTTACATTCTCAGCAAATGTTCCCAAAATCAATAAATGTCTGACCCGAGTGTCTAATATGCTTAGCACTTGGGGAGAGGGGTAGATATAGCATAAAATAATTGTTGCTCTAAATGACTATTATGGAAGACATGACTAAACAAATGAAGTCACAGTGCAATAAACAAGATAATACACTTAAGTGCCAAAGCACTTAATATCAATTTTCAAACCTGAAATATTTTGGAAATGTTTTAAAAGGAGGTAGAATTTGAAAGTAACTCCCAAATGGGAAAAGAATCAAGTGAGTTTTTCTTTGAGCTTTTGTATAAAAGTATCTTCAACACATTTATGGAAAAGTTTAACAGATTACAAAGGGAACTGTTTAAACAATCTCTGACCTAAGTAGTATGTGATCAAATGCACGAATAAAAGACAAAAAATATTAAGTATGATTTCATCTAAATTTCTAAAAGATATAAAAATAGACACCTTTTCTTTGTAGTAGAAAAGAGCATTAAGATATGTAGTGACAGATAGTAGTGAAATTACATAGTTTATGTAATCCTTCAGATACCTTAACTTCCTAATCTGCAAAAGGGCTAGAAGAATAATTGTTCTTTTTATCCACAAAAGGTCTGATTGTGAAACAAATGGTTTGAAGTGTTTTATAAATATAAATTCTTTAAGTGCAGCCAACTAAAATACTAAATTCATTATGTCAAGCAGAACATTATAGTTCATCATTACAACTAGAAAGAAACTGGCAACATGCAGATATTTGCCAAATATTAATATAATGGAACAAAACAGAAGTAGAATTTCTTCATGCAGTAGTTGGGAAGGAGAAATAGAGATGTTTTATCACTTCTTAACTACAACACGTCTATGCTGGCTTTTAAATATTGTTAAAAATATCACCAGAGACCAAAACAGAAGATAAATTTCATTTCTATATTTCAGAAAACCTACTTGAATACACTTTGAAACAAGAGTACAACAAAATAGAATATACTTCAAATGTTGAATATACAAACTATTATAGTTCAAATCTGAACACTGGTATTTCCCTCATAAACTTCAACTGAAAAAAAGAAAGAAAGAAAGAAAACTCCAGGTTTAGAGCTACCTGACAAAAATTCATGCTGAGCCTGAACTTCCAAGTGACAGCAGAACTGAAAATGATATGTCTGCACAAATGCCAGGGCTGAGTGACACAGGCATGTTACAGCAAAAGGCCAGAGCCAACTGTTAATCTGTCCACAATTAAGAAACTGACAGACTTAAACTACCATATAAAATGTTACATGTAAATTCTATAACAATACTGTGCTAGGTACAAGATTTTTAAAATTTTTCTTTTAATAAAAAAGCTTTACACAAACAAGCCATTAGCTTATTTCAAGAAAGAAAACCGAAAATTAGTCTAAGGCCTTTGTTTTAAATCAGCTTAAG
>NW_016807882.1:2286356-2317005 GCF_001698545.2 Rhinopithecus bieti
GCTTATTTCAAGAAAGAAAACCGAAAATTAGTCTAAGGCCTTTGTTTTAAATCAGCTTAAGCTATATGATATATATATATATGTGTGTGTGTGTGTGTATATATATATATATATATATATATAAAAAATCGCACTAGATCTTTTTTTGCTATCCTCTTTCTGAAGTTTTTGGGATCCATTCTTCAATTCACATTCTAAAATACCTATATTAGCAGAGTCTTCACATAGCACCAGTTAAGTGAGAACTGTGCGAACACAGTAATAATTGCTGGTATGCATATAAAATGCATCAAAAATTGCTATATGTAACAATAAGATCACCCATCCCAACCCCTCCCACTGAAAACTATATAACCTCTTACAGAATGTTAGTGTTCCAAGTCTTAGTGTAACTTGATATCGTAGTGAGCTGCTTGGTCCCTTTCAATCCTTTTTCTTATTGATGGGTTCAGTTGTTTCCTACTGTAAGAGGCAGTTTTCTGTCAGCATCTCAATATGTAGTTCATTTCCCACTGAAACATGGGATAGGTAATTTATTTCCAGTAAGTCTGATTGTTTTCGTATATGCATTAAAAATGTTTTAAACTCTTCTTTGACTTTTCTTGATGACTTCCCTTGCAAATGTTTATGTCAGTACTGCCACTAACAGCCTGAAGTCCATGGTGGAGCTGCTATTTTATTTCTCACATGTCACTAGTCCTTCTGTTTTCATAGTTACAGGAAGGGCAATAGCTGAAGGCGCACTGACAACCACTACGTGGGTCACTGTCTTATTTCCATCTGCCGGTTTTTCTTCTACTAGCT
The DNA here is from genome assembly GCF_001698545.2 of Rhinopithecus bieti. Lineage (NCBI taxonomy): Eukaryota > Metazoa > Chordata > Mammalia > Primates > Cercopithecidae > Rhinopithecus > Rhinopithecus bieti. The sequence goes on from NW_016807882.1 coordinate 2,287,161, forward strand.
GCAAAGTTTTCACATCATGTTCTTGCTTTTTTGCCACTGCTTCCGATTTAACCTCTGGCCCCTTTATGACTGCACTGATAACTCGAGGAGGGGTCTGGCCAGATGCCTGCTGAGTAGGCATTGATAGTCTCATTACAGGTGTACCATGAGCTATTGAAACAGGGGTAAGTGCTCTCACAGCCAATGGAGTTCCAACAATGTTAATGCTTCCTGATCCAGTCAGATTTGACTTTGTTTGCAGTTGACACTGTGCAAGCTGTGTAGCTGGGATGGTAATAATTTTGGCAGGCTGCATGGTGATTTTGTCTCCATTTTCAGTAGAAGCTGGCATCACAGTAGGGATTGTCTGAATGACTACCTTTGGAGAGGTCGCTGTTGTTGGACTAGTGCTGGTTATTAATGGTGCACCTGCATTAACTGACTGAACTGCCACAGTTGAAATTTTCTGACCCAATGATGTCATTACAACAGGTACCTGCATTGCCACACGAACTGTCCTAGTACATTAGAAAGAAAAAAGCTGATTATATTTAATGCCAAATGAGAAAATAGGTCTCCTGAGTAAAAGAATACAAATCCAAAATGTGTAAAACTAGTGCTCCCAAATTTTACAGAGGTACTGGCAATTCCTGATGTCTGACACAAACATACCATGACACAAATATATTTTAAAAACTAGGCCGGGCACGGTGGCTCAAGCCTGTAATGCCAGCACTTTGGGAGGCCGAGACGGGCGGATCACGAGGTCAGGAGATCGAAACCATCCTGGCTAACACGGTGAAACCCCGTCTCTACTAAAAAAAATACAAAAAACTAGCTGGGCGAGGTGGCGGGCGCCAGTAGTCCCAGCTACTCGGGAGGCTTGAGGCAGGAGAATGGCGTAAACCCGGGAGGCGGAGCTTGCAGTGAGCTGAGATCCGGCCACTGCACTCCAGCCTGGGTGACAGAGCGAGACTCCGTCTCAAAAAAAAAAAAAAACAACTAAAGCCTACATTAAACTCCATCTATAAAACCATAAAAACCAATTCAGGTAATTTAAGACATCTACTTTTTTTATTTTTTTTTTTTTGGAGATAAGGTCTCCAAAGGGTCTGTCACCTAGGCTGGAGTACAGTGGTGCAATCTTAGCTCACTACAACCTCCAACTCCTAAGCTCAAGTGATTCTTCTGCCTTAGCTTCCTGGGTAGTTAGGACTACAGGTATGTGCCACCATGCTCAGCAATTTTTTATTTTTATTTTATAGAGAGGAGGTCTATGTTGCCAAAGCTTGTGTTGACCTCCTGTCCTCAAGCAATCCTCCTGCCTTGGCCTCCCAAAGTGCTAGGATTATAGGCGTGAGTCACTGAACCCAGCAAGACATCTACTTTAACAACAATAAAAAATATAATTAAAATATCAAGCACTTTTCAAAGTCCTGACAACACTGGGTTCTTAGAACACTAATATTAAGCAAAGGGACATTTTGCTTTCACCAAGGAGACTTTTCAAAAAAGTAAATACATTATAACTAATGGTTTGCCTCACTTACCTTGGAGCTGCTGTTGCTGATACAGATGCATTGGTAGTAGGAGACCTGGATGAAGCATCGTGCCCAGGGGAAGTGATATTCACAACTCTAGCGACACCTTTCTCTGCTCTGGAGCAGTTTATAGGGGATGAATTTTTTCCACTGCGAACAGACGATGCTGCTTTCAGGAGACTTTCTGCAGACAGTGACACTCGTTCTAATGATTTTTCATCAGTAGCTCCTGCTAAATCTTCATTACAGGTTTCACTTTTGTCATCATCTATGACCACTATGTTTTTGGGCATATCCTTGAACTGATATACAAGCCTCTGTCCTTCAACCTTTGCAAGAATTCCCCTTTGGTAGTAATATCTGTAAGGGGAAAATGTACCAAATGAATCAAGTATATTATTTCTCCACCCCACTCTACCTCCACCAAAAAGACTATGTACAGTGCATACTAACAGAAACATTCCCTTATCCCTAATAACAGATGAGAAAAAAACAAACTCTTACTGCCTAGACTGCTCAAAAGGTTACAAATTTAGAGTAGGAATCAGGTTGGAACCTGGCGCCAACGTCCTACAAACTTAAGATCTATAAAGTAGCTGAAAGTTCATTCTTTTTCTTAAAAGAAATAATTTACCTTACCATTGAGTATTTTACTATACTGACACTGGTAGAAATTCTTTTCTGATTTACACAGGTTATAAAACAAACTGATATTACTGGAAAATTATCTAAGCCACACTTAAACTTAGTAGAGATTTGCGAATACTGTCACATAAACCATGTGTTCACTTAAAAACACCTTTAATTAGAAGAAGCCATGTACTTTCCAATGAAAGAATTTTGTGGGTTTATCAAACTGATATAATTCTTTTTTTTTTTTTGAGACGGAGTCTTGTTCTGTCGCCCAGGCTGGAGTGCAATGGCATAGTCTTGGCTCACTGCAACCTCTGCTTCCTGGGTTCAAGCGATTCTCTTATCTCAGCCTCCTGAATAGCAGGGATTACAGGTGAGCACCACCACACCCGGCTAATTTTTGTATTTTTAGTAGAGATGGGGTTTCCCCACGTTGGCCAGGCTGGTCTTGAATTCCTGACCTCAAGTGATCAGCCCGCCTCAGCCTCCCAAAGTGCTGGGATTATAGGCATGAGCCACCATGCCCGGCCAAACTGATAAAACTTAAATTTTCCTATCAACATAAATCCATTTATAACAAACTCCTAAAAACTAAAATACAAATTAACTTTAGAAACCATAATTTGTTTAGGCTTAACTTTTTTTTAGCCTACAACTTCACAATTTCTATTAAGAAATAGTCCTAAGTACAAAAGCATATTTTCTGCAAAAATGAATTTTCCAATTATGTTAAAATTATAAGCATGTAGACCAAACTCCTATCTCCCCATCTACTTCCAAATCTAAGATGCTCCTCTAGAATATCCCCCAAAGTTAAAAGTTGTAAAGGATTTTCAGCTTCTCTTTAAACAGCTAATAGACAATATAAAGAAATACATAAATTTTGTGTGAATACTAGCTCATTTGCGTTTTTACCTCAAAGCTCGTCCCATGGTTTCATAGTTCATGTCTGGTTTGTTCTTATGCTTTCCCCAAAGCTTAGACACAGCCTTTGAATCCACCAGCTTGAATATGCCTTTTTCTCTCTGAGTCCATTTAATATACCTGGGACAAGTATTTTTATCTTGAAGTAGATCTAAAAGAAACTCCCACAAATAGGTTGTGTTTCCTTTAAAAACAATGACAGACATTGATTACAAATTCATTAACATAAATACATAATTAAAAGCAAATAAAGTGTCCTTCATCGTAACTTAAAAATCCTGAATATACTTGTTTCTACATTTTTTTTTTTTTTTGGAGATGGAGACTTGCTCTGTCATCTAGGCTGGAGTGCAGTGGCACAATATTGGCTCGCTGCAACCTCCACCTCCCAGGTTCAAGCAATTCTCCTGCTTCAGCCTCCTGAGTGGCTGGGATTACAGACACATTCCACCACACCGGGCTAATTTTTGTATTTTTAGTAGAGACAGGGTTTCACCATGTTTGCCAGGCTGGTCTTGAACTCCTGACCTCAGGTGATCCGCCCGCCTAGGCTCCCCAAATTCTGGGATTACAGGTGTGAGCCACTGTGTCCAGCCTGTTTCTACTTTTAAAAAATGGTATCCCCTACGTATGCTTACAGTTACGATGCTAAAATACAGATTCTGGCATTTGTACTATTACATATCACCCTATCCTCGATTCTGAGTTCAGTAAAGGCAAAGGCATAATTGCTTAGGCAAAGTTAACCTGAATTAAACAGAATCAAATTTATTAGTTTATACAGATTTAAACTCTGAATAAAATAAATTTGTTTATACCTTTGTTTATCATATGATAACCCTAAATTCCATGATCAAAATTCATCAAAAGGTACTTAGTAATTTTGTTGGACAGGCAAGCAAAATGCAATGAAATGTGTAAAACTTTTAGGCATCAGACCTAGGATCTTTTTGTAAGAAACTTTTCTTTGATTCACCTACAGGCATGAACTCTGAGGTATATATATTATAAGTGCAAACTACCCTCAACCCTTTAAGCATTTTCTTATCATTTTCCTCTGTACTACCAGTCAATTAAGACTTGATAGCAAAGAACATTACTGTTGGCTGGGTGTGGTGGCTCACGCCTGTAATCCCAGCACTTTGGGAGGCTGGGAGGCGGGCGTATCACCTGAGGTCAGGAGTTCGAGACCAGCCTGGCCAACATGGTGAAACCCCATCTCTATTAAAAGTATAAAAATTAGCTGAGCATGGTGGCGTGCACCTGTAATCCCAGTTACTTGGGAGGCTGAGGCACGAGATTTGCTTGAACCCAGGAAGCAGAGGTTACAGTGAGCCGAGATCACACCACTGTACTCCAGCCTGGGTGACAGAGTGAAATCCTGTCTCAGGAAAAGAAAAAAAAAAAAAAGAACATTATTGCCTCTAAAAACAGATTGAAAAAAAAATTTCTAATCGCTTTCTACTGATTACACCCAGTAGACGGAAGATAATATTTAAAGGATTTCATTGTCTATACTTATATCTTAAAATCTGAGGTCCTAAAATGGAAAAATATGGTAATTCCTTAAAACTAGTCAAGTATTCATCAAATGTTAACTATAACATTAGCTCTGGATCACACTGCTAGAAAAATTTTAAAATGAGGAAATATTAGAATATTTCTGCAGAACAAAATGCTTATTCATCACATATCATGCTTAAGGAGATGAATTTAAAACTTGGTCCCTGCCTCAAGGAATTTATAATTTAGTTGAGAAGGGAAAAGAAAGCAGATGACAAGTTAAACAACAATGCAAGAAATAAATAACAATTTGAAACAATATAAGGTCTATCACAAAGCAATGCATAATTAACTATATCCCAAATAATCATAGAAAATAATGTCTGTGGGATTCCAGGAGTGAAAATAAAGTGGACTGAGAGGCCATCATGAAGTCTGGGAAGATGGCTAGGATGTGCATAAAAGAACAAAAAGGAATCTGGGTAAGTAAAATTTAAAAATTAATCCCAAAAGGAAGAAAGTATCACACTCTTTTTTCCCTTATTAAGGAGTGGAGAGTAGTGGGCAGCGGTCATGAGAAGAGGCTTTTCAGGTTGTTTGTATTTTATTCCCTTCATAACCTCTAGATGCCAAGTTCTTATTAATAGAAGAACAGAAGGCTGGGCATGGTGGCTCACGCCTGTAATCCCAGCACTTTGGGAGGCCAAGGTGGGCAGATCACCTGAGGTCAGGAGTTCATGACCAGCCTTGCCAACATGGTGAAACCCTATCTCTACAAAAATATAAAAATTAGCCAGACATGATGGCAGGTGCCTGTAATCCCAGCTACTTGTGAGGCAAAGGCAGGAAAATCACTTGAACACGGGAGGCGGATGTTGCAGTGAGCAGAGATCACACCACTGCACTCCAGCCTGAGCAACAGAACGAGACTCTGTCTCAAGAAAAAAAGAAGAGAAAAGAGTCCTGAAACGGCCACCACTACCCCAACACCTTCAATCAAAATACTGATGTTTTTTCTCTAGCATTTCACTTTCACTGTGGCTTTCCCTGAAAATCCAGTAAATTCATTAATAACGCAGAATTGAGCCCATTATACATCTGTTGACCTAAAAAAGCTGACCTTTGGCTGGGCGTGGTGGCTCACACCTGTAATTCAGCACTTTGGGAGGCCAAGGTGGGCGGATCACCTGAGGTCAGGAGTTTGAGACCAGCCTGACCAACATGGAGAAACCCCATCTCTACTAAAAATATAAAAATTAGCCGGCGTGGTGCCACATGCCTGTAATCCTAGCTACTCGGGAGGCTGAGGCAGGAGAATCGCTTGACCCCAGGAGGCAGAGGTTGCGGTGAACTGAGATCGCGCCATTGCACTCCAGACTGGGCAACAAGAGCTAAAATCCATCTCAAAAAAAAAAAAAAAAGCTGACTTTCAACTTCACAATGTTATAGTTGTATCTCTAGGACTCTATTACATCAGCATCACTACCTAAAAACTATTAAAACAAACCATGTATAAACTTCAGTTACATAAAAATGTGTAGCTGGGGCATTTTTATTTTGTTCACATAGTAGTAAGTGTGAGTAAAGATTTTATTCTGGAAGAAAGTTTTGTATAACATAGACAATGCCTTGCACATAAGATATCTGAATGTTTCCATGTTTTGAATTAAACTCATCAAAAGCCCTCAGATTATCTTTAAATACTCACTGCACCCATGTTGCCATCCCCAAGTTAAAATGAACAATTCTAAGGAGGCCAAGGCTGAAGGATCACTTGAGCCTAGGAGTATGAGAATAGCCTAGGCAACATAGGGGGACTCGTCTCTACAAAAAATTTTAAAATTAGCCAGACAAGGTGGTATGTGCCTGTGGTCCTCCCTAGCTACTTGGGAGGCTGAGGCAGAAGAATACTTTAGCCTGGGAGGTTGAGTCATGATCATGTCACTGTATTCCAGCCTGGGTGACAAGAGTGAGACCCTGTCTCTAAAGAAAAAAATTATTAAAAATTCTATTTCTGATTTTAGGGAAAACAGGATTCAGAAAGAGACGCTTTCTTTACCAGGTAACAAGGAATTTGCCTATGACAAATATTATCATCACAATTTTACAGAAGAAAAAACACTGGCTGGATTTTGAATATAGGTTTGACTGTAATAGCTTTAATTAATTACATTATAACACATGGCCTCAAATTTAATACAAGACTGAAATTGTAATGAGATATGATTTAAATTGGTAAAAACTGGTCACAGAGTTTTTCTCCAGTGTTAAGTAAAAGATGTTCAAGTATAAGTGACACCACTGAGGATAAGAATTATTTAAAAGACAACAGTAGTAACTGTATATTTATAGTTTAGTTTTCTAATACTTACTGCTATGTTAACTTTTAAAGTTTTCAATATAAATTAAAAGAGGAAACCTAAGATGTTAGAAGTGTACAACAACCAAAAACAAACAAGGAAATAAGAAAAGTATCCTAAGCCTCTCCCAAATTGGGTCACCAGTTCCTGAATAAGTGTTCAATGTCACTTTTTTTTTTTTTTGGCCTATCAAAATACCAAATTTCTTGGAAGGCTTACTGGAGACAATTTTTTTTTTTAACTAGACTTAATTTCTGTTTTAATTATTTAAAATTATTAACTCAAACCACCTAATAAGGACAGAATAAATTTAAATATATTAATGTAAAATTTATCCAACTATTGCATATTGGTCTGAAAACACTTATTCATGAAAGTGATAAATTTTTGGTTATCAGACTGGCAGACAGAACACATCTAAAACCACTACTGAAATGATACTTTATCTGTCAGAATCTGAGTGACAAGAAAATTAAAGGCCAGGTATGGTGGCTCATGCCTATAATCCCCACATTCTGGGAGGCCAATATGGGAGGATCGCTTGAGGCCAGGGCAAAATAGGGACATCCTGTTTCTACAGAAGATTTTAAAATAAAATTTAAAAAAAAGTAATAAAATAATATTAAAAGAAATGTTACTTGAAATCATCTTACTCGACATCTTACTCGACAAATTAAGAAAGCCACAGAATGGGGGAAGGTTGGTGCTTTTTTTTTTTTTTTTGAGACGGAGTCTTGCCTCTGTCCGCCCAGGCCTGGAGTGCCAGTGGCCCAGATTCACCTCAAACTGCAAGCCTCCCGACCCCGGGTTTACGCCCCATTCTCCTGCCGCAGCCTCCCGAGTTAACTGGGACTAAAGCACCTGCCACCCTCGCCGGCTAGTTTTTTTGTATTTTTTAGTAGAGACGGGGGTTTCACCAGATTAGCCAGGATGGTCTTGATCTCCTGACCTCGTGATCCGCCCGTCTCGGCCTCCCAAAGTGCTGGGAATACAGGCTTGAGCCACCGCGCCCGGCCGGTGCTGTTTTTATCTTTAATCAGGATACACGAATTCTAAAGCAAAAATAGGCAAGGGGCAGTGGCTCATGCTTATAATCTCACCACTCTGGGAGTGTGAGGCCGGAGGATCTCTTGAAGCCAGGAGTTCGAGACCTGCCTGGGCAACACAGCATGAGACCCCATCTCTTAAAAAAAAAAAACAAAAAAAATTAGCTGGGTGCGGTGGTGTGTGCATGTAGTCCCAGCTACTTGGGAGGCTATCAGCAGAGTAGTACAAGGCTGCAGTGAGCTACGGTCACGCCACTGCATTCCAGCCCTGTCTATAAAAGTCAGTCAATAAATAAGCAAAAACATGGTTTTGTTCTGAATTGTGACTGATGTGACTGAAATTTGTTGACTGGAAAATTAAAATTTAGCTTGCCTTGAATTCTTGCATTGCTTCTAAACAGTTAAGAAGTTATGTATCAGGCTAGGTGCAGTGGCTCATGCCTGTAGTCCCAGCACTTTCAGAGGCTGAGGTGGAAGGATCACTTGAGCCTAGGAGTTTAAGACCTGCCTGGGTGACATAGTAAGACCTCATCTCTACAAAAAACTTAAAAAAAAAAAGAAAAAAAAATTAGCCAGGGATGGTGGCATGCGCCTGTGGTCCCAGCAACTCAGAAGGCGAGGCAGGAAGATTGCTTAAGCCCAGGAGGTCAAGGCTGCAGTAAGCCATGATCACACCACCACACACCAGCCTGGGCAACTGAGCAAGACACTGTCTCACAAAAATAATAAAAGAAAGAAATTATCTATTAGAAACAAGGCTTAGTTGTAAACCCCTTTGAATTATGGGTAGCTATATATGAGGATGGGTGCTATTATACATACACATATCCCCTAAGTCAAGGGTTCTTAAGGAGAATATGTATCAGACATCCTTAGGACTTTTTCCAAAAGTCCCTATATCCCCCATGATACAACTATGGCTACAGAATCTCTGTGGTGTAGGAACTAGGTAAAGGTATTTTGAAAAAGCTCCCCCCATGATGCTGATACATCCCTTATTAAGAACTATTACCAACGACAGTATTCTCATATGTGCATGTACTAGAAATAATTTTCTTACAAATGCAAAAATGTCACCTAACTGAAAAAAAATCATCTCACTTCCAAAGCAACCCTCCCCACATTACCTTTTCCTTCTCTCGGTTTCTTCTTTATACCTAACTCAGGAGACCCATTGGAAATTGGTGATTGCTGGGTTTTTGGTTTACGGCCAACTGAAAAAATAAGATATTGAAACCATACATTGAAAACAAGAAAAATATGAGAGGCACGATTAGCAGACTTTCTGATTACACATTATTCATTTAAATGGACACTAATTTGTAGATAAATATACTCTGTATGAAAAGCTGCTTCTAAAAGGAGTATTAAAAACACTTCTGTATTTTAGATTATAGCAGTAAGTAGTAATCTCTGTCATACACATCGGCAGAACCTCGATTGCCATATACATTGGTCAGAGCCTTGATTTGCCAATCTTTTTTTTTCTCTTTTTTTTTTTTTGAGATGGAGTCTTGCTCTGTCGCCCAGGCTGGAGTGCAGTGGCACGATCTCGGCTCACTGCAACCTCTGCCTCCCAGGTTCAAGCAATTCTCCTGCCTCAGTCTCCCAAGTAGCTGGGACTACAGGCGCCCGCTACCACGCCCAGCCAATTTTTTGTATTTTTAGTAGAGACGGGGTTTCACCATATTAGCCAGATGGTCTCGATCTCCTGACGTCGTGATCCGTCCGCCTTGGCCTCCCAAAGTGCTGGGATTACAGGCATGAGCCACCGTACATGGCCTTGCCAACCTTTTATATTAGTATAGCAATAGAAACAAATCCTAGTAAAAACTTAATTTGTTTTCTGTTCTATAGGATTGGGAGAAACAGCTTTAGCAACTTATTGCAGAAGATCTGATAATTTGCAAAGCCCTTTGAACTCAAATGAGGAAAAGTAAAAAATATCACTCTCTACTGCTCTGGATCAGTTAATTCACCAGAATGTAAGCCTAAGTGTTTCAATTTCCCCACTTCCACATGCAGATACATTACAAGGGTAAAAAAACTTCCAAGTGATTTTTTATGTCTAATAAAGGTTTGTGTCCTTCCCTTTTGTTCCTCCTCATTTTTGCCATAAGGCTCTCTCAGATAGACTAGCATCCACAATGAATAGAAAAAGTAAGGGCTATGTACTTTTCTACATGAAAGAGGATTAAGCCTGAATGAGCTACATTCAATCCTGAGCACAGATGGATGAACACTGGCAAGTGAGAGGCAGACTCAAGAAATAAACTGGAAATACTTAAGTATGCTGTATTTTAAAATCAAATATACACACACACACACACATACATATACTTTTCTTTTTAAGAGATGGAGTCTCACTCTGTCACCCAGACTGGAGTGCAGTGGTGCGAACATGGCTCACTACAGCCTGGGTTCAAGCAATCCTCCCGCCTCAGCCCCCTAAGTAGCTGGGACTAAGGCATGCACCACCATGCCCAGCTAATTTTTATATTTTTTGTAGAGACGGGTTTTACCATGTTGCCCAGGCTGGTCTTGAACTCCTGAGCTCAGGCAATCTGCCCGCCTCAGCCTCCCAAAGTGCTGGGATTACAGACCCGATCAAATATATTATTACTGATTTGGTGATTGTTCTACATCTGAGATTTCTGATGTCACTCTATTCTTCATTAGGAAACATTAGATTAATTATATTAATCTATATAATTAATTATATAAAGAGCTAATTAAAGCATTTGAACATCTGTATTTCAAAATGCACACATATACTTTAGAATTCTGGTAATTCTAATCAAGAAGTCTGTTTGTAACAAAAAATAAAGTTCACTGGTCTCTGTTAGAATATAGCTTAATCACTCAATTTAAATAATATTTATACATATGAATCCGACAGTAATAAAACTAACATCTTCAGCATCTCCTAAATTCTAGCACAAAAGCCCAATTTAGTAGACAAGTTAGTGCAAAAAGGTTTAATTTATTTTCTCATAAAGTGGCATGTCCAAAGTCATGTTCCTTGATAAATTTCCTCCGTAGGAAAATGGGTTCTATATTCATATTAACTTTTAGAACACCATATGCTATCTTCTCTTGGAAGACAGCAAGACACAATGTACATTAGTATATTAAAGGATCTCAAAAAAAAAGAGGGACTGCTATTAAAAAATAACCTATCTAAGTTTGCATATCCCAAATGTCCTTAACCACAAAAATATAGATAATGATGCTCTTACTCTTCATTGTCTCCCTTACGGTAATAAGTACAGACAGAATGGTTACATGTATTTTTTTTTTTTCTTTGAGACAGGGTCTCACTCTGTCACCCAGGCTGGAATGCAGTGGCACAATTATGGCTCACTGTAGCCTCCCAGGCTTAAGCGATCCTCCTGCCTCAGCCTCCCGAGTAGCTAGGACTATAAGCATGTGCCACCATACCTCACTGATTTTTTTTAATTCCTCGAGATGAAGTCTCACTATGTTGCTCAGGCTGGTCTTAAACTCCTGAGCTCAAACAATTCTCCTGCCTCAGCCTCCCAAAGTGCTGGAATTACAGGCGTGAGCCACCACACCCAGGCTTGTAATTTTTAAATGGTCATTAAGAGCTTTCACAGAAATAAATAAAATTGTATTCAATTGGCATTCCTAGTTTATAGAATATCACATCCTGGCTCCCTACATGGCCCGTTTTTCATGGTCTTTTCCATCTTCCTTTAAATGTGTGTGGGTTTTTTGTGTTTTTTTTTTGAAACAGAGTCTTACTCTGTCACCCAGGCTGCAGTACACTGGTGTAATCTCAGCTCACTACAACCTCCACCTCTCAGGTTCAAGCGATTCTTCTGCCTCAGCCTCCTGAATAGCTAGGACTATAGGCATGCAACACCACGGTCGGCTAATTTTTGCATTTTTAGTAGAGACAGGGTTTCATCATGTTGACCAGGCTGGTCTTAAACTCCTGACCTCAAGTGATCTGCCCACCTGAGACCCCCAAAGTGCTGGGATTACAGGCATGAGCCATCGTGCCCAGCATTAAATCTAAACAAACATTTCTTAAGTATTTTGTGACAGCTCTCATTGGATGCAACCAGCCAAGTGCTATAGCAGGCAGTGGGTAAATAAGGCTATTTCTATGTATGCCTTTTGTTTTTAAATGATTACATCAGGAAGTAATTCTTCCTCCTAAATTCTCTCATGTATACCTCTCTTGAGATGCATATAATCTATATGTATTGCAAGTGGGAAGACATTGTCTTATTCTCATCTCCCTTACAACAATGACCACAGAATGGTACACACTGTGGCAATCTGAAACACTGTATTTAATGAATAAAAGGAAATACCATTATTTCAAATGCACCTTTATTTTTACCTTTATTTTACTCTAAAATGTGAAGAGTTAGAGAAGAAAGGAGAATTAGATGAGTACTCAATTACTTAGAATGTCATTTCTTTCCAATTTTACCCTTGATTTCAACAGAAAAAGACTCACTTACTGCCCATGTCCTCAAGATGTTGAAAATGTGCTATTGGGATGAGGGGAGCAGAAATTTCAGCAGGAGTCAAATAGTAAGTGGAAATGTTCTTTACCCACTTGTGAGTTTATGCTAATCAGAAGTCTCTATCAGCAATCTTAGTGTTTCAAAGCAGAAGGTATTAAGGTAAAAATAGCATGATATATAATAAATGATATATATAGTATATTATATATCATACTATGTATCATATATTGTATATAGTATATAAGTGACATATATAATATATACAGTATGATCTCTCTCTCTCTCTCTCACTGTTTATTTAGGTTTTTTGAGATAGGGTCTTGCTATGTTGCCCAGGTTGGCCTCAAACTCCTGGGTTCACGCAATCCTCTCACCTCCTGAGCAGTTGGGACTAAAGGTGTGTCTGTCTTTTTAAAAAATATCCATGAAAGCAAGAGAAGACAAGACTTTGTAAAATAAAGAATAAAATGGTGTGTGTGTGGTTTTCTTTTTAAGTAACCAAGTACCCATAAAAGGATCAATAAGGAGAAGATGGAGTAAGACAAGGTGCAGGGAATCTCTGATCTGCCTTCTGTGTGTCGAACACCTGTTAGATATCATTGTCAGACAATTATCCTCAAGCCTTACATACTAACTCCTTTAAACAGTATGAGTATGTTAAAACACTAAATTAAAATCTCAATGTTGATTATTTGAGAATATCTAGTTAAGATAACATCAATCTTAAATCTACAGCATATACTATTTTCTATGTCCCTTGATGAGGAAAAAGGTAAGAAAAAAATTTTCACCTGCCTTTTCAGAAATGTATAAATATACTCTACCTTTTTTCTTTTTCATTGGTTCATGGCTATCTGGTGATGTTGGAATAGGAGAGGTATCCATTGGTTCAGACTCTTCAGTTGACACCTCCACTACAGTTTCTGTAATGACATCTGGCCTCATAGCAGCATGGATAAATTCTGGAGTTGATACACAAGGAGGAACAAACACTTCCACTATAAAAAAAAGTTGAAAATTAAAATTTCCCACCCCATCAATGTTTCTTATGTGGATAGTTCAGTATTTAGAAGAGATGAGATTTATTAAGAATTAATCAAAGCAGGATAAGAGCTAATTTGCTGAATAGTCAATATGATTTAAACTATACAAGGAAAATAAATGCAAGGAAAATCAACTTAAAGGAAAAATGTTAATTCTCTGGGTAAAGCAAGGACCATGAGTAGTCACCCCGCTCTTTCACACTTATACTTTCAAACTCAATGTAGAAAAATTCTAAATTATTCTAACAGTTGTGAAAGCATTTGAAAATAATAGTATAATAGTGAGTTAGTTAATAATTACTTTCTATCCACTTAGCCATCATTATTTTTTAACAGGTAATATGTGGCTCAAAATTTCAAAGATTTGTAAATATGTACTCAGTAAAACATAAGCACCTATAGTTCATTTTAGAATATGAAAAGGAAAACTTGCTCATTACAGACAAGAAATATTACCTTTCAGTATTTAAAGTTTTATTTAATGTAAGCGTCCTGATGTTTTAGTCACCAAAACAGTAGGTACAGATTGTTATCTTGTATTCTAGCACATACAATAATGTTGCTCTGGCTTCCTTCGAATATGCACAAATAACCAAGACAAGATATTTCTATTTCAATTAAGAGATACACTTAATACATACTATCTTAGATTAATAGATTGACCAAAAATGCTGCAAATTTATTCTCATATCTCTGAGTAATACACAGGATTCTATTCAAATTAAGAAGTATGGTTGCTCTTATGGTAAATCCCAACGAGAAGGTGAGCCAGTCTTTTTGTATCAAGTCAAATTAACATTTAGGCATTAAATTTAGGACAAATCAGAATTGTACAAAATGACTATCAAAGTTGTTCTTAAAGATTAAGAGGGACCACAAAAAAATAAAAACTCACAATCTGAAGGATGTGTGAAAAATATGGCAAAAGTTCCCTTCTCTCTCTACCATGTGTGGTTCTCTGGAGTTACTGCCTGTTTATCATTGAATAAAGGATTGAAAGTGGTCCTAACAGGCAACTGCTCCCATCTATTATACTATGAAGGACTATGAAGGCTTATAACTCGCCTAGAGTTAAGGAAATAGACATTACAGTATAAATAGCTATTTAATAAATATTTGTCGGCCGGGCGCGGTGGCTCAAGCCTGTAATCCCAGCACTTTGGGAGGCCGAGACAGGCGGATCACGAGGTCAGGAGATCGAGACCATCACTGCTACACGGTGAAGCCCTCCATACTAAAAATACAAAAACTAGCCGGCGAGGTGCGGGCGCCTGTAGTTCCAGCTACTCGGGAGACTGAGGCAGGAGAATGGCTAAATAAACCCGGGAGGCGAGCTTGCAGTGAGCTGAGATCTGGCACTGCACTCCAGCCTGGTGACAGAGCGAGACTCCGTCTCAAATAAATAAATAAATAAATAAATAAATAAATAAATAAATAATAAATATTTTGTCTACCTATAGTGGGTATTTTCTGTATCCTTTGTTATGAAAATTAAGTATTTAAGACTTGGAGGCCTTGACAAATAAAGTTCAATTACTGCTGTCATATATTCATGTGTAAGGTATCTTTGAGAATTCCCAACAATCCCCTTGGATTAAAAAAACAAAACTTTATTTTAGACATATGAAGTAATATGACACGTTTAATGTAAGAATGAACAGTTCACATACCAGGACTTCTTGAATCCCTCAAGCAGGTAGGAGATTCCATATGAAGCAGGGCTTCAGCAGCTTCAATTGTCTTATCTGTACAGTGTGCATTACTGCTATGAACTGATGCTTCCACTGGAGGAAAAATAAGTTCTACTCAATTAAAAATACACTAAACACAAGACTAAAACATATTACTAAGAAAAAAACATATTCACTCCTGAAAGAGAAATGAAAACTAAATAAATATAAAATAACACGAGTAACTCTAAGCCATTGATATCTATTTGTCTATATAAATTACAGAAATAATTTTTAAAAAGCTAGTATCTACATTTTATAAAATGAATACTGATATAAAATGAATGTTGATTATAAAGTAACCAATGACATTGATTAGAAATTACTGAGAAGTTGGCCAGGTACGGTGGCTCACGCCTGTAATCCCAGCACTCTGGGAGGCCAAAGAGGGTAGATCACCTGAGGTCAGGAGTTGAAGACCAGCCTGACCGACATGGTGAAACCCCGTCTCTACTAAAAAATACAAAAATTAGCTAAGCGTGGTGGCACACACCTGTTAATTCCCAGCTACTCGAGAGGCTGAGGCTGGAGAATTGCTTGAACCCAGAAGGTAGAGGTTGCAGTGAGTCGAGATCGCACCACTGCACTCCAGCCTGGGCGACGGAGTGAGACTCTCAAAACAACAACACAAGAAATTACTGAGAAATTTCTGAATCTTACTCAAAGGAAAACAAAGAAAGATCCTTGAAATTTGAACCCTGCATCAATTTTAGGCCAATACTAACTTGTAGGAAGGGAAGAAGGGGCAGGGAGAGGCTGGTTGTAGATTAACAACTCTGTGAGGGCAATTACGTATTTTGATGTATCATGCCAAGTTAATTTAATTTAATCAATTAATAAATTAATTTAATCAATTAATTCAATCCTTACAGACTCTCTTGAATGACTGAGTAAGCCCTCCATATCCAAGGGTTCCGCATCAGCAGATTCAACCAACCTCAGATTGAAAATATTTTTAGTAGAGACGGGGTTTCACCGTGTTAGCCAGGATGGTCTGGATCTCCTGAGGCAGGAGAATGGCGTAAACCCGGGAGGCGGAGCTTGCAGTGAGCTGAGATCTGGCCACTGCACTCCAGTCCGGGCGACAGAGCGAGACTCCGCCTCAAAAAAAAAAAAAAAAAAAAAAAAATTTGGGGGGGGGGGAGAGGCAATAAAAAAAATACAACAATTAAAAATACAATGTAAACACTACAGCATTTTGTATAAGGGACTTGATTGAGCATTCTAGGATTTCAGTATCTGCCAGGTGGAGGAGGCATCCTGGAACCAATACCCCAGGTATACTGAGGGACGACTGTACTCTCCAGGCACGGCTGCCTAAAGATGGATAACAACATGCATTAGATTTACCGCCAGAGTACTTGGGAACTTTCTTTAAAATTAACCTTGCTCTCTTCAGAGCCTCAGTGGGTTTTAACCTAAGACTTTTTCCTTAGAGTTTACTCTTCCCACGAAGCCTTCAAATTCTACCACCCTTTGTATTTCTCTTCTTCTAGCACTTCCTTTATGCTTTGCTGATTATGTTACTTGTAAACAATGTGTACAGCAGTGGTTTGGGCTTTCAGGTCCAACAGCTTGGGTTCCAGTCTCTGCCACTTATTTCTGTTACCTGAGGTAAGCAACTTAATCTCTACCAAACTTCAATTTCCTCTTTCATAGGGCAAGAATATGATAATTTCTTATCATTCCTATAAGACTGTAAACTTCTTGAGGTCTGGGGGGCTAGCTTAACCAATCCTTACATATGCCATGGTTCCCAACATAGACTTTTCATGGAGCAGACATGCAGATTTTTTTTTTTTTTAGACAGAGCCTCGCTCTGTTGCCCAGGCTGGAGTGCAGTGGCATGATCTCGGCTCACTGCAACCTCCACCTCTCAGGTTCAAGGGATTCTCCTGCCTCAGCCTCCTGAGTAGCTGAGATTACAGGCACATGCCACCACGCCCGGCTAATTTTTGTATTTTTAGTAGAGACGGGGCTTCACCATGTTGGCCAGGCTGGTTTCGAACTCCTGGCCTCAGGTGATACAACAGCCTCGGCCTCTCAAAGTGCTGGGATTACAGGCATGAGCCATCATGCCAGGCAGATATTTCTTTTATGTACTGAATTAAGGACAACCCACTGACCTTACAGGAAAATCAGCAATTCAAGAACAAATGTTATTATCTTAATAATATATTAATTTCACACCCTGATTTAAAATATTGAATAGTTATTTTTGTAAGAGGTTCTGAAACATGAATATTTAAGAGTTTCTAACTTGACAGATTTTTCTAAGCTGTCCCCTAAAGGAACTAAAAGTAAATGTTTATACAAATTTCATAAAGTCATATTACAAATTCATAAGCAATACACACTAACGATATGAATCTTTTAAAACTGTTTCCAGGAAACTTTTAATTGGGGGAAAAAAATCCAGTTAGTCTCAAAGTTCCCTAAATGCTAAAGCCTCAGTCTTAAACAACAGTCATTTGGAAAGCATTTATTTCAAAAACCCAATGACTGTTTTACCACCTGTTGCACATCATCCACAAGGTACTGGGTCTCTCCAGTTGCTCTTTCCATTTATGGAAATCTGTTCAAAGCTAAATGGTTCCAGAGAGGCAGCCAAACCTCTAAGTAAATCTATCTTTAGGTGACCCTGCTTACTCTTATCTGCAGCTTCACTGAAGCGAAGGATTCAATCAGCCTGTGTAGTTCAACTTTAAGAAAACTTAGCATTATTAAGTATAAGATACATTATTATTCTCAATTATTTTTTTCAAAATGCCTCCCTACAATACTCACATACACTAAGAAAAAAAAAACCTTGAAAAGCAAATTCTCCAGTTTTTAAAATTTATTCTAGCAAGCATTCTCTTTAAAGTCTGCTTATGTTGCAGTTTAGCTCTTGTCTTAGGTGCTATTAATAAACTATCCTGGGTAAACTAATTCCTTATGTAATTATATTAAGACACACCCTAAAACTTTACCATATTAAAATCAGAGCTTCAAGTATTCAATAATAATACAGCAAGAGAATTTTACCAGATTTTTTAATGTTTCAGCTTATAAACAAAATGAAATTTGCCTAACAGTTACTTACATACTACGTGCCCTGAATTCTTAGGTAGTTTGAGGCACATTTTCAAAACCATGACTTTGTGTTATTAAAATTGTTATGTCAATGGAAGTTTCTTCTTCAAGGTGTAATTTTTGCACATATTTCTGACCTCGATTTCCCCTTCCCCCCTAAAATTCAACATAATATATCTCAGAAATATTTTATATTTAGAGTAAAATACATACACTTACTTAGAAAATTTACTCATTCATACTTTAAATTTAGGATGAGAACGTAAAATAAACATAAATTACCTATGAAGTTATCAGCCAGAAGATCTAATACTCTATGTACAACTGACAAATGGTTGCTGACATTTACCATGTGCCCAGACCCTGTGCTATAAACCTGACACAAGTGTGAACAGATCTCCGGCCTCATGAAGCTTATATTACTATAGGTTGGGCATGCCCTTAGGACCAGAAGTGTTTCAGATTTTGAATTTAAAAACAATGTATCTGCACTATATATTTCCAGTTGAATATTCCAAATCTAAAAATCCAAAACGCTTTAATGAGCATTTCCTTTGAGTGTCACATCAGTGCTCAAAGTTTTGGATTTTAGAACGCTCCATCTATAGTTCAGAGAGCACCAAAAACATAAATGGAAGATACTTCAAAACTAAATAAAAATGTCAAATAAACTTACTTTGTAAGTTAAAAGCATGTTAAGAGGAACACTGATTACTTTTTTGCTGCTTACTAATTTTATCTCATCATTTTTATTTACTAACTAAAATAATGCAAAACACAAAATCTAAGAGCCTATTCTCAGATCAATTTATAATAATGTACTAATGCCAGTTTCCAAAACTTAACACATTTTGTAAAAGTGAGCACTATCTTTTATTTTGTTTACATAAGTAACTTTTACAACAGAAATTTAAGAAATATTTCTACTTGTTTCTATAATTCAAAAAAATGCTCTTTTGTTCAGATCAATAATTCAAATAAAATTTCAGCTATAATTTTGCACATTTCTTAAGAATAAGCATGAATTTAACAGTGTTGTGCAATCAAAGTAAGAAAGCTACAAGCAAGAGCTGAAAAGTAGAATTCCTTATCTTACTTAAAACTTGACTTACTGGTATCTTTCTATATCTACGAAATTTATGGAAGGAAAAAATAAATAACTCATTTTAAAAATAGAAACAATGGAGCTAAAAGTAGTCTGACAGGTATCATTTTCTAGTTACCACTGGTAGTGGATATTGTTGGTCAATCCCCCTTGAAATAAATTTCAAGAATTGTTTTACTTTTTATTACAGTACCAAAAATAATATTTGCTCATACCTTCATTTAATATTGGTAAATATCTTCTTGTTCCATTTCTATCTTTCTAATCAACTGGTGTTTGTATGGTACTGCAGACTATTCCAGACTCACTCAACAGCTGTTACAAAATACCAAACTTGGTAATTAAGTCTGACAAGAGGCATACCTCTCAGCTTTGCATAACAGAATGCTGGCAATGGATCTAGTTCATAAAAATGTTCTCAAGTCAAAAATAAAATTTAGTAGCAATTTAGTTTGAGAGCAGTGAAAAAAAACTAGAAAACACTTCATTAGGTGATAGTGGTATTCCCCTATAAGCAACACTATAAACTAACAGTACAAGGTCTTCACTCAACTACAGTACTGATTTACCACTACTTATCCTCTAAAGCCCCAAAGCAATACCAGTAATAGGTAAATGAAGAATGCAATGAAAAGATGGAAAAGGTAATTAAAGGTCTGGAACACTCCATCTTTACCTTTTCCCCTTGACTTTTAATCAATATACTTGCATTATAAAGTATAAAAGAAAAAAAGAATGGCTTTTCTTTTTTTCAACACTCTCGGAGGGGAGAGCAAACTGCCCTCTGCAAGATGAAATCAACCAGAAATTATTTTCTAAACCAGAGCTGTCTTGATAAAAATAAAAGCCAGCATATAATTTTAACATTTTCCAGTAGCTACATTTGCTAAAAGCAAAGCGAGAAATTAATACCTTCATGTTAACCCAGGACATTGAATATTTATTTCAATGCTGCCTAATCAATATAAGGAAGTTTCCCACTGCCTTGTTTTTGGAGGTTTAAATTAATTAAAATTTAAAGTGAGGTTTCTCTTTTTTTTTTTTTTTTTTTTGGAGACGGAGTCTCGCTTTGGGTCGCCAGCTCCTGCGAGTCAGTGGCGCTGATCTCAGCTCACTGCAATGCCTCCACCTCCCGCGGTTCCACCATTCTCCTGCCTCAGCCTACCCAAGTAGCTTGGACTACAGGCGCCCGCCACCTCGCCGGCCCTAGTTTTTTGTATTTTTTAGTAGAGCAAGGGTTTCACCGTGTGTCGCCAGGATTGCGTCTCGGCATCTCCTGAACCTCGTGATCCGCCCGTCTTGCGCCTCCCAAAAGCTGCTGGGATTACAGGCTTGACCACCGCGCCCGCGCCTAAAAGTGAGTTTCTTAGCTACATTTTAAGTACTCAGATACATGTGGCTAGTGGCTTCCTTATAGTACAGACCTAAAGAACACTGTAATTCAGCTATCCTCCAACCTTTTTTATCAGAGGACACTTTTACACTCAAAATACTGAAGACCTCAAAGAGATTTTATCTGTATTTATCATATTTGAAATTACAAAGAAAACTTCAAAATTATTAATTCATTTAAAATAATTCATCCATTACTGCAAACACAAGTAATATTTTTTATGAAAAATAACTTTTTTGAGACAAGGTCTCGCTCTGTTGCTTAGGCTGGAATGCAGTGGCATGATCATGGTTCACTGTAGCTTAGACTTTCTGGCTGTGATCCTCCCACTTCAGCCTCTCAGGTAGCTGGGACCACAGGCATGCACCAGCACAACCAGCTATTTTTATTTTTTTTAAGTAACGGAGGTCTCAGTATGTCGTCAGGCTGGTCTCAAACTCCCAGGCTCAAGAGATCCTCTTGCCTTGGCTTCCCAAAGTGCTGGGATTACAGGCATGAATCACCATGCCTGGCCAAAAATAACTTTAAAAAAACAAAAAGTGAGTAACTTTGTTTTATATATTTTTGCAAATCCTACTATACTTGATTTAATAGAAGGCAGGTGGATTCTCCTTCCTCTTTCAATCTATTGGAATAACCCATCTATACATAGCTCCTAACTCCTCTGTACACTTTTGAAAGTGAAAAGGTAAATAATGTCTTAGTATTATTTTCAAAACAATTTTGTCTTTACAGATCCTGTGAAAGGCTCTTGGGACTCCCGGAATCCAGGTCAGAGCGTTTGGTTTTTGAGAAGCGCAGCTGTACTTCATCATCGACTGTAATTAATAACAACCAAATTCTATCCCCAAGCTTATATAAGTTTTAGCTTCTAAACATAAACATCAGTGTGTAGATGACAAATTATGATTCGAGGCTGGGAGCTGTGGCTCACGCCTGTAATCCCAGCACTTTGGGAGGCCAAGGTGGGTGGATCACCTGAGGTCAGGATTTCAAGATCAGCCTGGCCAACACGGTAAAACCCCGTTTCTACTAAAAATACAAAAATTAGCCGGGCGTAGTGGCTCACGCCTGTAATCCCAGCTACTTGGGAGGCTGAAGTGGGAGAATCACTTGAACCTGGAAGGCAGAGGTGAGCCAAGATTGTGCCACTGCACTCCAGGCTGGGCGACAGAGCAAGGCTCCATCTCGAAAAATAAAATAAATAATAATAAGAAAGAAAAATTACGATTCTATAAGTTAAACAGTATTTGTCTACTCACATATAGTTTTTAAAAAGCTTTTCTTAAGCATTTCTTTGCATTTTTTTGAACATTTTGCTATAGATGTCACAAGGAATCAATCATTTTACACAATTACCAAACACGAGGAATCATTTTAAATAGTTACCAAAAACATTCTGCTGCCTGCCCTTCTCCACCAACCAAATTTGTTTCTAAAATAGTTTTATGTTGAATGATTCTGACTGGCTATTTACACATGGACTGATGTGACCATGTAACTCAGTTTTTACATGAATTTTAGTACCAATGCTGCAATGATTTGTGAAGGATAATTTCTTAAATTCCTTTGCAAATGAGCTTATTTTTTTTTTTTTTTTGAGACGGAGGCTCGCTCTGTCCCGGGGCTGGAATGCAGTGAAACGATCTCTGCTCACCGCAAGCTCCGCCTCCCGGGTTCACACCATTCTCCTGCCTCAGCCTCCCGAGTAGCTGGGACTACAGGCGCCTGCCACCACGCCCAGCTAATTTTTTGTATTTTTAGTAGAGACGGGGTTTCACCGTGTTAGTCAAGATGGTCTCGATCTGCTGACCTTGTAATCCGCCCGCCTCAGCCTCCCAAAGTGCTGGGATTACAGGCGTGAGCCACTGCACCTGGCCCAAATGAGCTTTTTCAAAAGAAAACCAGTGTCATTCCTTGAGTTTCATTTTAATGCATCTATTCACATACTGCTTTTAACTTTTTTTCATACTGCTAAATTTTTTTCAATTTGATCTTTTCAAGATTGAGACTACATATTCCAATTTACAGTAAATCAGAAATGATTTCAATTTCATAATCAACTTTAATAATAGGTTTTGTCAGTGAAAATATTTAGGCTAACTTTCCAGAAAAATTTCACCTTCATTTAATAACTGCATTGTTCACCAAAACTTCTGGTTACCTTATTTCGCAAATGTGAAAAAAAATAAAATAAGAAAAGACAAATAAAGAAAAAAGTCAAGGAAGGTATACTAGAGAAAAAGGCAGAAATCTTCCAGAAAATCCAGACTGTACATATACAATACTTTCACATAAATACTAGGAAAGTAACAATGCTAGACATTTGTTTTTTCCTATATTAAGCTATATACACTAGAAATAAGCCTAAATTATTAAATAAACTATATTACAGACTTAAACATATGAAGAGCCTCAAGTTACAATTTGGCACACATTTTTATTTTCAAAGACTGGATAAAAAAAGTTAACCTCCCAATTACATAATGAACATATAGACATATTCACTCACATGGTGTAATATTAAAAACCCCCAAGGAGAAGCCTTACCTTTCCATTAAGTACTTCCAAGCCACTTATTTTAGAGCTTTAAAAGTCATTAGGAATCATCTAGTCAACCCTGTCCTCCAAGAGAAAATGAAGCCCTAAAGAGGTTAAGTCACTAGCTAGTTTAGTGACAGCTAGATATAGATCCTCAACTCTTCAGGGTCAAGGCTCATTCTCATATATCATATTGTCCATGAAAGTTTTCTAAAGTATTTCGAGACTTTACTACAAACATACTTTGTAAAATGACAGTGAGTTTTAATAAATAACCTTATTTATTTCATCCTTTACTCAGACTCCTCTGGCAGCATGTTTATAGCTAAAGGAATGCATACATGATAATGCCTCTAAAGGAAGAAAATAAAATCAAAAGTATATTAGAGCTTAACAGCTACCTTAACATGTGTAGCAACAGTGATAATATTAAGTGTTATATACTTGCTTAGAAATAAGTTATGCTTGGCCGGGCGCGGTGGCTCAAGCCTGTAATCCCAGCACTTTGGGAGGCCGAGACGGGCGGATCACGAGGTCAGGAGATCGAGACCATCCTGGCTAACACGGTGAAACCCTGTCTCTACTAAAAAAAATACAAAAAACTAGCCGGGCGAGGTGGCGGGCGCCTATGGTCCCAGCTACTCGGGAGACTGAGGCAGGAGAATGGCGTAAACCCGGGAGGCGGAGCTTGCAGTGAGCTGAGATCACGCCACTGCACTCCAGCCTGGGCGACAGAGCGAGACTCCGTCTCAAAAAAAAAAAACAAGTTACGCTGAAATTATTAACCTAAAGCTTATCTCCTCTAGAAGTTGTATAAATATCATTCTACACTAATCATCAACCCATTACAGCAATCACTGGAGCTATTTTTTACATTTATACATTATATAGATTTTCACCTGTCTCCCCAGACTGTAAAATCTTTGTGAGGACGAATTCTCTCTCACACTTGCATCTATTCACATACTGCTTTTAACTTTTTTTCATACTGCTAAATTTTTTTCAATTTGATCTTTTCAAGATTGAGACTACATATTCCAATTTACAGTAAATCAGAAATGATTTCAATTTCATAATCAACTTTAATAATAGGTTTTATCAAGGTTTTATCAAGGAGATAAAAGGTATTCTGTCCATTACACAAACACAAACTTTAGAAACATTATCCTACCAATGCTACTGAAAATTGGCAGCAATAAAAATTTAGAATCATGATTCCTAATCTTCTGGGCCATCTTTCCTCCCAAACTCTTTTTTTCTTTTCTTTTTTTTTTTCACTTATGTTTATTATATGTGCTATTCCTCCCAAACTTTTAACACACTGAATAAACCTTGGGTAAATGAGCAAACCTCTCTCAAGTTTCCTTCTAAAATAAGGCTTGTAAGGGAGCTTCAGATTACATGAACTTAATTGGGGAGATAACTTGAAAATAATTGTATGTAAAACATATTATTTACAAAACATTATTATCTTAAACTTTAAGATTCCCATATAGTACAGAAATGCAGTAGAGCTGGAAAACAGCACTTAACTTTTTGAAACCCCTTTATCAAAGGAAGACAAAACTTTTGTCTTTTCAAACCAAAGACAGTCTTTTATACACACACATACACACTCCAAGGAAAATATCTACAGGCCATATTCAGTTTCGCTGGTAATTCCAAAAGCTTATGAAAAAAGACTTTCCAATGACAAAGTTAAGCCCTCCTACCTTTATAGTATCTTTCAAAGTTTTGATGCAAGGGCATTCTAAGGTTCTTTCTGAGCGTTCGCAGCTACTGGAAACAACATGTCTTGAACTGTACATATTCAATAATCACAGAAATATCATTGACCCCACAACTTCAGGTATCATTAGTACCAATAATATAAAGCCAAAAATTCCATCCCTTAATTCATATTGTAGTAATGGACAATATATACAAAGGAATCAAGTTCTCATTGTGCTCTCTTACTAAAACTTAAGTTCTTGTTCTGACCAGAAAGCAACTGTCAAACAGATGTTTTAATCACTACCCAGTAAACTGTATTTTCCTTTGGAACCTCTGAAATACATATTATTACATTTTATAGAATAAAAGACTGGTCACCACTGCGTGGTATTCAATACCTATATATTATTTCAGACTTTGAACCTAGAACGCTTCCGTTAACTTGGGATACACGTGTGTTCATGATTTCCCCCAAAAGAACTGAGTCACAGAGTTTTGCCAGGCAAACTACTAATTTCAAGTCCCTTACCTAAAAACAATGGATGGAAAACTGTCAAGATCTTTTACAGAATTACTGTGTTCCCTGAATATTTCTCATCGTCCACTTCCCATCCATGGCAATATGAAATAGGAACCGGGAAAAGGAACATGTATGCTTACTATTACAGTAAGTAAATAGTATTCAAGCAGTGCCACATCGATTCAGAACCCTCACTGCGCTGTCTGCTATTAAGCAAAGCTTCTTTTTCTATGTAACTTAAGTCCGTGCCCTTCCGCTGCAGCAGTGGCGCCGCACATCCCCCACTCCTGCGGCCACTTCCGTGTTTACACTCCTCTTCCCTCCAATTCCATGCGTACATTGTCAGCTTCACTCCCGCCCAATCTTCATTGGCCCAGCGCGGGCCCGTAGTCCCGCCCCCAGAAATCAACGTTCTAATTTGGAACACCTCAGAGAGCAGATTGGAACCAGAGGCCTGTCAATCCCGTCCGTTCTGTCCTTTCTGAGGCGCTTCCGCTGTGGTGGGAGGTTTGGGGGGGAGGGGGGAAGGGGGCAATTGCGTGCTGAGACTTCCCTAGGGCCAAGACTCCCTCCCTCCCGCCTCGCTCCTTAACATTCACCCACTGTTTACAAAAATAAACGTTCTTCTCTGACGTCGAACCCTGCAGGTCAGGGGTACAAATATATTCTGTGTTCTTCCCATTCTCCCCCTAAAAAAAAACCCACGAGGGAAGGGGCATAAACCTAGTTTCTTTACAGCCACCCATTAAATGAGCAAAGGGAGGCGGGCCCCTGAAACATCATCCCGGTTACTCAACATTATTAAGTGACCCTGTCCAGGACCGTTACTCCCGACACTGCATAAGGTGGGAATGTGCGGAGGAGGGAGGGTCAGAGCATTTTTTTTTGGCGGGTATCGGTCCACCGGACATCGCCCCTGGCTGCCTGGTCCATGCGGAAGTCATAGAATTGTGGACGAAGTCTGAAGGGAGAACCGAAAGGGGGTGGCGAGCGTTCCCTGGAGAAGCCCGCCGCCCCCGACCGCGGGCAGTAGCGGCCTCTCCGGCCAGACAGCGTGGCAGGCGCAGCCGAGAGACAACAGCCTCACTCACTTCCTGGTTCCTCAGCAACTGGGGTGAAGCGCACAACTCGTCCGCCCCCGAGTCCCCAACTTAACCGCGGCTCCGTTCTCCAGCACCCGCTGCCAGCGCTCCGCCCGGCAGCTGCTGCTGCTGCTCGCCGAACCCACCCTGAAGCGACAGCGCCGGATTCGAGGCAGGTTACTCTCCAAGGTGATCACTTCCTGATTCGTCGCCTCCATTACTTCATTCACTCCCCCCTTTCCCCCAGCCGCCCCAGTGACTGTGAGGTGGACACTGTACCCCCAGCACAGACTGCTACAGGGGAGTCACCCGCCTTCTGTGCACCCCCTCTCCTGCTGCACCGATGCACGGGAGAAAAGTTCCCCTGTCCTTACCGGCCCGGATGAGCAGATCCAGCTGGTTCGTGGGTCCCTCATGCAGAGACGTCGCCATGTTTATCCCGGGGCTGGAGCTGCTGCTTCACATTGACTTACACCGTGAGCAGCGGCGGCAGGGGAGGAGGCGGAACCCGCGGCCGGAGACACACGCCGTGCGACCGACACACACTCACGCACTCGCACACACTCCGACGCCCGGATCCTTGCGCGTCCTCCGACAGGAAGCCGAGGCCGGCCCGCCTCCCGCCGCCGGGCTGAGAAACCCCACCACCTAACGGCAGGGGCAGGGGCGGTGGCGGTGGCGGCGGCGGCGGCTGTGGCGGCCGCCCCAGCTGGCAACGCGATCCTTCCGCCCCGCGCCCAGACAGGAAGTCCCGGACGCTCGCTCCGGAGAGCGGCAGCAGCCTGCGGCGAGAGACACCTGAGGCTGGGAAACGGCTCCGGGAGCCGCGCGAGGACACAGCCCCTCGGCAGGAAGAGGCACATTTCACGCTCTGCGGAAGAAAAGTCTGCAATTGTCCCCCCTCTGGAAAAGAGCCATTAATCATATTTTCTTCCTGGAAGCAATCTAATACCTAGTCCTGCAGCTGTAAATAAAGGTGGCTATTTAACTTCTTTTGGCTTTTTCAAACCTTATGCAACATGTAACCAGTTCACTTGAAACATCGGCACTTTAACACAGGAACACCAACAAAAAAGTCATACCTAGAACATATTCTGAAACCTTTACTTGGAAAGTAAGGAGTTCCCAACTTTCCAAGACCAACTTCGTCCTTTTCCCTTAACAGAAGTGTCAAAGAGCACATTAAACGGGTACTTAGTAGAACACACCAACCTCTGGAGATTAGACTCCCCCAATATGCTAATCATGAAATTCATGTACCCTTTCATTTCTGTTTGGTTCATTTGGAAACAAATTTATGTTGTCATTTACTTCAAAAAAAAAAAAATTCTTGCTGAAAACCTTATTACAAATACATATTAAAATACAATGGACGAGGGAGATAAATCGCCAATTTAATGACTAAATTTACTGAACACAAGAAATCAAACCAATATAATGACGAATGACGCTTCATTAAAATGCTTCCCTGGTTTCAGAATTTCATAATACATAAATTGTTTGAAACAAAGGGTTATCCTAAAGTTGCTGGCACACAAAACTTACATAAAGGAACAGTGCCTCCTACAGAGTAAGTGCTCAGTATTTGCTGAATAAACAAAAAGATCTGGCAGTTACAAATTTAAAATACCAAGGTGACAATTTTTATGATCCGAATTAACTGTGTAGAGAAAAAAAGTTTTCAGTGGTAACATTAAAGCGATATCATTTCATAAAATCTTGCCCAACCTGAGTGCAGCATCAGAATGGATTTACATAACCCATGACTTTTTTCTCATTTATCCTAATATTCATTTATTCTCTTGGTCCTTTTACCCTACCCCATCACCATGATCCTCACTCTCCCAAAAAAGAACCTACATGCTATTTCCAAAAAACAACTCCTCTTTAAATAAGGATCTCTTTCTTGAATTAGGTAAACCTGCCATGTATGGGACAAAATGAACTACATGGTAGCTTTTGTATTTTATTGCCAATCAGTTTAAAGTAAGCATCATCCTTAGCTGGGCATTGTGATGGGCCTGTGCACCTAGGGACTCAAGTCTGAAGCCAGCCGTTTTCTTGAGCCCAGGAGTTTCGGGTTGCAGTGAGCTATGATCGCACCACTGCACTACAGCTAGTTATTTGAGAACCACAGAGTTAGTCCACTTCTTCACTTTACACATTGGGAAACTGAGGCCCAAGAAGTTACTTAACAAAGTTTACAAAGTATCTTATTACTTCAAGGTCAAAACTCTTGAAGTCTTCTATAAAATTTAGAAGTTATAAAAAGATAAAAGTTAAATCCATGTTACTACTATTATATTTACAGTATTATAAACTGCAAAATGGTTGATTTTTTTTTAATGCCAAAGGTAAAGCAATGGGAAGTTAAGAGAGAAAAATGGAAGAAAAAAGTTTTGAGAAGTGAATAATGCGAGAATAGGAAGAGGCCAAGCTATCTTAACTTTTTCTCATACAACAATGAAATTCAAAGTTGGTATCTTGAGCATGTTTAGGGAAAAAACAGGGTCAAGAAAACCATAAGAAAAATATGTCTGTGAAGGACAAGTTGGAATCACGTAATTTAAGAGCACCAAGTAAAGTCTGGTCTGTCAACATCAGAAAATAGACAATAGGCCGGGCGCGGTGGCTCAAGCCTGTAATCCCAGTACTTTGGGAGGCCAAGACGGGCGGATCATGAGGTCAGGAGATCGAGACCATCCTGGCTAACACGGTGAAACCCCGTCTCTACTAAAACATACAAAAAAATTAGCCGGGCGAGGTGGTGGGCGCCTGTAGTCCTAGCTACTCGGGAGGCTGAGGCAGGAGAATGGCGTGAAACTGGGAGGCGGAGCTTGCAGTGAGCTGAGATCCGGCGACAGCACTCCAGCCTGGGCGGCAGAGCGAGACTCCGTCTCAAAACATAAAAAAAAAAAAAAAAAAAAGAAAATAGACAATA
Source organism: Rhinopithecus bieti (assembly GCF_001698545.2). Taxonomy (NCBI): domain Eukaryota; kingdom Metazoa; phylum Chordata; class Mammalia; order Primates; family Cercopithecidae; genus Rhinopithecus; species Rhinopithecus bieti. The sequence goes on from NW_016807882.1 coordinate 2,316,792, forward strand.
GTTACAGAAGTGCAGTCTACAGATGTACAAAGAAAAAAGATGAATTATTTCATATATTTTATACTACTGTTTAAATGTCTATTTGAGCTTTTTATGATACTGATTTATTTAATAGTCAGGTTTTATAAAGTATTATTAAAATGAAGATGTTCGAACCCATAGTCATAAACTAATTCATTTATTCAACAAATTATTATCCAGTACTTACTTTAAG
>NW_016807882.1:2317430-2322580 GCF_001698545.2 Rhinopithecus bieti
ATTTGAGCTTTTATGATACTGATTTATTTAATAGTCAGGTTTTATAAAGTATTATTAAAATGAAGATGTTCGAACCCATAGTCATAAACTAATTCATTTATTCAACAAATTATTATCCAGTACTTACTTTAAGCAAGTTTCTGTTGTAGGTGTTTATTAAGCTGGTAGCACTAAATTATGTAACAAAAGGAAGAAATTAAGCCTTCTCAATTCATACAAAATTCCCCACCCACCAAGGGTGAAAGTCTTAGAGACAGTATGATACACAAGACTGCTCATATATGAAATTAAATAATAGGGTGTATATACAGTGTGTATAATTACCACCCAAGGATGTTAAATTGTTTATAATTATAAAAGCCTTCATAAGGCATACATTTTTAATAGGGGTTTAAAGAGGCAAATTTTTGTTAATGAAATGTGTATTTTTTCTGAGGAAAAGGACTATGGCTAATTTTAGATTCTCAGAGGATCATAACTCCTAAAAGTAATTTTATTGTAAGTCTGTCATATGTACAACCATGAAAATCCTCTGATGAGTAAGGGTCCAGTATGTACTGTTTTTGATACGTACTTAGCTTAGGTGTGATCTGACTTAGGTTCATGTTTTTTGCATTTTAACTTATCCCTGGGCCAGGCTCTCCTTGAGACTTGTTGATTCTTCGCTTTATGATTTATACTAGACAAACCATTCCGTTCAATTCTTAGCAGCCACTCTTAGAAGACTGTCAGCTAAGTATTGCAGCTAGTCATTAATTCATTCATTTATTTATAGAAACAGGGTCTATCAAGGCTGGTCGTCAACTCCTTGCCTCAAGCAATCCTCCTGCCTTGACCTCCCAAAGTGTTGGGATTACAGGCAGGATTTGTGCCCAGCCCTGCAGCTAGTCTCCTCTATGGGTGGTAGACAGACAACGTTTTTTCTTTTCTTTTTGAGACGGAGTCTCGCTCTGCCGCCCAGGCTGGAGTGCAGTGGCGTGATCTCAGCTCACTGCAAGCTCCGCCTCCCGGGTTCACGCCATTCTCCTGCCTCAGCCTCCCAAGTGCTGGGACTACAGGCACCCCCCACCACGCCCAGCTAATTTTTTGTATTTTTAGTAGAGACAGGGTTTCACCGTGTTAGCCAGGATGGTCTCTATCTCCTGACCTCGTGATCTGCCCGCCTTGGCCTCCCAAAGTGCTGGAATTACAGGCGTGAGCCACCGCGCCTGGGCACAAGCAACTTTTTAAAATAGCATCTATTAAGCACCAAATGTACATGAGTTAAAATAATTATCTCTATAAACAACATTTATGACAACTGATTTCAAGGGTTTGAGTTCTTTATTATCATCGAAGAATACGTAGTATCTTGAATCCACTGGAAAAAAATTTGCAATTCTTGTGAAACTTTACAAGGGCCCATATATAATTCTTGTTTAGCATGTTTATGAAAAATTACAGGCTGGGCACGGTGGCTCACGCCTGTAATCCCAGCACTTTGGGGGGCCGAGGCAGGTGGATCACCTGAGGGTGGGAATTTGAGACCAGCCTGGCCAATGTGGTGACACCCCGTCTCTACTAAAAATAAAATAATTAGCTGGATGTGGTGGCACATGCCTGTAGTCTCAGCTACTCGGGCAGGAGAATCATTTGAACCCAGGAGAGGAAGGTTGCAGTGAGCCGAGATCATGCCACTGCACTCCAGCCTGGGAGACAGAGCAAGACTCTCTTTAAAAAAAAAAATTTTTTTTTACAATAAAAATTTTAACTGAAAATATACTAGTCAAATCTCATTTAATTCCAAAAGGAATATTTAGATTAACTAATTTTTTCTTCTCTTACAATACTTTCTGCTCTACCCACTGAAAAATTCTTCAAATGTCAATACTGAGTTTTTAATTGCCAAATCCAGTGACCTCTTCTCAGTCTCCATCTTACTGCTTCTCCAAATATTGTTGACTACCCCTTTACTGAAATCCTTCCCTTCGTTTGATTTTCATGATAGTAAACTGTCTTTGTTTCTTCCTATTTCTTTTCAGTTGTCTTCACCCACCTCTACACCACCGTTAAACATGACTGTTTCGCCCAAAGTGTGATCCTTAGCCACCTTGTCTCCTCATTCTCCTCTCTCTCCCTCTAGAGTGGTATTATCCACCCCCACCGAGGACTTTTTTTCTCTCTCTCTTTTTTTTTTTTTTTTTTTTTGAGACGGAGTTTCGCTCGTTGCCCAGGTTGGAGTGCAATGACGCGATCTTTGCTCACCGCAACCTCCGCCTCCCAGGTTCAAGCAATTCTCCTACCTCAGCCTCCAGAGTAGCTGGGATTACAGGAATGCACCACCACACCCAGCTAATTTTGTAGTTTTAGTAGAGACGGGGTTTCTCCATGTTAGTCGGCTGGTCTCTAACTCCTGACCTCCGGTGATCCGCCCACCTTGGCCTCCCAAAGTGCTGGTATTACAGGCGTGAGCCACCGCGCCTGGCCAAGGACTTTCAATACTATTACTATACTGATTCAAAAATCAGCATATCAAGTCTTGATTTACTTTTTAAAAAAAATATAGGTACTAATTTCCAATCTACTTGAATAACCAACAGATAACTAAAGATCCTTTATCTACAGATTTCATTTACTCTATCAGTAACCATCATCTTACCAGGTTAGAAAACTTAGTCATCTATGTTCCTAGTTTAAGAACTCATCTCTTATACATTTTTAGGGGGATTTAAACCATATAGGAAATTACCAAAAATAATGTAACATAGTCATATCCCCTTCGCAACCAGAACCTACAACTACTCATTTATGCTGTAAGATTGTTTTCCCCCTAAGAAATAACATATAAAAGATGAAGATGGCATTTTGAATACGACCCCAGACCCCTTCCATCTCTCCAGAGAAATTGCTATCATGAGTTTAGTGTATATTCTTCCATTCTATTTTATACTTTTACATGCATGTATATTTACATATGTACACATGTGTTTGTGTATGTATCCCTGAATGACATATAGTATTATTTTACATGCTCTGGGTATATAAATGACATTAAACTACATATGCCATTCTAAAATGTACTTTTTAACATTCAATATTTACATTCTATCCATGTCAGTATAAGTAAATATAGCTATGCTTTTTAAATGCTACAAAGTATTCCAATGTATGCATTTACCCCATTTTATTCATCACTTATCTAAGTTATTCATCACATTATCTAATAAAGTTATTCATCACATTAGCAAAGAGTTTCCATTTCTCACTTTTATAAATAATTCTGCAAAAAAAAATTATGTTTTCTTAAACATGTATGCTAGAGTCTCTCCACATCATATACCAACAAACAAAGTTTCTAGGTCATAAAATAAGCATTTTCTTTTTTTCTTTTTTGGTATGGGTCTCACTCTGTCACTGAGGCTAGAGAATAGTGGCATGACCATAATTCACTGCAGCCTTGAACTTCTGGGCTCAAGTGACCCTCCACCTCAGCCTCTTAACTTAGCTAGGACTACAGTCATATTCCATGCCTGGCTAATTTTTTAAAATAATTTTAGAGGGTCTGGCCATGTTGCCCACAATAGTCTTGAACTCCTGGTCTCAAGATAGCCTCCCACTGGTCTCCTGAGTAGCTAAGACACACACCACCACACTCAGCTTGTAAGTACAATTTTAATTTGACATAATTCTGTCCAAAGTGGCTATGCAAGTCCAGTGGTTTGGTAGAGTTACCATTTTTCTCACATGCTTGTCAATCCAAGATATAAGCTGAATTTTTAAATTTCTGCCATGTGTTGAGTAACAAGAAATTTTCATTGTTGTATTAATATGCATGTATTTAAGTATTAAGGATAAATATTTTTCATATACTTACTGACCATTAACATTTCCCCTGTGAATTGACTATTCATGTCCTTGGCCATTTTTCTATAAAGGCATGAAATAGAATATAGTAATTTGTTTTTGAGACAGTGTCTCCCTCTGTTGCCCAGGCTGAGTGCAGTGCTGCTATCACAACTCAGTGCAGCCTCAACCTCCTGGGTTCAAGTGAACCTCTCACTTCAACCTCCCAAGTAGCTGGGACTCCAAATGTGTACCATCGCACCTGGCTAATTTTTTATTTTTTGTAGAGATGGGAGGATCACTTGCCCAGACTGGTCTCGAATTGCTGGATGCAAGCAATCCTCCCATCTTGGCTTCCCACAGTGTTGGGATTACAGGCATGAGCCATTGTACCTAGCCAGAAAATAATACTTTTCAAAAATAAAGAAGATTCACAAAACCAGAAGATTACTTTGAAAAGATTAATAAAATAAACAGATTTTGGCAAAGATTGTCAAGAAAATAGAATAGAGAGAATATATATATATATGTATATATATAATATGGAAAAAAAAGGGGGAAATAACCACAGATACAATTGATATCTAAAAATAATAAAATAGACCGGATGTGGTGGCTCACTCCTGTAATCCCAGCACTTTGGGAGAGTGAGGCGATTGGATCACCTGAGGTCAAGAGCTCAAGACCAGCCTGGCAAACATGGTGAAACCCCGTCTCTACTAAAAATAAAAAAATTAGCTGGGCGTGGTGGTGCACGCCTGTAATCCCAGCTACTCCAGAGGCTGGGGCAGAAGAATTGCTTGAACCTGGGAGGCAGAGGTTGCAGTGAGCTGAGATCGTGCCACTGCACTCCAGCCTGGGCAACAGAGCGACATTCCATCTCAGAAATAAAATAAAGTAAAATGCTAAAAAAAAAAAAAAAAAAAAAAAAAAAAAGAGCCGGGCGTGGTGGCTCACACCTCTAATCCCAGCACTTTGGGAGGCCGAGGTGGGTGGATCACCTGAGGTCAGGAGTTTGAGACCAGCCTGCCTGAGCAACGTGGTGAAACCCCGTCTCTACTAAGAACAATACAAAAACAAGGTGGGGGTGGTGGCGGGCGTCTGAAGTCCCAGCTACTCGGGAGGCTGAGGCAGGAGAATGGCGTGAACCCGGGAGGCAGAGCTTGCAGTGAGCCGAGATTGTGACACTGCACTCCAGCCTGGGCGATAGAGTCAGACTCCGTCTTAATAATAATAATAATAATAATAATAATAATAATAATAATAATGATAGGCTGGGCGCACTGGCTCACGCCTGTAATCCCAGCACTTTAGGAGGCCGAGGCGAG
>NW_016807882.1:2322755-2342318 GCF_001698545.2 Rhinopithecus bieti
AAAAAAAAAAAAAAAAAAAAAAAAAAAAACCCAGGCTTGAATATTTTTAATGCAAATTTTAGCAAATTTCAAAATTAATTCTTAACTTACACAAGCTGTTTGCAGAAAATATAAAAATAAGTGAAAGCTACCTGGATTATTTAAGAGCCAGTGTAATCTTGATTTCAAAAGCAGATAAAGACAAGAAAAGAAAATTATGGTTCCACTTCACTTATGAATAGATTCCAAGACTCCTTAACTTAAAGTAACGCAAAGCAAAATGATGAGTAACATTTATCCTCAAACTACAAGAGTTCAACATCTGGGAATCCATCAACTGACCATATTAATAGAGTAAAAGAGAAAAATGACTTATCAAATACCAAAAAAGCACGCGATAGGACTCATAGTTACAAAACAAAAGGAATAGAAGAGAATTCCTTAAGTTGGTATATACATTACATACTAAAGACTATAACAATTTCAAGTTTAAACTTCAGATACATTCCCTTCAAGATTAGGAACAAAACAGGGATGGCCATTAATATTATTAATCTTTTAAAATATCACTTTAACATAATACTGGAGTTCTTGACTTTTTTTTTTTTTGGGGGGGGGGGGGGGGGGGGGACGGAGTTTCACTCATTGCCCAGGCTCACTGCAACCTCTACCTCTCAGGTTCAAGGGATTCTTCTGCCTCAGCCTCCTGAGTAGCTGGGATTACAGGCATGTGCCACCATGCCCAGCTAATTTTTTGTATTTTTAGTAGACGGGGTTTCCCCAGGTTGGTCAGGCTGGTCTCCACCTCCCGACCTCAGGTGATCCACCGCCTCAACCTCCCAAAGTGCTGGGATTACAGGCGTGAGCCACCACGCCTGGCAACTAACATCTTAAGAAACGAAAAAGAAATAAGATAACAGGAAAGACAAAAGGAGGGCTGAGTTGTCCTAGCTAAGGCCCTCCTAGACCAGTTAGTTCCCAGCTGATCCACAGATGATCCTAGATACAGGACCAAAGCCATCACAGCAGAGCCACATAACTAGCCCATAAGTCTGACGAAAACAATAACTGGTTCTTGTTTCAAGTCAATAAATTTTGGAGTGGCTTGTTATGCAGCACGAGGATAAAAGTAGGGACTGAAGGTTATTTACTATCGAGTAAGTAGAAAGGTAAGTAGAAAGGTAAAATGTGGTGGATGTTTAACAGGGAATACTCTGCAGCAGTTTGAGCAACAAATAAGATAAACGCAAAGCAACACGCAAGGATATTAGGAACAGTGCTTACTTTAAAAAGTAGGAAACAAAATAAGATACATAACACTATTTATATAAATTTTAATTATATACAAAGGACATACAACCTCAACACACTAAGAAAATATACATTAATCAATCTAAATTTGATGCTTATTTGGGAGGGAGGAAGATGAGACTGTTGTGTAAAAAAAAGATTAATGCCATTTTTAAAAATGAATAAAATGAGGGGATGTGAAATAGGGATCTAATTTTAGATTTCTTTATTTATCTTTATATATCTTAGAGTTATTCTTAGCTCCCTAGTAGAGGGTTTTTTGTTTTTTTGTTTTTTTTTTTTAACTATTATCAATGGGATTTTTGTTTCATTTCTTATTGATTATTGCTCCTGCCTATGGCAAACCCAATAAAACTTCTTAGCAATGTTAACAGTTTATCTGGATCATCTCTTAAATTTTATGTGTTAATTAAGTCATCTGTAAATAATAACAATTTTGTTTCTCCTATTCTGATTTTTATGTCTTTTTTTCCCCCTGTCTCATTGCATTGGCTAGGACATCCAATAATAATTCTAGTTAGTAAAGTTGATAGCTGGCATCTTCTTTCTCCATTAAGCATGATTTTGCTATAGATTTTTTTTTTTTTTTTTTTTTTGAGACAGAGTCTTGTTCTGTTGCCCAGGCTGGAGTGCAGTGGCACGGTCTCAGCTCACTGCAACCTCCACCTCCCAGATTCAAGCAATTCTCGCACCTCAGCCTCCCAAGTAGCTGGGATTACAGGTATGCAACACCACCCCCAGCTAATTTTTGTATTTTCAGCAGAGAGAGTTTCACCATGTTGGCCAGGTTGGTCTCAAACTCCTGACCTCAAGTGATCTGCTCACCTCGGCCTCCCAAAGTGCTGGAATTACAGGCGTGAGCCACTATGCCAGCCTGGTATAGATTTTTAGTATGTACTCTTTATCAGGTGCCTATACAGATTAAGAGTCTTTTATCCTCAGCAGATTTTAATTTTTTTTTTTTTAGACGGAGTCTCGCTCTGCCACCCAGGCTGGAGTGCAATGGCACGATCTCGGCTCACTGCAAGCTCCACCTCCCGGGTTCACGCCATTCTCCGGCCTCAGCCTCCCGAGTAGCTAGGACTACAGGTGCCCACCACCACGCCTGGCTAACTTTTTGCATTTTTAGTAGAGAAGGAGTTTCACCATGTTAGCCAGGATGGTCTCGATCTTCTGATCTTGTGATCTGCCCTCCTCGGCCTCCCAAAGTGCTGGGATTACAAGCTTGAGCCACCACACCTGGCCCGGATTTTAAATTTTAACAAATTTTTTTTGAATCTATAGAGATAATTACAGTTTTCTCCTTTAATCTAGTCATATGGCTACTACAATAATTAACTTTTTAATATACAGCCACCTTTGCCTTCCTATTATGAATTTAGTCATTATGTATTTTTAAATCAATGATGGATTTCATTTGCTATTCTTTATTTAGAATATTTGCAGCTATGATTGGCCGGGCACGGTGGCTCACGCCTGCAATCCCAGCATTTTGGGAGGCCAAGGCTGGCGGATCACTTGAGGTCAGGAGTTCAAGATCAGCCTGGCCAAAACGGTGAAACCCCACCTCTACTAAAGTGCAAAAATTAGCTGGGCATGGTAGCACATGCCTGTAATCCCAGCTTCTCAGGAGGCTGAGGCAGGAGAATCGCTTGAACCCGGGAGCAGGAGGCTGCAGTGAGCCGAGATCACGCCACTGCACTCCAGCCTGGGCGACAGAACAAAACTGTCATACACACAAAAAAAGAACATTTATAGCTATGAGCATATATGAGTTTGACCAAAAAAAAAAAATCTGTTTTTTATTGGATAAGTTTTAAGGTTAAGGTTATACTAACTTCATACAATGAGTTGGAAAGCTTTCCCTCTTTTACTATTCTTCTGGGATAGTTTATATATGACAAGTATTATGTATCCTCTGAAATTTTAGTAATAAACCTGGGTCTGATGGACTTTTTTTTTTTTTTACTTTTCCACGTTATAATGGACTTTATTTAAATGTGTATATAAGGAAGATGCATATGTAAGATTAAAGAAATTGAATGGTTGTTAATTTGAGCTATTTCTTCTTGAGTCACTTGTAAATTACAGTTTTGTTTTGTTTTTTTGAGACAGTGTCTCACTCTGCCTAGGCTCTAGTGTAGTGGTGTGATCTCAACTCACTACAACCTCCACCTCCCAGGTTCAAGTGATTCTCCTGCCTCAGCTTCCTGAGTAGCTGGGACTACAGGTGTGCACCACCCTACCTAGCTAATTTTTTTTATTATTATTATTCTTTGTAGTTAGGAGGTCTCACCATACTGCAGGCTGGTCTCGAACTCCTGGACTCAAGCAATCTGCCCACCTCGGCCTCCCAAAGTGCTAGGATTACAAGCGTAAGCCACAGTGCTTGGCCTAAACTATAAAATTTTAACATTATCCATTTCACAGGTTTTTAAATTCCTTGGCAGCAGTTTTTTCACAGTGTTCTTTCATGATTTTCAACTTTTATTCTTTTGGCCCTATATTTGTTCTTCAGAGTGCTCGTTTTTCTTTAATCTGTCTTTACAGAGGTTCTTCCATTTTATTAGTTTCTGGTTTTATTAATAATCTAGTACTGTTTTATTTTCTATTTATTAATATTGACTTTCATCTTTATTTTTAACTTACTTCTACTTTACGTGGATTTATTCTGTTGGTCCTATATTGACATGTAGATTTGGATATATGCTCATTATATCAATCGTTCTTATTCTCCAGTAAATACATTCAAAGCTATTATATTTCGTAGTGAGTTCTGCTTAAACGAAATTCCAAGTTTTCTTGTTTGTTTGAGACAGGGTCTCACTCTGTCGTGGAGGAGAGTACAGTGAGAGACAGTACAGTGGCACAATCATGGCTCACTGCAGCCTTGAACTCCCAGGCTCAGATGGTTCTCCCATCTCGGCCTCCCAACTGGTATTACAGGTGTGCACCCACACCTAGCTACATTCCAAGTTTTAATATGCAATATTTTCGGCCAGATGCAGTGGCACTTTGGGAGGCTGAGGCAGGCAGATCACTTGAGGTCAGGAGTTCAAGACCAGCCTGGCCAATATGGGTGAAACCCCATCTCTACTAAAAATACAAAAATTAACCAGGTGTGGTGGCATGTGTGCCCATAATCCCAGCTACTCGGGAGGCTGAAGCAGGAGAATCGCTTGAACCCAGGAGGCAGAAGTTGCAATGAGCCAAGATCACGCCACTGCACTCCAGCCTGGTCGACACAGCAAGACTCTGTCTCCAAAAACAAAAAACAAACAAAAAAAAAAAAAACAGAAAAGAAAAGAAAACAATATGCAATGCTTTCAATGTTATTTAGCCATGAGTATTTTAACATTTTCATTTCTTCTTTGGTCCACTAATTTTTAGTTTCCAATATTATTAAGTACTTTGATTGTCTTTTCATTGTTTTCTAATATTCTTGCATCATGACCAAATATTTTGTTTGATTTTCTTTTTAGAGAGAAGGTCTAGCTGTCACTCAGGCTGGAGTGTAATGTGGCCTATAGGTGAGTGCCACCATGCCCAGCTAATTTATTTTTTACACAGACAGAGTCTCATTATATTGTCTTGTCTGGCCTCAAACTCCTGGCCTCAAGTGATCCTCCCACTTCAGCCTCCCAAAGCACTAGGATTATGGGCATGAGCCACCATGCCTGGCTGAAATAACATATTTTGTATGACACTGATTTTCTAGACATTGTTAATATTCCTCTATAGAATAGTACATGTTTAAAAACTGACTTACATATAACTAAAAAATGTTTAAGTTTCTATTAGGTTACGTACAATGTCCTATATATCTCCAATTTACAAAGTTTGTTAAGCCCTTTGTAGTTAAATTCTTTGATACCATTTTTAATTTTGTATATGCTTGATTTTTTCCACTTTGACAAAGACGTCCCACTATTTTGTAGACATGCCTAGTTTTCCTAAAAATTTTTGTTTTAAGTGGTATTTCAAGGCTGTGTTGCTAGATGTATATAAGTTTATGATGATTTTGTTTTCTAGATTGTTCCTTTTAGCAATATAAAGAGTATCTCTGTGTCCCAATTAAAAATGTTCAACCTAAATTGTATTTTATTATACCTGCTCCCTTTGATTAGTATTTTTCTGGTAAACATATTTTTCTATCTTTAAAACTTAATTTTGGGCTGGGCGCAGTGGCTCATGCCTGTAATCCCAGCACTTTGGGAGGCTGAGGCGGGCGGATCAGGAGGTCAGGAGATCGAGACCATCCTGGCTAACACAGTGAAACCTCGTCTCTACTGAAAAAAAAAAATACAAAAAATTAGCCGGGCGTGGTGGCGGGCGCCTGTAGTCCCAGCTACTCGGGAGGCTGAGGCAGGAGAATGGCGTGAACCCGGGAGGCGGAGCTTGTAGTGAGCCAAGATCGCGCCACTGCACTCTAGCCTGGGCAACATAGCTAGACTCCATCTCCAAAAAAAAAAACTTAATTTTGATTTATCTGTTATATATCAGCTGTTTCCACTCATTTAATTTTGCTTTATGCATCTATTATAAATAACACAGGTTATTGTCTTGTGATTGCAATAATTTTAATATAATTTCTGATACATTTTGTACTTACTTCTACTATCTTGATCTATTATTTCTATTCCATCATTTTATTCTCCTTTGTTGCCTTTTGTTAAATTGGTAAAGTTTAGTTTATTCCCTAACCTATCCCAAAGTTATTTTGAAAGCTACATCTTCTATGTTCTGGATGCTTAAAATAAATGTCCCTCTTTTCACTTCTCATCTTTTCCAAATAATGTTTCATACAGTTCCTATTTTATTCAAGGGCCATCACAATCCGGTCCTACTGCACCTTTACCTGTCTAGCATTATCTCTCAACCATACCTGTCTATGTAGCCTACACTCTAGTTAAACTACACTGACGGGCAGGCTCTAAATAAAATACAAAGTTCTTGGCAATCCATTTTGGTTCATGATGTGTTCTTATTCAATAAACAAATATTTTATTGAAAACCTACTGGGTTCCTGGCCCTAAGCAATTCCAGTAAACACAATGGATATAGTCTCTGACTTTATGGAGCACAGTGTGGAAACATTAAGCAAACGAGCACAAATATAAATATAGTCGAGTAAAACTTCCTGAATACATGAATTCAGGTAACGCAACTGATGATTGGCTCCCATCTTCCATCCTATCCTCAAAAAGCAGTCACAGGAGTATACAACTACCACCAGGTGGCACCAAACCACAGCTGGACCTTAGACTGATTTTGGATACTTTAGTCTGAATTCTGGAACCCATTTCATACACACACCTCTTCCTCCTATACCCAGACTGACCCGGGCCATTTCATTAACCTCACATTAATGCCAGGTTTTATGTGATTTGAATTTCTTGGAAGGTATTTACTACCTAATGGTGGGAATTGAATGCATCACAAGTTGTAGTGCTAACAACAAAACACATTAAAGAATGGAGGGCTATGATAAAAAATAACAGAACAGTCCTAATTGAGATTTAAGAATATCAGCCAAGGCCTCTTTTTCTGTGAGAAAGTGACATTTAAACTATAATCTAAAGGACAACCAGGAGTTAGAAATTGAAAACTAGAAAGTAATCTACTCCAGACAGAAAATGGCATGCATGAACACCCTGTGGAGATCAAGAGTTTGGATTAATGGAAGGATGAAAGGAGCACTGATTACAATAATTTGTATTGTGAGGGGAAGGGATATTATATAATTCATCACAGTACAATGCTTGAGCTTGGGCTCTGGGTTAAATCCTTGCTTCTACCACTTAAATCGCTATCTAGCCTTGGAAAAGTTATTCGGCCTAGGGTTGTTGAGAGTGTGAAATATGTATGTTAATATGTAAAACCCTAAAAACAATTCCTGGCAATATAGTAAAGAAACTTTAAATGTTAGAGCTGTCTTTTTTTTTGGGGGGGGGGGGGTTGCTTTTATTATTGTTTCTAGATGAAACCAAATTATTCAGTGTCTTAAAGACCATGTTAAAAACTCCTGCCAGGCGCAGCAGCACATGCCTGTGGTCCCAGCTAGTTGGGAGGCTGAGACAAGAGGATTGCCTGAGTCCAGAAATTCTGGGATATAGTTCACTAAGTCAATTGGGTATCTGCACTAAGTTTGGCATAAATGTGAGGGACCACAAGGTTGCCTATGGAGAGGTGAACCAGACCAGGATAGAAACAGAGCAAGTCAAAACTCCTGTCCTGATGAGTAGTAGGACTGCACCTGTGCATAACCACTATGTTCCAGCTTGGGCATCATAACAAGACCATATCTCTTTTAAAAAAAATTTTTTTAACTGCATCCATTGAAATACAGAAAAAAATAAAAATTAAGTGAAAACAACTTTAAAATACTCCTGAATTTTATCTTAAGTGCAATCAGAATCCACTGAAAGATTTTAGGGAGGGAGTATCACTATTCCACTTACAAATTTATATTTTAAATCACTTTGGCTACTATGGTGAGGCATAGATTGCTGGAGGTAGGAAGAAGAGGCAATAATGAAAACAGAAAGGCTGATTAGAAGGCCAAAGGACATCAATATAGCTCATGTAAAAAAAACTACAGAGTGAACTAGCCTAGTAGCAACGAAGATGGGAAGACTCAAGGTATACTTTGGAGGCAAAATTAACATGATTTGGTAATGGACTGGGAGAAGGTAGGAAAAGGTATAAATGAATGACTTCTCAACTAGAAAATTCTTTTATTCGAAATGAAATTTTATTTATCCTCCCAAACTCAACTAAAATGTAAACTTCCATGGCCGGGCGCGGTGGCTCAAGCCTGTAATCCCAGCACTTTGGGAGGCCGAGGCGGGCGGATCACGAGGTCAGGAGATCGAGACCATCCTGGCTAACACTGTGAAACCCCGTCTCTACTAAAAAATACAAAAAACTAGCCGGGAGAGGTGGCGGGCGCCTGTATCCCAGCTACTGGGAGGCTGAGGTAGGAGAATGGCGGTAAACCCGGGAGGCGGAGCTTGCAGTGAGCTGAGATCCGGCCACTGCACTCCAGCCCGGGCGACAGAGCGAGACTCCGTCTCAAAAAAAAAAAAAAAAGTAAACTTCCCATCAGAATAGCTAAGATCTCTCTCCTTCACTCTTATAACACTAATATTATTAAACCTTAGGTTATAAAGAATTGTTTCCTTATATATTTTCCCCATAAACGAGTGAGATTCTTTACAGGAGGGGCCATATCTAATTTCTTGTTCTAGTTCACATAAAAAGAACACAGTGCCACACACATCACAGGTCATCTCAGGTAACCCCACTAATGGTCTCAGATTCAGGACAACTCATTCTTTTGTTCTTCCTCTGATAAGCACAAGAATTCAGTCTGCTTTCTTCTCCTTTCAGCTATTCTATTTTTTGGAGTTCTGTTTCCCCTAAGACTAGTTGCAGAATTAACTGGAGTCTCTCATGAGCCTCCTCATTTCTTGTGGCCTCCAAAAACAAGTATATAGGGATTCTTTCTGTAAAGCACTTGGTACTAATTATTATGGAGAAACAGAGGATAACAAAATTAGACATAGGACTTATATGATCTTACAATAGTGGTCTCTGACCTATACAATACTTGACTCCTTTTGTAAGATGGTAAACTGAATGCACTGGCTTCTGATCTTTACTTTTATTCCCCAGGATAAAGGTCACTAAAAGTTCTTCCTTTTTTATGGAGGCCTCTCTTCCCAGAACATAGGCCTTCAAATGAAGCCTAGCCAAAATAATCAGTGCTTCTCGTCTCAAGTAAATAACTTGCATCTGATAGCCTCCTAAGTCTGTAATATTAGCAATGGAATTAAAAACAAATGTAATTCTGCCAGCCTTATTTTTCCAAACAAAATGAAAGAAGCTTAATGTTGTAAACCGAGATACTAACTGTAGACCAATGTCCCTAGAGAAAAAATTTAAAAAAAAAAAAAAAAGGATGCCAAGTTTATTCAAGAAAGTAAATGTCTCAAAAAGAAATTACCACCTTTTAATTTCTTTCACCTCTTGAACCAAGTTCTTGGTTTCCTCTTCAAAAGAATTTTTTCATTCTCAGTAATTATTCTAAATCCTGCCTTTATTTTCCAACTATTACATATCAGAATAAAGGTGATATGGGGAAAAAAATTCAGATTTTCCTGTAAGACTTGTCAAACACCATATATAAGAAGTATCAGCCGGGCATAGTGGCTCACGTCAGTATTCCCAGCACTTTGGGAGGCCGAGGTGGGCGGATCACCTGAGGTCAGGAGTTTGAGACCAGCCTGGCCGAGATGGTGAAACCCCATCTCTACAAAAAATACAAAAATTAGCTGGGCATGGTGGCAGGCACCTGTAATCCCAGCTACTCAGGAGGCTGAGGCAGAACTGCTTGAACCCAGGAGGCAGAGGTTGCAGTGAGCTGAGATCGTGCCACTACACTCCAGCCTAGGTGACAGAGCGAGACTCCTTCTCCAAAAAAAAAAGAAGTATCTTTTTGCTAACTAGATCAGAGACATAAATGTTTTTTGTTTTGTTTTGTTTTGTTTTGTTTTTTTCCTCCCGAGACAGGGTCTTGCTCTGTCACAATGCAGTGTCACAATCACAGCTCACTGAAGTCTTGACCTGCCAAGTGCAAGCAATCTGCCCACCTCAGCCTCCAAGTAGCTGGGACTGCAGGCATCTGCCACTATGACAGACTAATTTTTGTATTTTTTTGTAGAGATGGGGTTTTGTCATATTGCCCAGGCTAATCTTTTCTTTCTGATATAAAACTTTCTCGTGATCTTTTGCAAGCTCATCTACTGATAAGAAAATCTCCCAAGTTCTAGCTGTGATATTGTGAAATATGTGTGAAATATATTTATTTAGTCTTGCTCCCCATTTCCTAGCATACAAGTCCTAAAATCCTTGGAATCTCCAAAGTAGTAAGTGTCCTTTTGTGTGCCAAAGATTGACTAATGGCTGCCAGCCCCTAGGTATCTTCAGGATGGGGGCTGATCACTAGAAAGACCAAGGCAGGATTATAGGGTTGGGACTTTCAGCCCCACTCCCAGCCTCTGGGCCTCAGGAAACAGGGCTGAAGGTTTAAGTCAACCACCAACAGCCAATGACTTAATCTATCATGCCTACTTCATGAAGCTTCCATAAAAACCCAAAAGGAATAAGTTCAGAGACTTTCCAGATAGCTGAACATGTGGAGGTTCCTGAAGCGTGGCATGCCCAGCGAGGGCATGGGACCTCCATGACCCTTCCCCCATACTTCACGCCCTATGCATTCCTTCATTTGTATCCTTTAAATATCCTTTATGATAAACTGGTAAATGTGTTTCTCAGAGGATCTGATGCTAACTCCAGGCAGACAGTGTCAGAACTGAACGGAATTAGAGGACACCCAGCTGGTGTCTACTACAGAACTGACTGACCAGTTTATTGGTTGGGAGAAATCCCACACACTTCATGGTAATCAGAAGTTCCAGAGGTCTTGTGTGTTAACTGTTGAGAGTATAGTGAGACAAACAGTTTGTTTTTCTACTCACTAACAATATCTTTTAATAATAACGATCCCTTGCCAGCAGCAGCCCTATCACCTGGGGACTTGTTAGAAATGCAAATTCTCCAGTTCTACCACAGATCCACTGAATCAGAAATCCTAGGGATAGGTCCAACACTCTGTATTTTAACAAGCCCTTCTGATGATTCTTATGCATGCTTAAGTTTAAGAACCATTGGCCATGGAAATTTTTGTCATGGAGATAGAAGGGATCTCAAACAAACAAAGAAGTCATTAAAATATTTAATAAACATTTGAAGAGATATATTAAATGCTCAGCCAAAGAAATTAAATTGTCACTCCATTAATGAATATGAAAAACTACCACTACATATTTGAGAGGCTTTTCTTCCTTTTAAAAAAAGAATAGAGCAGGGATCATAAAACTATACTTAAAATGTGACATATTTAAACTGACTTTCAGATCCCTACTATGGACTATTAGGGAAAAGAGAATGGAAGTAGGGCAGAACATAGAGGAAGAAAGGATGATGAAAAAGGTAGATGACAGTTAAAATAATACATGGATGAGACTTGGGAACAATAGATTTTTAGCTTCCAACTGAAATTTAGCTCATTAATTTTAAATAAAAGCACAAACCACAGTTGTTTTAGTAGTATCTGTGATTTCATGACCAATATAAATCATATATATTTTCATATCTTATTACAGTTTGGTTTTTTTTTTTTGAGACAGGGTCTCGCTCTATATAATTTATGGTTGTCACTACTTTGAAATTATAGCAGTAAATTGTATCTGCCACTAGATTTCATTATTTAATATATTAATACAGAAGCACATGCATTGATATATATCACAATTTAAAATAGTTTGATAACTATGTTTCTTTTTTTTTGAGACAGAGTTTTGCTCTTGTTGCCCAGGCTGGGGTGCAATGGCACAATCTCGGTTCACTGCAACCTCCGCTTCCCAGGTGCAAGTGATTCTCCTGTCTCAGCCTCCCAAGCAGCTCAGACATGCGCCACAATAACCACAATATACTGGCTTTTTTTTTTTTGTTTTTCGCTTTTTTTTTTTTTTTTTTTTTTTTTTTTTTTTAAGTGATGAAATGGGTTTTTTTACCATGTTACTCCGGGACCCTGCGTTGCGAATTCCTGACCTCTGGTGTTCCACCTGCCTCCGGCCTCGCCCCAAAGTGCTGGGATTACAGGCGTGTGCCACATGCCCAGCCCTTGATAACTACAGCATTTCAATATATATGGGTTTCTTTTTCATCCTAGATATTTTACTTTATATTTTAAAACAATGCTGTGAGAGAAAGTTCATGGGATTCACCCTGTGGCCAAAAGGTTCATGACACAAAAGGCTGAAAACCTTACAATCTAAGAACTGACCACTGAATTAAAAAAAAAAAAAAAGGAAAACCTTACAAAATTTAACAGGTAAGAGCTATTAAAAGTTCTATTTACCCCCTCTGAGTGACAGGCCTCTTTATAAATAAAGACATTCACAGACAACTACCCTCTTCACCACCACCACCACCACCTCCTTGAAACATTATTTGTGTTAAAAACCTCTTGTTAAAACAAAACAACAAATGTGTGAGGTGATGGATATCCCAATTACTCCGACTTTATCATTACACATTATATATATATATGTATCAAAATATCATACCTACCCCCAAAATATGTACAACGATTATAAACCAATTTTAAAATAAAAAAAAAAAAAATCAAAATAAAACAACACTAAGGGTAATAACAATCAACAGTTAATAACTATAGTTAAAAGAGACAGAGAGGCATCTTTACCACACAGGGAATTTTCACATTTTAGGGGAATTAAATAAAAGCGCCTCTCAATAGCTAAACAGACTTCTATTAGTAAGTCCCTTAATCTTCTTGTAGTAAAATTTGGGTATTCTAGATTTAGAAATGTGTGAATGGTGGAAAGGTAATATGATACACATACCAAATACAACATAACAACTCTCACAAGTACGGGACAGCACCACATGATAAAACTTATAAATACTAGCCGGGCGCGGTGGCTCAAGCCTGTAATCCCAGCACTTTGGGAGGCTGAGACGGGCGGATCACGAGGTCAGGAGATCGAGACCATCCTGGCTAACATGGTGAAACCCCGTCTCTACTAAAAAATACAAAAAACTAGCCGGGCGAGGTGGCAGGCGCCTGTAGTCCCAGCTACTCAGGAGGCTGAGGCAGGAGAATGGCGTGAACCCGGGAGGCGGAGCTTGCAGTGAGCCGAGATCGCGCCACTGCACTCCAGCCTGGGCGACAGAGCAAGACTCCGTCTCAAAAAAAAAAAAACTGATAAATACTGGAAAGATCAAGAAATCCTTCCTAAAGAAACGTCTGATCACAGATAAAAACAGAGGGGCTGGCTTTTTAGGCAAAGTGTAAACCTTACCAAGTTGTGGAAGCCAGAGAGCCAGGAGAAGAGAAGAAAAAAAAAAAAGGCATGGTAAGAACTATAACTGAAAAGGTGAGAATGATAATATATAAAGGTCTTGTGTATCTTTTAAGGCATTTGATTTTATCCAGACTGTCATGATAGTACAAGGGCTTTATGAAAGAAAATGACAATCAATTTGTCGACGATAGGCTGTCATTAAATTTTTTTAAAAAGAAAATGACAATCAAAGTACATTTTAGGAAACTTATACTAGCAGCAGTATGAAGAATGTATTGAGCTTTCTTCATGCCAGGCACCACGCTTCACACTGTGAATACCTTATTATTAGTTTTCAGAACAGTGAGAGACAATTACTGTATTCTTCATTTTGTAGATGAGGAAACTCGTACTAACAGAAAGTAAATGGCTTCCTCAAGGTTATACAAATTAAATTAATGATAGAAGGGAGACACAATTCTCTTTTGATTTCTGGTAGTGAAATAGAAATTCAGAACATTTTATTAATAATTATGTTATGGAAGCTTATTAAAAAACAAAAACTACAGAATCTCTCAGGCCCCAAAGCAGCACTCTAGGACAGAAACAATCCTGTCCTAGGAATCAGGAGACCAGGGTTTCTGGACCTGCTCCATTGCTAACTAGCTCTTTTGAAGAGGTGGACTAGATTACCCTAAAATCCATTCATATTCTTTAAAAAAAAAAAAAATCTGTGCTTTCTAAAAATGCCATAGAATGACTAAAAAGCACACTCAAAATAGCAGAGTAGGGTTGTGGGGAGGTGGTTAATGGATAGAAAGGCAACAAAATATACCCTGCTCTGAGAACAGACTTGTCTTTATTAAACAGGTAAATGTCCGTGGGTAGAAAATAAGAAAAGATCAAATAATTGAGGAACTGGTTGTTAAGGAAGGTCACAGAAAACTCTCAAATGAGGGGAAGAGAACAACCTTCAAACTCACACATCTGAACATTTTAAGATGGTGGGCCCAAATAAGTAAGTATGCTTGCTGCCCTGTGTCCAGAACTGTTAGAGTAACTCTGATGCAATGATTGAATGAGGAGGCATCATAGTAACTCTTCTTTATTTAAAGAAAAACATCATGGAAAATACCTTCTGCCAAAGATACTATGTTATCTCCCTGAAAAAGCCCTCATATACCTTAAGGAGAGCATAGTAAACAAGCATCATTGCCAAAAATAACCTGCTGGTATAAATCTAACTTTATTTTTTTTTTGCAGGAAGATGCTTCAATAACTTCAAAAAGTAAAGCTAACAACATTTTAGTTTCTTGGTCCAACAATTATTTCTGGTCACTAATGTAAGACAACTTGCGGTCTGGCCAGTACTCCTAATCCACAGTATTTAACTGTCTGATTTACAAAATTTAAAATTAAAACCTAGTTGGGAAAATGCACTACCATGGCATGAGACAAGCAGCATTATGAAGTAGCAGACTTAATGAGGTAAACAGCGAAATATAATACAGTTTATTAAATGAGAATTTTAGTCCCTTGGCTATTTATGACTGTGCCAAAGTAGTACTAACAAGCCAGGTGGTCCTACTGTAAAGGTATAAGGCTGTTCTATAAGACATTTAGTCTTAAGAGACAATCTCTTAAAAGAGATACCTCTTCTTTAGAATCATAATTCACATTTGCATATTAAAATATCTGAGAAGCCTTCCTGTAAATAAATCTGTTTAATTTTCCTTCACCCAGCATTTTCTAAATTTAATCAAAACCCCATTTTTCGTAGTCATAAAAAATGAAATTGTGTCCTTTGTAGCAACATGGATGCAGCCAGAGGCTAACGCACAGACAAAAACCCACATATCACACTTATAAGTGGGAGCTAAATTTTGGGTTCATATAAGACATAAAGATGGGAATAACAGTCACTGGGGATTCCAAAAGAAGGGAGGGAGGAAGGGAGAGAGGGAGAAACGAGCAAGGATGTTTTTCAAACTTCCCACGTGTACTGTGTTCACTATCTAGGTGATGGGATCAATAGAAGCCCAAACCTCAGCATCATGCAGTATACTCTCGTAACAAACCTGCACACGTACCCCCGAATCTAAAATAAAAGAAACATTAAAAAATATTTTTGTCTAATAATTAATATTGTATATTAGAAATCGCTTTGAAAAGAATGCTATTTTTTGATGTAAGCATCTTCTAAGTACTAGCCATATCAACTAATCAGAAAAACTTCTAAGCAATTTACACTCAAAGCTATGTCTGTGCTATTGGTATAAAAAAAGAAAAAACTACCTAATCACAATAATAAGATTAAGGCTCTTTAAGTGGCAAAATAAGATAAAGCTGCTGACCATAAGCAGAGTACATGCTCTGGGGTCCTTGTCCTTCCCCCAAAACAACATGATGGGCTTATGTCACATTTTCTTGCCCAATTCCTGTTGTGACCAAAGACAGACATCTATAAGGCAGCTATCCAGGGACAAAATGTTTGAGAATGGCTATGGAATAAAACTAACTAAAGATAAAACCTGAGTACTAAAAAAAACTCATCTTTGCTTCATGGGACACCTTTCTAATCAGGAGACTGAACTGATAACCATATCATAGACAATCATGTTTTTTCATGCTTTTACAGAATGAAGTTATAAACAGCATCTCACAATTGAAAATTATAAAAGAAACCTAGTTTGAATACCTACCTGACACTTGAATTCCCTTTACAACATCCCTAAGTGGCATTCTAGTTCACGCTTTAAAATCTCCAGTTGTAAAGATACTCACAACCTCTCATTCCATCTTAAATAACTGCACTGCTTAGGAGCTATGATTTGAATCTTTATCTAAATCCCCATAAAAATGAGAACTTGTCATTAATAGGCCAACCTACTCCAAAATAAATTGTTGGTAAACTAAAAGGTCACTTCTTTTGGCAATTAAAAGCACACATATCTGGAATATTCCATACTTCTATTGTAAATATTCCATTATATCATTAATTAACAGGATAGTAATTATCTTAAGGAAGAAGGAAAGGGGAAAATTAAATTGGGGAAAATAAGATGCATTTAAATTAACACTGCTGCCAATATTTTATTAATTTTAGTAGTACATACATATTAGTTGAATTTTCAGTTTAATATTCTAAATATTGTGTATTACATTTTTTAAAAGAAAAAATCCATTATAAAGCCCTTTTATATATATTTAGTTGTAAAGGCTCAAATCGTAGCTCTTCTATATATAATTCTCTTTATGGTATCTATTACGACACCTGAAGCCTAGAACACTGTCAATGATGCCAGTCGAAATAAAAACCAGCAGTTTGTATGCGGTGCTGAAAATACACAAAGAGTTTCAAGATAACTTTTACTTATAAGTTAGTCCTCAAAGACATCAAGACCAAAAGAAATATATTAACTTATGCTGTTTAGTACAAATGATCAAAATGATATATTTTTTTTTTTTTTTTTTTTTTTTTTTGAGACAGGGTCTTGCTTGTTTGCCCAGGCTGGAGCAGTGGAGCCATCACAGCTCAATGCAGCCTTGAACTCCTGGGACTGCAAGGAGTAGCTGGGACTACAGGTCCATGCCACCATACCAGCCTTTTTTTTTTTTTTTTCCCCCCGTACAGACGAGGTCTCAATATAAAATAATATTCCTATTACACAATTGACTTAAAGACCACCTAGATAAATACCTAACAAATTCAACAAATAGGCATGGCATTCAATCAGGACTTGCTGTTTTGAGTCTCGCCCAGGTCCTGGAAAAACCCACAAGTTTACACAAATGGGCATGGACAATGGATAAGGGACAATGATTCCTCCTCCTGAAACAGCACCGTACAAAGCATCTACCTTGTTAACTCCAAAAAGAAAGGCTGGCTGAGCAACTATCTTAATCTCCACTACTTTTAGCTTAGTGTAGGCAATGAACATACTTATACCCCAAATCTGGAGAGGTAGCCAACTTAGTAGAAGATGAATAAGAACAGTTAGCTAGATATCAGGGAGCTATGAATGAGAAATCAACGAGTTCAGACTTCAAGTAATTCTCTGACTGTCCTATTCCTTTTTCCATTTACAGCACTTACTATTTTGAAAAAAACTAAATTTGTATTTTTCAAAACTGCTCAAAACTTTTAAAAGGCGCCTCACTGCCCTTTAGATTTATATGATCCAAGAAACAGATAAAAAGCTTTAAAAGCCCTCAGCAATAAGATTTTTTCTTTTTTGCCTCTTATACTTCATTTTAATCCCCTTTCCTTCTCATAATTCATACACTAACCCTATTGAATCTCTTTCAGCAACTCAAATAAGCCTTGTTTTTCTTCCTCCAGACTTTCAACCTCACTATTCTCCGCCTGGATAATTACTTCAGATGTCACATCCTCAGGAAGGCATTCTCCTGCTGTTTACTCCCATAAACTTTGAATTAATCCTATCATAATTCTCATCACATTTTAGCATAATAACATGTTTAATAAATTGTTCATCTTCTACACATAGCTGAAAGCCTGGTGAGGGCAAAGAGAGGGTCTTGTTTACCACAAGATATTCAGCTCTGAGGCTGGGACACTGCAGGTCCTCAGTAAGCACTGACAGATGGCTGAATGGATGTATGGATTTGCCTAGAGATATGTGTTAAAGCATTCCTATTTGTACATCTAAGAAAATCTTAAAAACTATCTCTGCTTGGCAACACTTGTAACCTTGTTTGCTACTCATTTAAAATTCTATGTAATCCAGATTTAGCCTTCTCCTCAGTCTGAATTAATAAAATTGTATTATTTAGATACACTATTGTATAGCAAAGTTAAAAGTTAACTAGTGTTTCTTTAAAAAGTCTCTCTGAATTGCTTGAACCAGGAGGTGGAGGTTTCAGGGAGTCGGAATCGCACCACTGCACTCCAGCCTGAGTGACACAACAAGACTCCGTCTCAAAACAGATAAATTAAAAAAAATTTTAAAGTCTCTCTGAATACAAAGGAATGAATGGCTACTAGTTTCCAAAAATCAAACAAATATCTTTGAATGATCTATCGTCTAGATATACTTTTCTTTCCTTTTATATAAAACAGATGTTTTTTGGTATACAAACATCATTTAAAATCATTTCTTTTCATCCAGGCAGGGTGGCTCATGCCTATAATCCCAGCATTGTGGGAGGTCAAGAGGGGAGAATTGCTTGAGCCCAGTAGTATGAGACCAGCCTGGGCAACATACTGAGATCTTGTCTCTGCAAATAATAAAAAAGTTAGCTGAGTGTCGTGGCGTTTGCCTGTAGTCCCAGCTACTAGGGAGGCTAAGGTGGGAGAAGCACTAGAGCTGGGACAGTCAAGGCTCCAGTGAGCCATGATCATACCATTGCACTCCATGGGTGACAAAGAGAGACCCTGTCTCAAAAAAAAAAAAAAAAAAATTGGCTGGGTGCAGTGGCTCACGCCTATAATCCCAGCACTCTAGGAGGGCATGGTGGTGGGTGCCTGTAATCCCAGCTACTCAGGAGGCTGAGGCAGGAGAATCACTTGAACCTGGGAAGCAGAGTTTGCAATGAACCAAGATCGTGCCACTGCACTCCAGTCTTGGTGACAGAGACCCTGTCTCAAAAAAAAAAATGGCGGAGCGCAATGGCTCATGCCTATAATCCCAGTACCTTGGGAGACCAAGGAGGACAGATCGGATCACTTGACGTCAGGAGTTTGAGACCAGCCTGGCCAACATGGTGAAACCCCGTCTCTACTAAAAATACCAAAATCAGACGGGCATGGTGGTGGACACCTGTAATCCCAGCTACTTAGGAGGCTGAGGCAGGAGAATCACTTGAACCCGGGAGGCAGAGGTTGCAGTGAGCCAAGATTGCCCCACTACACTCCAGCCTGGGTAACAGAGAAAGACCATGTCTCAAAACCAAAAAAAAAAAAAAAAGTAAAAGTAAATAAAATAATTCCTTTTCATTTCTGCTTTATTAATTGACAAGTAGGTCTTTGCTTTTGGCCACTATTTTCTCCTTCACATAATTAATAATCTGTAAAACATACATTCAAGTGTACTAAAAATTGTGCTATTTTAACGAGCCCTTAAAGGATCCTGTTTTTAAATGACAGTTTAAAAAGCAGAAGCGGCCGGGCGCGGTGGCTCAAGCATGTAATCCCAGCACTTTGGGAGGCCGAGACGGGCAGATCACGAGGTCAGGAGATCGAGACCATCCTGGCTAGCACGGTGAAACCCCGTCTCTACTAAAAATACAAAAAACTAGCCGGGCGAGGTGGTGGGCGCCTGTAGTCCCAGCTACTCGGGAGGCTGAGGCAGGAGAATGGCGTGAACCCGGGAGGCGG
>NW_016807882.1:2342757-2346764 GCF_001698545.2 Rhinopithecus bieti
AATATGTCATATTAAAAAAAGATTTTCTTTTCTATATACTCCATAATCTGACAATTATGGTTATTTTGTATAATTTTAAACAATATGGTTATATGATTTTTTTATTTAAATATCCTCTCTTAAAAGACATTAAAGAATTTAGAGGCTGGGCATGGTTGCTCACGCCTGTAATCCCAGCATTTTGGGAGGCCAACGCAGGCAGATCATGCGATAAGGAGATCGAGACCATCCTGGCCAACATGGTGAAACCCTGTCTCTACTAAAAATACAAAAATTAGCTGGGTATGTTGGTGTGCGCCTGCAATCTCTGCTACTCAGGAGGTTGAGGCAGGAGAATTGCTTGAACCCAGGAGGCTGCAGTGAGCTGAGATCACGCCACTGCACTCCAGTCTGGCAACAGAGCGAGACTTCGGTCTCAAAAAAAAAAAAAAAAAAAAGTTTAGAGAGCATACTCAGCACTCATATGGATTTCCATACCACAACTCACCCCCATTTTTCATAGGCCTCATATTTTAATGTTTAATTCCCAGTAAATGAGAGTTTCAGGAAAGATTCATAATTGCAAATCGTATTTCATTAATCCTAAGATACACATTTTTCACATTTGACATCTCTGAAATCAGTACCTATCTTAAAGTTGATAGTCCCTTAGAAAGTTTATATTTGGCAGCATTTTTTCCTTTAGTGGTATAAAAATGTTTATTACAATTGATAGCATCTCAGGCTAAATGAAATAGCTTTGTTGTTGTTTTTGTTTTGTTTTGTTTTTTGAGACGGAGTCTGTCTCTGTTGTCCAGGCTGGAGTGCAGTGGTGCCATCTCAGTTCACTGCAACCTCCGCCTCCTGGGTTCAAGCAATTCTCTTGCCTCAGCCTCCCCAGTTGCTGGGATTACAGGCGTCCAACCACCACACCCGGCTAATCTCTTGTATTTTTTAGTAGAGATGGGGTTTCACCAAGTTGGCCAGGCTGATCTTGAACTCCTGACCTAGGCCTTCCGAAGTGATGGGATAACAGGCTTGAGCCACTATACCTGGCTGATAGTTATTATTAAAGTATTAAAAAAATTTATCTAATAATACTGCCTGATCTAAATCACAGTACAATTACAATTCAAACAATTCTAGAGTAAAAACTAAATGAACTTAAGACTCACATTTTACCATTTTAGAAAACTTAGGGCTAGGCTAACCTCAAGAAAATAAATAATTGCGGGAAAAAACACTTTTTAAAAATTTAGGAAAAGATGTAGATTAGAAGCAAAAATAACAGAAATGGCCAAAAAAAATGACTTAAAGACATTCAGTGAATAGTAGCTTCCAAGGAAGTAGAGGCATGAAATAGCCCCAGAGCTTCATCTATAAAAAGAAACAAATATTAAGAACATGGCAAGGGATAACTCAGCAAACTATCTTGGAGGGAAAATATTATCGTATTACTTCTCCTTCCTTAAGGAGGAATCATTGTCACCCTTTAAACAAAAATATGGTAAAGGTAGATGAAATAATTTTAATGAAATATAAAAGTATAAACATTTTAATAAATTAAAACCAACCTACCAGCATTGTCTTCCTTCTGGCTCAATCTGTTTCACCTTCAGGTAATCCTAGGATAGGGGCTCCTTTTCAGATCCCCAGTTTTTCATGTCGATCTTCTACCTCCCTGTGGCAACAATATTTTCTAATTAAAGGAGTCCTTTTGTGCCACAGGGAGGATTTCTGATGGTATAACAAATACAAAAGTTATGACAGCTCATCATGAAGTCAAATTAGTCCTGAGATTCTTCAAGAAAGAAATTTGGCTCCTTATCTTATTTTTCATGAAGGAAATCTGGTTTTATTTTTTAAACTGCATTTTAAAACCTAAACTTTCATTTTACTTTTAAAAGCACTGCTTTCCTGTTGAATTATGTAAAAATTCTCATCATGATCTATCTTTTCAACTAATGTGTAAACACAATTTTGTTGATCACTAAAAATGGTTTAAGTTTTCTTGATAATTAACTAATAAGACTAAATGTTAATGTCTTGATACGTGGTTAAGGAGCAAAGTCCTGCACCAAGTGGTCAGAAGACAGAAGCAGGAAGCTTGTATTATATAATATTAATTATGATTAAAATGCATATTTTTAAAAAAGACTAAAAGAAAATGTTTTTAAAAAAAGCAACAATCATCATCTCCTTGTTGGTAAGATTAGGGGTGATGATTTTCAGTTTGTTTATTCTTTGCAATACTTTCCAATTTTTTCCATTAAGCATGTATTGCTTTTAAGAAAAAAATCAGGCCTGTAATCCCAGCACTTTGGGAGGCTGAGGCGGGCAGATCGCATGAGGTCAGGAGTTCGAGATCAGCCTGTACAACAAGGAGAAACCCCGTCTCTACCAAAAATACAAAAATTAGCCAGACATGGTGGAGAGTGCCTGTAATTCTAGCAACTGAGGAGTCTGAGGCACGAGAATTGCTTGAACCCAAGAGGCAGAGGTTGCAGTGAGCAGAGATCGCGCCACTGCACTCCAGCTTGGGCGAGAGAGTGAGACTCTGTCTCCAAAAAAAAAAAAAAAAAAAAAATCAAAGGCCGGGCACAGTGGCTGTAATCCGAGCACTTTGGGAGGCCGAGGCGGGCGGATCACAAGGTCAAGAGATCAAGACCATCCTGGCCAACCAACATGGTAAAACCCCGTATCTACTAAAAATAAAAACATTATCTGGGCATAGTGGCACACACCTGTAGTCCCAGCCACTTGGGAGGCTGAGGCAGGAGAATCGCTTGAACCCAGGAAGCAGAGGTTACAGTGAGCCGAGATCACACCACTGCACTCCAGCCTGGGTGACACAGTGAGACTCCACCTCAAAAAAAAAAAAAAAACTCCAAATTATTAGATATAAGCAAGAATGATGAACACCAACTGTGATTTTTAAAATGAAATTTAAGTCTGACTTTACATAGATGGTTCTTGATTATACTACAATACTAACTCAGAACTCAATCTGTTTCCATTTGTATTTTCCAGCTAGTTATTATATGTTCAACAGTATATTCAACAAAAGAAAAAAGTATGGTCTCCGTCTTCAAGGTGCTTACACACTCACTGGGAAAACAACAGGAGTATAGTATATACAACAAAAATAATATAAGCAATAATAGATAAAAATAATAAAAGAATACAAGAAAGTACCTAAATCCAGATGGTATAACAGATCAGGTAAGGGAATGTTTAATGTAGACCACAATCATTGTGGAAATCTTCATGTCGTTGGGCCTTAAAGGACGGCTAATACCTACCTGAGCACATTATAGATAGGAGGAAACTGTCTTTGAGCAAACGCTCAGAAGCATAAATAGTACAATCCATGCAAAGGTCAGTAAGAAAAATAACTAGGAGAATACAGTGTTTCAGCAGATAAGAAGGCAAGATTATGAAGGATTACTTCTGGATGATTCTATGGGTCACTGAATTTGACAGAAGAGTGGTCACTGAAATCTGATAAAGAGCTTCAGTAGAATGATAAATGGAGATGCCAGAGCACAATAATCAAGGAAGGAATGACAAGGAAAAAGTATAAATTGAAAGTATAAAGCATTTGTTTTTGTTTTTTTTAAAGTGGAAGCAAAAGGACGGAGAAAAACACAAGAGACATAAACAAAGTTAAACAAATATTCCATTCTAATGTATAAAAGTCCTGTCCATACTTGAAGTCACAAGGAAGGTGCTAATGAAATTAAAGAAACTCTGTCACAAGCACTGTGCTTTATGTATTTATTTTATGTAATCTTCACAACCCTGAATTCCTATTTTCTGACAGTGAAACACTCTGAAAAGGTTAAATACTGCCAAGTAAGTGATAAAGGGGAAATTTGAAATCAGAACTAACTAACCCAAGTCAATACTCTTCCCTTTCCTACTAAAGAAAGTTACTTACAGGGAAAAAACAAACTAACTCAGAAATAGTCCACCCAGGATTTTCTCTTTTTTTGAGATGGAGTCTCGCTCTGTTGCCCAGGCTGGGG
>NW_016807882.1:2346845-2366192 GCF_001698545.2 Rhinopithecus bieti
CCAGGATGGTCTCGATCTCCTGACCTCGTGATCCGCCCGTCTCGGCCTCCCAAAGTGCTGGGATTACAGGCTTGAGCCACCGCGCCCGGCCAGGATTTTCTATCATATTTGACTACTCTGATTCTTCTGCACTCTTTA
This sequence comes from Rhinopithecus bieti, assembly GCF_001698545.2. Taxonomy (NCBI): domain Eukaryota; kingdom Metazoa; phylum Chordata; class Mammalia; order Primates; family Cercopithecidae; genus Rhinopithecus; species Rhinopithecus bieti. The sequence continues at coordinate 2,346,984 of NW_016807882.1, forward strand.
AAATGCAAACATTCTCTAAGGTTAATTCGTTAATTCTACGTCCTTTGTTCTCTATCACAGAGAGACAAACATAGAATTTACATATCTTCTTCCTTGGGAAAAATCTCTGAAATACGTTTCCTCTTGGAAATTTAATTTATTTCCGCGGCTTTAAATGAAGATGATTCCCAAATCAGTTTCTCCCTGACCTTTCTTTACTAAGCTTTAGTTGTACTAGATATCTTCCATTTGCTCCTCTAGATTTATTCTCCACCCTTCTTCACCTTGCTCTCTGTCCCTGGAGACTGACTTCATCAGTGGGACTCTCATGGCTTCAGACTGGGTTTGGTCAATGGAGCACCTTAGCAGGATATTATTTGGAAGAGGCATTGCCCTCCAGCTAGCTGTGTCCTTTGATCAAAGGTTCCAGAATCTCCCAAGGTGACTCCCTGTTCAGGGCTCTATTCTTCAGGATTCTGGTAACCCTTCCTTCCCCTTGGCCCATGAGCCAAAGGACAGAAACAGCAGTTATTGCTTGGTCTGCAGTACTGCACTGTCTCTTATGGTTACCTTATATTTGCCTGTTTGTAACTAGTCCTTTATTAAAACATTCCTTAAATTATCCTAATTTGAGCATGCCATCTCTTTTGTGATGGGACTTTGACTACACATTTGTGCGTTTTTGTTTGATTGTTTTTGAGATGGAGTTTCTATCGCCCAGGCTCGAGTGCAGTGACATGATCTCAGCTCATTGCAACCTCCGCCTCCCGGTTCAGGCAATTCTCTTGCCTCAGCCTCCTAAGTAGCTGGGATTACAGGTGTGCACCACCACACCCAGCTAATTTTTGTATTTTTAGTAGAGATGGGGTTTCACCATGTTGGCCAGGCTGCTCTTGAACTTCTGACTTTAAGTGATCTGCCTGCCTTGGCCTCCCAAAGTGCTGGGATTACAGGCATGAGCCACTGCACTCGGCCACATTTGTGCATCTTTAAATACCTAAATATTCATCCTTAAATGTTCTGCTTCAACTCAAAATCATCATAACTATTACCAAACTTATCTGCTTCACCAAACAATCTTACCTTCCTCAAATCATATGTGCTACTATCACCATCACCAAGGGTCAAAAAGCAGAATATTTTACCTAACTGTGCCTCTCCCCCTTATATGTCATGTAAGATCATATATAGTAGTATAGTTTATACAAGCCCTTTCTGTTCCTGTTGCTACTACCTCGTTTTAATATTTCTCAGGTCATCCTTCAACTCATACTACAACAGCTAGTCTTCCTGTCTCATCTTTCCCCCTACAATTAATCCTATATCCAACTGAAATACTAAAATTGCATGGTACTTTCTTTTTAGAGACATGGCTCACTCTGCCACTCAGGCTGGAGCACAGTGGTACTACGATCATAGCTCACTGTAACCTCAAACACCTAATCTCAAAGGATTCTCTGGCCTCAGTCTCTCAAGTAGCCAGGACTACAGGTGCACGCCACCATACCTGGCCACTTTTTAAATGTTTTTTAAGAGATGGAGTCTCACTGTGTTGTCCAGGCTCGTCTTGAATTCCTGGCCTCAAAAGATCCTCCCACCTCTACCTCTGCCTCCCAAAGTACTGGCCCCCTAGTATTTCCTACTTAAAACCTTCCAAGTCTTTCTGCTTCCTTATATACCTAATTACGAACTCTTGAGATTTAATTCACAATCTAGTCATAGCTCTTAATGAAATCTCGTGCAAATGTCTTAATTACTCAAGATCTTCTGAACAAGCACTTAATTTCAATAGTCTACTCATTTATTAATTATATTTCCCTCAGTTTACAGTGCATTTCACCTACCTCCTATTTGTCCACTTAAATCCTATCATGTATCCTTTACTTTCTCTAAAAAAATTCCCTAATCCTGTAAATTGAACTTTCCTCTTCTGAAAATTCCTTTGAATTTGTAAACAACGCTCATTTGACTCTTAACTGTTTTGTATTTTAAATATAACATAGATTTTTATCTCTACAACTAAATCACCCCTGAAAAGAAACATGTTGAAAACAGTACCTTGCACATAACAAATGCAGACATAACCTGTTCTCACAAATTAAACTGGAACGTTAAGGGGATAAATAGAGTAACAAGTATTTGTTAAGGTGAAAAATGAAGGAGTAAATCCTAAACAGCTCAGTCACCTTAGTCCAGTCTTTCTTTTTTTTTTTTTTTTTTTTTTATTCTATATATTTTTTTTTGAGATGGAGTCTCGCTGTGTCACCCAAGCTGTAGTGCAGTGGTGTGATCTCGTCTCACTGCAACCTCTGTCTCCCAGGTTCAAGCAATTCTCCTGCCTCAGCCTCCTGAGTGGCGGGGACTACCACCACGCCTGGCTAATTTTTTGTATTTTTAGTAGAGACGGGGTTTCACCATGTTAGCTAGGATGGTCTCGATCTCCTGACCTCATGATCTGCCCGCCTCGGCCTCCCAAAGTGCTGGGATTACAGGCGTGAGCCACAGCGCCCAGCCTCTCCTATACAATTTAAGAGAACATTAGTATTACACATAAGCTCTGTGAGGGAAACGTAGACTGTTAGTCTACAAAAAGGAGAAACAAACAGCCCATAATCACTACTAACAAAATGAGAAATTCTCTTATATACAAAATAATAAAGATGGCTACATGAAAATCATAATATGATTTTATACGCCAACCCAAATGACAATAGAACACTGTTTATGATATGGACACATACATATGGGTATTTAGGAATAAAAGGGAAAAAACACTTCAATGAGAACATGCAGAGAACTGTCAGAACAAGCCAATAAATATAATTATAACATTTTTTACACTGACATAATCTAAATTATAATGTAGGAGCATTCCATGACGTTTTCCTAGACGTACACAGGGAAGTATTCTATACAGATCTCAATTCCCCCAATTCACCAAATAAAATCTGCCATCTTATAAGTATTCCTTTTCTTCCCAGTCAGCTTCTTCTTTAAAACCTACATGTATCTGTAATCTGAGTTTCAATTTTATATTATAAGAAATGAACCTAATCCTAATTCACTACCTAAAAGGAAATATGCATACCAACCTTTATTCATTTGTATACGCCCTAGATGTCAGAAGAATGAAAACTTTATCAGATTTTAACTCATTTAAAAATGCATTTGATTCTTTTTTTAGTTTTCTTGTTTGTTTGTTTTTTGAGACAAAGTCTCGCTGTGTCGCCCAGGCTGGAGTGCAGTGGCACTATCTTGGTTCACCACAACCTCCACCTCCTGGGTTCAAGCGAGTCTCCTGCCTTAGCCTCCCAAGTATCTGGGACTACAGGTGCATGCCACCACGCCCAGCTAATTTTTTGTATTTTTAGTGGAGATGGGGTTTCGCCATGTTAGCAGGATGGTCTCGATCTCCTGACTTTGTGATCCACCCGCCTCAGCCTCCCAAAGTGGTGGGATTACAGGCGTGAGCCACCACGCTCAGCCTGATTCTTATTAGAAAGAGTGTTAAGCTTAGATTAGTTGATTTGAAAACTAATCTATGAATATTAACAATCTTTATAAAGTTACATTAAAATTCATGAGCCAGGCTGGGCACAGTGGCTTGTGCCTATAATCCCAGCACTTTGGGAGGCCGAGGTGGGCAGATCACGAAGTCAAGAGATCGAGACCATCCTGGCCAACATGGTGAAACCCCATCTCTACTAAAAAAACAAAAATTAGCTGGGCATGGTGGCGTGTGCCTGTAGTCCCAGCTACTGGGGAGGCTGAGGCAGGAGAATCATTTGAACCCGGCAGGCGGGGGTTAAAGTGAGCCGAGATTGCGCCACTGCACTCCAGCCTGGTGACAGAGCAAGACTACGTCTCAAAACAAAATTTAAAAAATAAAAAAATCCATGAGCCAGGATGGAACTTGCACAATGAACTTTTGAGGTGCTTTTATACCATTTTAGAATGATATCAGTAATCTGCTTACATTTTCTTTTGTGTTGAAGTAAATTTTAAAATTATTATCAAATATTCAAAAACCACTTACAAAAAAAAAATCACAAAAGTAACTGTTATTTTATCTAGACTTCCCATATCCTCCTTTTCATAATCACTATTATCTCTGCCCAGCCAATGACATCATTACCCTGAGAGCTCAAGAAGACTGAGAAAATAAAATCCCTTAAGTAGATTACATTCGCTTCCTATTCTGAATTGGTTTTACCTGAATTAATCTAAATTAATAAAACATTTACAGTCAATTATACCAATAATAAGATTCAGCCAATCTGCTTTGGTATTTTAATATGATTAACATCTTAATTTATAACTTATGCAAATTTGGTGCTATAGTTTTGATCTTTTTAAAAGTTTCCAATTTGCTACCAAAATCATAGTTTTCCTTATTTTTTGACCAAAACATCATCCAGAAATTTCTAACAGGTTCTACTTTTTTCCCATTTAACTTAAGCTACCATACTTTTTTTCTTCTGCTATTAGTGTTCTGTTTAGTTATGCTCTTGTAATAAAATCAGTTACAATATATAATCCAAAACATCATCCTACAAAATACTTTTAACTGTTCTACCTATCCTTTTCCTCAAGAAAAAAATTCATCTCTGCCACTATACGTCTAGCTTCAGACTGGAAAATTCTCCAAATTCTCATAAAAAGATAGGTATTATGTACCGTAAATCAGATACCACTCCAGACTACAGTCACGAAGCCCATATGAAGTGCTTGGATGCCTGGTCCTTTGTTTATTTGTTTAGAAATGGGGTCTTGCTATGTTGCAGGATAAACTTGAGCTCCTGACCTGGAGTGAGCCACCTGCCTCCGTCTCCCAAGTAGCTGAGAGTACAGGTGCACACCACCACACCCAGCTTGGCTACCTATTTTGATAAATGAAGTTTCCACTACACCTGGGGTTTGTTTGCTGGCACTGCAATCATCAGTGCTCTGAAAAGCAAGGTAACTTTCAATCCCTTAGCTCCACAAAAACTACAATTAGAGGCAGAACAGTTTTAAGCTGGAAGAGGCTAGCAGCCCTAAGGGGTACCACTGGACCTCATAAGCAGAAATACATCACATACTCAAAATTTTCATCATGAAAGTTTCCTACATTTATAAAAATGTATCTAAATAGTAAAGAATTTTTACTAGGATTAAACAACAAGTATAATGATTCTTTTTCTCCATTAACAGCTAAGGATACATTTGCATGTTTATTATTATATAAGAGTGACTACAGTCCTTCTGATAAAATACTCTCTTTTCTTCATAATCAATGGCAAAAACTAAAAGATTCCTCCAAGAATTATAGATACTAATCTCCAATTAAACATAAGCTATCTCACCAGAAATAGACTGAAATACTAAGATCTCTAAGAAGACAAAAAGCAAAGAGGAAACTGACAGAACACTACAAAATGCTTCTGATATTAATGAAAAGAAATCATATTGCTCCATCAATATTAACTCAAAGAAACTTATAATCAATTAGAGAATGATAAAATACCATATTTATTTTTTTAATTTAAAAAGTCCTCATAATACTAGCCTATTGACTTGTATAAATAACAGCTAGTATTTACACTCTCAGGAAAAAAATAATAAAATAACTTTATCATTATGTGAAGCTGTAATTTTGTGCATAGGGTCCATGATATAAGACTGTTACACCTCACAGAATTATACTGTACAACTTTTATATCTATACACATTCCCTCAAACATAGATGTTTCATTGGTTTCCAAGCTATACTAAATAGCATTAAAAAGGTTTTTCAGTATATTTTTCATCTGGCAATATTATTGTTGAAGCTTACAAAATGAGAAAGTTATAAATAATGAACATTTTATGAGATGTCTACCTGTTTCCACATTCTCGGTCTCAACTTCTTGTTCTTCTGCCACATCTTGCATCATATAAGTCTCATCATCATAAACCAGAACCTGGGCTGCATAGCCCTGCTCTAATCTGGCACTTGGAACTGGCTCCACAATCACTGCTGGATATTCAGAAACCTTTTCACTTTCCTATAAGAGCAAATTTAAAAAACAATCAACCTTTGTATTTACAGATTCTGGATTCACTTATAAATCCTTGAACTAATACAGTCTCAAGCAGTCCACATAATGAGTTTCAAATATTATAAATATGAATGTAAAAACCAAAACAAGAGATGGAAAGGGCTAACTTTAATAATCCTTTCAAGTTTCAAGAGGTAAGACATAGATTAAACATTTTAAATAATCTGTGCTTTAGGATTAAGTTGACAGATTAAAAACATGCATATAATTTCACTTAATCATGAAAGCCGACTAAAACAACAGTAAAAGACTATTTTATACCTAAACCCACAAGGACAAGAGGTGAGAGCAACAAACAAGAAGAGATAAGAACAACAAAATGTTGTAAGACAAAGTGTCTGGATGAGTATTGAGCAGGTTAGCAGACCCAGCAAAGCCAAATCAGTCTGGCAAGAAAAAAAAAAAAAAATCTGAGAAACAACACACTGTACAGTGGAGAATCTACAGAAAGCAACACCAATTACACGCACTTTGATTCCTCAACCTTCTCTCTCCTTCATGATGCTAAGCAACCAGACCTCCTCCACCTCGGCAGAAGACGGGCTACTTTCCAGAGAGGGAACAACAACAGCATCTTTGAGGCATAATAGGTACAGCTGCTAGCATCATACTCTACCCAAAATGGAGTTTCCAACTAGCTTTTTAATCCATCACTTTTAATCATGAGCAAACAGCCAAATATTACTGAGCATCCAAGGAAAAGCCTCTAACACAGAATGTACATATACATATTCATATTCCACACAGAGAGATAAAGTAAGAACAGATCACAATTCAGTAAAGAACATTTTAAAATACAGATAAAATAATTCTTGGAAATTAAAGATATAATAGCTAAAATGAATAAAGGATTGGAAGATAAAATTAAGGCAATCTCCAGGAACCAGAGAAAAAAAGATAAAGCAATAGAAAACACGAGAGAAAAGATAGCAATATTAGATGACCAACCATTCCAGAAGGTCCACTATCTGAATAACAGAGTTCCAAAAAAATAAATCATAAGGAAAAAACAAGAAATAAAAAGGGGGAAAAAAAGGTTTGGAAATAAATCAACAAGAAAGAAGTAAATCAATAAAATTTTCTAAGACTGAAGGATATAAGCTACCCATTTGAAAGGACCCACCAAAGTGTCTATGCAAAAAAATTAAGGAACACATACACTGAGGCATATCACTGTGAAACACCTTCATATTGGGAACAGAAAAGATTCTACAAGCTTCTAGAAAAAAAAAAAACACAGATTACTATAAAGAATCAGGACGACTTCAGTTTTCTCAACAGTCATACTAGAAGGAAGATGACAGTTGAGCAATTTCTTCAAAATTATGAAGAAAAATTATTTCCAATCTAGGATTCTTCACCCAGTCAAATCATCTTATAGAAGTAGAATAAAGATATCTTCTCAGACATGGAAGATCTCAAACATTTACCTTTCATGCATCCTTTCTCAAGAAGATACTGGAAAATGTATCCCATCAATAAGAGCGTGAATTTTTTAAAAAAGATAACTACTGCAAATACAGGACACAAGAGATCAACATAGGAGATAAACAATTGGAACCTTCAGGAAGACTGTGAAGAGAGATTCCATGATGCTAGCTATGCACCAGATTTAAAGGGCAACCAGTCCAGAATGTAGCAGCGTGACTCCTGAGACAGCATGATGAACTGTCATCACTAAGATAACCATTGACATTGTTCTTAAGGACAGAATGCCCAGATGTCCGTTCTAGATTTTTGTTGATATTTGGCTTGCCTTGATGTACCCACTCACTCCACCCGCCCTGCTGCCTGGATCAGCTAAGAACACATTTCACCCCGCAGATGTGTTCTGCTTTGATCTACAATGTGTTGGAGGAAGATTACCATGGGCTTAGAAATAAAAGATACAAAACAGCACCCTTCATGCAACCATACACCTGCTTAACAAATATGCAATACCCAGTCCATACCATACTGTAGCACTGCCAGACACCAGAGCAGGATGTGCCTTACATTTCTAAAAACTCATGGCATTGCTCACTGATTACCTGAAGACAAGCTCATGACACTCAGTGAACCTGACACTAGACTATTCAGCTATCTTCTCCTGGAAGCCTTCATCTATTTATGATAATATTGTCCTTTCCTAAGTCAATTAGCTTGGTAAACTATTTTTTCAAAATAAAATACTGTTTAGGACTATTTTCATAGGTGGCAAAACTATAAAGAGAAGTAAAGAAATTATAATACATAAGTCCAAACAATAGCACCTCTGGAAACAGCGCCCAGCCGGGTTTTAATATTTCAATGGTTCCTTCTCTTTGACCATAAAAAAGCTAAAATCATTTTGCATTAAAAAATTCAGGGCTCACGCCTGTAATCCCAGCACTTTGGGAGGCCGAGGTGGGCAGGTCACCTGAGATCAGGTGTTCGAGACCAGCCTGGCCAACACGGTAAAACCCTGTCTCTACTAAAAATACAAAAATCAGCCAGGCATAGTTGCATGCGCCTGTAATCCCAGCTACTGAGGAGGCTGAGGCATGAGAATTGCTTGAACCCGGGAGACAGGGGTTGCAGTGAGACAGGATCACGCCCCTGCATTCCAGCCTGGCTGACAGAATGAGACTTAGTCTCAAAAAAAAAAAAAAAAAAAAAAAAATTCAGGCCGGGTTCAGTGGCTCACACCTGTAATCCCAAAACTTTGGAAAGCTGCTTGAGCCCAGGAGTTCAAGAGCAGCCTGGGCAACATAGGGAGACTGTCTCTACAAAAAATAAAAAATAAATTAATAGCCGGGCGTTGTGGCTCTCGCTCATAGTCCTAGCTACTTGGGAGGCTGAGGCAAGAGGATTGCTTGAACCCAGGAGGTCGAGACTGCAGTAAGCCATGATCATGCCTTTGCACTCCAGCCCAGCAACTGAGAACAAGTCTCAATAATTTTAAAAAGAAGAAAAAAATTAAACTCTCATTTATTTTAACTGAACTTTTAACTGATCTTTAATTGAAGTTAAAAGGCAACAAGTCCAATTAAAGAAATTCTTTAACTGAACTTTAACTGATCGATTGAGACACATACTTGTATACATTTCTCAAAAAGTCTAACTCCTTGACTCATCTATATATACCTTGTAATCTATGTTCCACCACCTCACTGAAGCTATTCTCTAAAAATATTTTTTTTTGCTTTTTCTTTTTGAGACAGGGTCTAGCTCTGTCGCCCAGGCTGGAGCACAGTGGCACAATCGTGGCTCACTGCAACGTCTGCCTCCCAGGCTCAAACCATCCTCCCACCTCAGCCTCCTGAGTAGCTGGGACTACAGGCGTGTGCCACCACGCCCGGCTAATTTTTTTATTTTTGCCAGAGACAGGGTTTCACCATGTTGCCCAGGCTGGTCTCAAACTCCTGGACTCGAGCAATCTGCCCACCTCAGCCTCCCAAAGCGCTGGTATTACAAGCATGGGCTACCACACCCAGCCTCAAAATGTTAATAACAACCAAATTCCATTTCAGTTTTCAATCTCTGTTGCCTCGCCGCAGACTCATACATTTATTATCACCCGCATTTAAAAAATTCATTCTTCCAACGTTCTCTATCACTCTACTTTCTTTTTTTTTTTTGAGATGGAGTTTCACTCTTGTTGCCCAGGCTGGAGTGCAATGGCACGATCTCGACTCACTGCAACCTCCGTCTCCCGGTTTCAAGTGATTCTCCTGCTTCAGCCTCCCGAGTAGCTGGGATTACAGGCATGTGTCACCATGCCCAGCTAATTTTGTATTTTCAGTAGAGACAGGGTTTCTCCATGTTGGTCAGGCTAGTCTCAAACTCCCGACCTCAGGTGATCCACCCTCCTCAGCCTCCCAAAGTGCTGGGATAACAGGCGTAAGCCACCGCACCTGGCCCACCACTGTATTTTCAAGAGTGTCCTCTGACTCTTCTTTCATCTCCATAGACTCAAGTCTAGCCAACTTAGTGAGGTTCTATCTTCAGTGTCTCTATACTACCTTCTCAAGTAAGCCCACCCATTCTTATGGTTTCAAATAGCACCTCTATGCTGATAATGACTAAGTATTTGTCCTCTACTCTGACTCATCTTCTGAATTCCAAAACCAAATTTTAAACTACCAACTTTAACATCACTACAGGAATACTCAGCCAACACTTCAAGCTTAACATATCTAAATGGCACAAATTATCTACATCTCTCTGTTTCCCCACTCTGTGCTCTTTAAATCTTGGTTTCTTCATATTTAGAAAAGAGATTATAATATTTCTATCCTTTAAAGTCCCATGACTTTACATGCACAAAGTTCTTAGCATAGTATAAGTACACAGCACCGAGTAAGTTATTCAATTAGTGATAGCTGATATTATATTTTAACAATAGAAATCGTTTTCAAATCTACTATTTGCCCTCAACTTTAGAGGGCACCTTTTCACATCACAATCAGAACTGTTTGTGTTACTTCCTTGCATAAAAAGCTTTAATGAGGCCGGGCGCGGTGGCTCAAGCCTGTAATCCCAGCACTTTGGGAGGCGGAGACGGGCGAATCACGAGTCAGGAGATCGAAGAACCATCACTGGTAACACGGTGAAACCCCGTCTCTACTAAAAATACAAAAACTAGCCGGGCGAGGTCGGCAGGCGCCTGTAGTCCAGCTACTCAGGAGGATGAGGCAGTAGAATGCGTAAACCAGGAGGCGGAGCTTGCAGTGAGCTGAGAATCTGGCCACTGCACTCCAGTCCGGTGCGACAGAGCGAGACTCCGCCTCAAAAAAAAAAAAAAAAAAAAGCTTTAATGACTCCCCATTTGTCTAAAAGGAAACTTTGACATATGCTTTAACACTCTTTGAAATATAACCCCAACCCACCTGTCATGCGCTAAATTGTGTTCCCCAAAAAGATGAAGTTTTAACCCCTAGTTTCTGTGAATGTGACCTTACTGGAAATAAGGTCTTTGCAGATGATCAAGTTAAGACAAGATAATTAAGGTGAGCCCTAACCCAATTTGACTATGTCCTTACAAAAAAGGGAAATTTGGACTCTGAGAGACACAAATGGGAAGGAAAAGGATGGAAAGACCCAGGGAGAACACCATCTACAAGGCAAGGAATGCCTGAGGCTACCAGAAGCTAGGAGAGAGGCATTAAAGAGATTCTCCCTCGTAGCCCTAAAAAAAAAAAAGCAACAACAACAACAAAAAAAAACTCTATCAACACCTTGATTCCTAAATTCTGGCCTCCAGAACTGTAACACAATAAATTTCTGTTGTTTAAGCAACCTAGTTTACAGTACTTTGTTATAGCAACCCCAGAAAACTAATATACCACCTTCCTACCTTATTTCCCTACATTACTTAACATAAATTGATTAGTGGCATTGCTTCTAATTCCTAAATGTGAACATTTCCAAGACTTTTGTTCATGTTACTTTGTAGCCTTCACATCTGTCCAAATCCTTTTCATCTACTAAAGGCTTTTCATCAAGTGCCAGGGAATCTTCTATAATCCTCCAATCTGAATTAATTTTTCTATCCTACATATTTATAGAACAAGTTGTTTGCATAATATTACCACTGTTTATTGTCCTACATTATAATTATGTATTTACATATACAACTCCTAGACTGGCTATTAGGATATTTGAGAGCAAGAGTTATATCGTAGTCAATTTTTATATCCTCCTCAATAACACATGCTTCATATAAACTAAAGTGGCATTTAAATACCGATATTTGTAGCTTGACTCAAAGAATAATAAAGTCAACAAATCTTAATATTAACAGGTATATATAAGTTCAACATTTGCTCATCTATGGAGGCAAGTAACCTCATGAGCCTTTTTTCTGCCAAATGATAGAGACCAGAGGACACTGCATGCAGCTATTCAGATAATTATTGCCTTGTACTATGTAGAAGAGTAGCTATTTTTATGGGAGAAAAGGCGATAGAAGAGAAGAAACCAGGAGTCTTTGCTTAAAAATAAAATAGTAAAAATAACACATGTAAAAGGTTATTTTACTTAGCATTACTTTGCTCAAGTCACCATGGATCTTGGCACAAGCCGTCTAATTCCCTACAAGCTAGGGTACAAATAAAAAAAAATACAGGAAACACAGTTAAATTTGAATTTCAGAGAAACACTGAATAATAACTGTAAGAATGTCCCATGCAATATTTGGGACATATTTAAAGTAAAAAGTCATTTGTTGTTTATCTGAAATTCAAATTTAACTGGACATCCTGTATTTTATCTGGCAACCCTACTCTAAGTACTAACAGTGATCTCAAAAACTTCCATTTAAGGAGAGAGATTCTTAGTTTAAAGAGGCAAGACAAGTGCAATGCTGCAGTGTTTACCTAGAAAGTGCTTTTATATGCACTCAGTCATTGCTCTCCAGGTATCAGAAGTTTCCAAAGACAAGTACAATGAAATGACTGAAAGCAGTGGTATTGTAATTCTTTTCTCAATGTACTTTAGGAATATACAGAAAGATAATAAAATTCAGGAGTATGTTAAAAGTACATAAATTTGTTCCACATTTTCTCTTTTGCGGTAGAGTAAGATCACCTTCAAAATCTTATCAAAACTGAAAAATACCATTTGGCAGGCTTTAGGAAGGACTCATCTCCCCTACCTCTCCATGGTTTAACCCCAGAAACCACTCCAAATAAACACATCACTAGAATAAATAATGATGCACTTGCTGTGCAAACCCAGTTTTAAGACAAGTCCCCTAAGCTAGATGTTCATAATGCCAAGAAAAAAAAGAGATAGATAGAAAACATACACCCATACTAACAAACATCCATACAATGAGAAACTATTCAGCATCAATTAAACAATTAAGGCAGTTAGAGCTATATACTAGCTTGGAAAAATATCCATGATACAAACAAGTGGGGGTGGAAGGAAGAGGAAAATCAGCCATAGAATAGTACTGTTGTCTGATTCCACTTATATATTTATTTTACATATACATTTAAAAGTCTGGAAAAAATACACCTCAAATTATTAACCTGGTGAGAGAGGTAAGCAGACAAAAGATGGACTTTCATTTTCTCAGTATGTCTGAGTTTATTGTTTTTTACAATGATCCTGATAACTAAGAAACATCAAAATACTTTTTTTCATTTAAAATAACAATTGGTACAAAACCAAACCAAAACAAAACAAAAAAAACATAAAGCCAATAACCGGTAATTTGACAACTTTAAAAAGGAATCCATTCGCAAAATATAAAACTTGTTGGAGAATCTGCCTCACCAGATGAAAATCTTTTTATTTTTCTAATGAATTTTCACAAATGTAAACATCCCTGTAACTACCATCACAGTCAAGAAATAGAACATTTCCACCACTCCAGAAAGTTCCCTCATACCTACTTTACCCGTCAATCCCCACCACCACATGTGCGTGCACACACACACATACACCCAGACCTAGGCAACCACTGATCTAACCCTATAGATTTCTATCCCTATAGATCTGCCTTTTCTCAAATTTTATATTGAAATCAACAGTTCTCTTTTGTGTCCAACTTCTTTACTGCTGATATTTATACACATTGCTGCATGTATCAATAGTTCATTTCCCTTTATTGTTGAAAATTCTATTGTAGATATATCAATTGCTTATCCATTTGCCTGTCTTCATATGGCTATAATGCTCCTATGAACATCCCTGGTCTTGGCTTCCCTTCCTTTCCATTCCATTCCATATTTACCTAAGAGTCAAATTACCAGATCATATGGCGATTGTACATTTAATTTTGAAAGTACTCAAATAATTTTCCAAAGTGATTATATTACTTTACTTTTTTTTCGGGGGGGGATGAAGTCTTGCTCTGTCGCCCAGGCTGGAGTACAGTGGCGCAATCTCGGCTCACTGCAAGCTCCGTCTTCCCTGTTCACGCCATTCTCCTGCCTCAGCCTTCCGAGTAGCTGGGACTACAGGTGCCCACCACCACGCCCGGCTAATTTTTTTATTTGTAGTAGAGGCAGAAGGTTTCTCTGCATTAGCCAGGATGGTCTCAATCTCCTGACCTCGTGATCCCTCGTGATACCTCGTGATCGCCTTGGCTTCCCAAAGTGCTGGGGTTACAGGCGTGAGCCACCGTGCCCGGCCTACATTCTTATAAGCAATGTATGAGAGGTCTAGCTGCTCCTTATCCTTTCCAACATGTGGTATTATTCTCATCAATTTTCCTCGTTCTGTGTGTTTAGTAGGATCGTCTTGTGGTTTTAATTTACATTTCCCTGATGGTTAATAACATTGAGCATTTTTACATGTATTTAATGTTCCATTGATCTACACGTCTGTTGGCACACCAATACCACACTGCCTCAATTACTGCTGCTTTATAGAAAGTCTTTAAATCAGATGTGTAAGCCCTTCAACTTTGTTCTTAACCACAGTATGTCTTCCAATCCATAAACTTGGTACATCTGTCTATTCAGGTCTTTAATATGTCTCAACAGTATTTATAGTTCACTGTACAGAGGTCTTTTATATATTTCATTAAACTTTTCCCTATTTTTTTTTTAAGACAGGGGGTTCACTATCTTGCTTGAGCTGCACCTGAACTCCTGGGCTCAAGTAAGCCTCCCACCTCGGCCTTTAGAGTAGCTGGGACTATATGCACACGCCAGGGAACCCGGCTGCTTTTTGATGCTCCATTAAATAGCACTGCTTCAGTTTCCGATTGTATATTGCTAGTATATATAAATAATTGATTCTTATACACTCACCTCATATCCTCTGGCTATTCTAAATTTATTAGTTCTAATAGTTGTGTCGATTTCTTAGGAATTTCTAGGTACACAGTTATATCATCTAGAAATAAAGACAGTTTTACTACTACTTCTCAAAGCTGTGAGTCTTTTATTTTTCTTACTGCCTTGTAGTAATGTTGCCAGTGCAATGTTGAATAAAGATGGTTAGGACAGACATCCTTGCCTTGCTCTCAACCATTAAGTATGATGTTGGCTGTGGGTTTTTCACCGATTGACTTCACCAGGCTAAGAAAATTGCCTTTTATTCCTTGTTTAGAGAGTTTGTATAATTAATAGGTGTTAAATTTTGGCAAATGGGTTTTCTTTAACTGCTGATATAATCACCTAATTTTTCTCTTTCACTCTGTTGATATGGTGAATTACTTGATTCATTAAACTTACCTTCATGGGATTAAAAAAAAATTGGTTATGGCATTCTACCGTTTATACACTGCTAGATTTGACTGCTAGTTTTTTGGTTTTGCTTTTTTGCTTTTCATTGTTTTGTTTGTTGGTTTGTCACCCAGGCTGGAGTGCAGTGGCACCATTACGGCTCACTGCAACCTCTACCTCCCAGGCTCAAGCAATCCTCCCACTTCAGCCTCCCAAGTACCTGGGACTACAGGTACATGCCACCATGCCTGGCTAGTTTTTTGTATTTTTTTTTGTAGAGACAGGGTTTTGCCACAGTGCCCAGGCTGGTCTTGAAGCCCTGAGCTCAAGAAATCCACCTGCCTTAGTCTCCCCAGTATAGAAATGGGGATGCCCTGTGTGTCTGAGGCTGGTCTTGAACTCCTGTCCTCAAGTGATCATCCCGCCTTGGCCTCTCAAAGTGTAGGGGTTACAGGTATGAGCTACCACACCAGGCCCAATACTTCTCTTAATATTAAATTATTAAATTATCAGAATATATTTAAGTCATATTTGGTAGTTTGCATTTTTAAATACATGACTACATTTTATATATTATTCTGAAAATAATTTTGCAACTATACTCATTATGGTTTACTATTTTGTGACATTTTCAGAAATAGAATAATCCTAATTGTATTAAATGTATTACTTTTACAATAAGGGGAAAAGTTACAAAGAAAGCCTAAAAATAGTGATAATAAAACTCCAGATACCTACCACTTTTTAAATATTTATTTTTTCTTCAGGTTCTGGGACTATGATTACAAAATTTTGACAGGTCAGTTTTCATCCCATTCTACATCTTAGAATATATATACTATTATACATATACTATTATATATATATATGAATGAAACATTCCTGAAAAGCTTCTCCTAAGACAAAAATCTATCTTTCGAATACCACCATCCTCAAATCTCCCTTTGTAAAATCAAACCATGTTTCCAGTATTAGTGGCTTTTCTCTCTTCCTGCAATTCTCTTCCCCTAGATATTTCTATTGCCCCACCCCTCACTTCATTTAGCTCTAAACTAAACGTCACCATTTTGGTGAAGCCTTCCTTGGCTGCCCTAATTAAAGTACTCCCTACCAACTTCTCTATCCAACTCTAGTCCTGAATTATTTTTCATAACATTTATGAAATATTTATCCCCAGTGCCTAGAAAAGCACTTGATAAGACAGTTAAGTGGTGAATTAATATTTGTCAAAGGAAAACACGAATGAAAATAAGTGGCCACTTACGTAGCATAAACAAAAAACTCCCCAGAATAGTTTGCCCTATTCTGGGGCCATACTACCTGACATGCTCATTAAGGATATAGTCTTCTTCTGACTTACTTTATAAAATGTGATCACCCTATAAAACTACCACATAAATCACTAGTCAATAATAACTTGGTAGTCATTTAATTTATGAGATTCTTTCTTCCACGATAATAAGTTCTCCTGGCTGTGAACACTGAAGTTCCACGTAAAGAAGAAAAATATAAGAAGTATTCCAGAAACAAACTGTTTGTCCTCATTTCCCCCATATTAATGATACCTTTTAATCAACACAAGGTAAAGATATTCTGCCTATTGTTTTTGGTGGCTCCCCTCATAGGGTTAAAACAGAGCAAAACTATATGGCAGGAGAAAGCATTTGAGGAAAAAGCAATATTTAGTCTGGGTAATCTAGGAGGAGATGGCAGTTCCCCAATCCATAATGTCTTCGGTGAGTCATTCCTGGAGGTGATCATACAGAAAGTGAATCTCGAGGGAAGAAATAAGACATTGACTATGGGAAGAAAGTATGTTCTGTAGCTGTGGCTTCTCTTAATGGACTTTGCACCAGTTTTGGATCTGAATACAAAAGAAACACAAGAGTTTTTGAGTCCACTGAGAAAAGAAAAGGAAGACCTTCACTATCCTATTCCCAGCGAATTTGCCCACAGCTGATCTAGATCTTAGAAAAATGAGCAGACATCAAGGAGGCAAAAAAAAAAAAAAAAAAAAAGATTCCAGACTACAGAACACACAGACTGATGTCCTAACTTGTTTCTCAAGCATGCCATTATACCGTTATACTGTTAGCAAGCACGAGTAACGCAGCATCTTTCACAGAAAATAGAGAAAACAGATTTTTTTTTTTTAAATATAGAAAACTCTCCATTTCCCCACCTCAGCTCTGAACAAATATTATCGGTTATTATGACAGCACTGTTGAATTATAATTTAGATCCCTTCCAATATTCCCTTTTTTTTTTTTGAGACGAAGTCTCGCTCTGTCACCCAGGCTGGAATGCAGTGGCGCGATCTCAGCTCACTGCAAGCTCTGCCCCCCGGGTTCATGCCATTCTCCTACCTCAGCCTCCCGAGTAGCTGGGACTATAGGTGGCCACCACCACGCCCGGCTAAGTTTTTATATTTTAAGTAGAGACAGGATTTCGCAGTGTTAGCCAGGATGGTCTCAAATGCTTGACCTGGTGATCCGCCCACCTCGGCCTCCCAAAGTGCTGGGATTACAGGCGTGAGCCACCACCTCCGGCCCCAATATTCACTCTTTACTGAATGCTGAGAATAGAAGCCAGGACCTGGAAGCCCCTATATTTCTAGTACTGTTATTTTTTATTCTCATCTAATTCTTCAATGTTATCAATAACAAAATAACCAAATATGCTAATGATTCAAAATTCTACATGCATAAAATTTCAAAACGTGAATTCATTTTCTAATTATCTAAATTTGTAAGTGTTGATATGAGATTAAAATACAATGGATCTCCACACTGATTAAGATACACAATAATCAAGAAACAAAGATAATAAGTAAAGCACATACAAAATTCTAACTTAGAATGAATCTAATTTAGGTATTTGGGCATAGTATATACCAACATCATAATCCAAGACAATGGGTTTTATCAGGGATTTAAATTTAACTCTCAACTAATACTATAGTGTTCTTTCCATTTGTTTTCTCCCTCCAAGTTCATTCTAATATATGTATGTTCCAACAATTCACGTGAGCTCTGCAGTACCTTCCTTAACCTTCTATTACCTAAATTATAAGGATACATGACATGTACATGTATAATTTCATGCTTTGTACATTTCTACTCTCAAATATCTGTTTCCTATTAATTTCAAAATTAGTTCATACACAAATTTCTATGAAGAAAATAGAAACGTAATTCATTGAATGCCTAACCTCTTGATTTTCTACTCCATTGCTGGAAAGCTCCAAAATAGTACCTCCACTGTCAACCACTGCTGATGTCATTGTTATTCCCTGAGGAAGCTTCAAACGCTATTAATCAATGAAATTAAAGGTTCATTGATGGTTGCCAGTGTTACAGGTTTGCATTATCATGTTTTAAAAGTCAATAGAGATGGAGTGCAGTAGATATCCAGAAATCCAGTCTTCTAAAGATGATTAACCAGAGACCCTAAAAAGAGGAAGAATTTGAAAGGTTATTTTAAAATTACAGGAAGGACATAAATAAAGTGTAACTTCTTTTGCAATCTAATTTTAACCCTGAACTAAGAAAAAGAAGATAGGCTTCTATATCCCTGTGCCAAAAGAGGGCAGTAATGAACATTCTGCCTCTTAAGAGTTAGTAATCAAGTTCATGAACATACTGAGTAAGTTCTTAACAAGCAATTGTACATAGGTAGTATTACGATATTCATATTCTAGGAAATAAAATGTTATAACTGTGCCAGGCACGGTGGCTCACACCTGTAATTCCAGCACTTTGGGAGGCCGAGGCAGGCAGATCATGAGGTCAAGAGATCGAGACCATCCTGGCCAACATGGTGAAACCCCATCTCTACTAAAATACAAAATTAGCTGGGCGTGGTGGAGTGTGCCTGTAGTCCCAGCTACTCAGGAGACTGAGGCAGGAGAATCACTTGAACCCAGGAGGCGGAGGTTGCAGTGAGCCAAGATCGCATCACTGCACTCCAGCCTGGCGACAGAGCGAGATTCCATCTCAAAAAAA
>NW_016807882.1:2366974-2395539 GCF_001698545.2 Rhinopithecus bieti
CTGGAGTGCAGTGGCCGGATCTCAGCTCACTGCAAGCTCCGCCTCTCGGGTTTACGCCATTCTCCTGCCTCAGCCTCCCGAGTAGCTGGGACTACAGGAGCCCGCCACCTCGCCCGGCTAGTTTTTGTATTTTTAGTAGAGACGGGGCTTCACTGTGTTAGCCAGGATGGTCTCTATCTCCTGACCTTGTGATCCGCCCGTCTCGGCCTCCCAAAGTGCTGGGATTACAGGCTTGAGCCACCGCGCCCAGCCTCAAACTTTAAATTTTAACTCACCACTACAAAACAACTATTGAGTGAGGACAGAACCAACGTATGAAGCCTATGCTCCATATTATGGGCTGCATTTCAAACAGGTTCTTGTTTTTTTTTTCCTCCATTAGGCAAGTTCTAATAACAGGTTCTTACTAAGTGGTTACAGGTATAACCTCTGCTCCCCAGGAGTATAAAATCAAGTGTGAAAAGTAAGACTAGCCCAAAAAACTACTATAAAAATTTTTAGAGTTGGGGTCTCACTCTTGTCACCAAGGCTGGATCACAGAGGTGAGATCACAGCTCACTGCAGCCTCAAATTCCTGGGCTCAAGCTATCCTTCTGCCTCAGCCTCCTGAGGAGCTGGGACTACAAGCATATGCCACCACGCTCAAGTCAGTATTTATTTTTAACTTTTATTTTTAAAGATAAGATATTGCTGTGTTACCCAGTCTGATCTTGAACTCCTGGCCTCAGGTGATTCTCCCACCTCAGCCTCCTGAGTCACTATTAGACATGTTCCTGCTATCTCACCCCACCGACTTAGCATCAGCACCCATCCAAACATCCCAAGCCCTACTTCTAACTCCCAAGCCTCCTCAAATAGTCCTCCTTCTTTCAAAGGCTTAAAGACTTAAGCACTTGACTTAAGCACTTGATCGTAGGTCTTGTTCCATCAATTATTCCCTTTTTCCTTAACCTTCTCTTACTACCATTGGGCTCCTTTCCCTCAACATACAAGCATTTGCAAGATCCTCTCATCTTAAAAGTAGAAAAGTTGACTGGGCAAGGTGGCTCAGGCCTGTAATCCCAACACTTTGGGAGAGGGAAGCAGAAGGATCACTTGAGCCCAGGAGCTCCACACCAGCCTGGCCAACATAGGGAAACCCCTGTCTCTACAAAAGCGCGGTGGCTCACGCCTGTAATCCCAGCACTTTGGGAGGTCGAGGCGGGCGAATCACAAGGTCAGGAGATCGAGACCACAGTGAAACCCCGTCTCTATTAAAATACAAAAAATTAGCCGGGCGTGGTGGCGGGCGCCTGTAGTCCCAGCTACTCAGGAGGCTGAGGCAGGAGAATGGCCGTGAACCCGGGAGGTGGAGCTTGCAGTGAGCCGAGATTGCATCACTGCACTCCAGCCTGGGCGACAGAGCGAGACTCTGCCTCAAAAAAAAATAAAAGTAAAAATACAAAAAATAAAAAACTTAGCCGGGCCTGGTAGTGCAAACCTGTAGTCCCAGCTATTTGGGAGGCTGAGGTGGGAGGACCGCTTGAGCCCAGGAGGTTGAGGTTACAGTGAGCCATGATCCTGCCACTGCACTCAAGCCTGGGTGACAGGGCAAGATCCTGTCTCAAAAACAAAACAAAGGAAAAGTCCTCTTCCATAATCCTGCATACCCTTCCAGCTACTGCTCCAGCTCCTTTCTTTCTCAGGTAAGTTTCTAGATAAGAAATCTTTTATACTCTGTCTCCCCTTTCTAATTTCTCAAGTACTCCTCCTTCTATCAAAGTTTGGCATCCATCCCCACTCAACTGAAACTTTTACTAAATTCCGCTTGCAGAATCCAATGGATACATTTCTCTCTTCATAGGACTTGATGCCTCTGAAGCATCTGACACTGTTAATCACTCCCTTCTTGAAACTCTACCTTGAATTTATCTTTTCCCTCTCTGGCTACTCCCTTTCAATTCCCCCTTGCAGGCTCAACCCTCATTTTCAAGGAGACTGGGACAAGAGTACAAATGGAAGCCTACATACCATGTGTCTAAATATTTTTAAAAGTTCTAAATCAAGCTGTTAAATTATTATTCCCTCCTCCTACCTTGACTAATAACAACCTGAAAGGCCAAGTTCTATTTTTGAGTTCTCAGGCTCCCTTAATGTTATGTAGGGACATAGGAAGGAAAGTCCGTACCCCTTCCCCTTGTCTGCAGTCAACTCCTTTTCTCTTCCCACCTTTAGCTCTACTTTATACTACGAAGGACTTCATATGCACACATATATAAAGCCTACAGGTCCAAGCTCTGGTCACATGACTGCAAACAGCTGCTCCTTGGCCATCCCTTAAACACAGGGGATCCCATATGTGTTGTACAGTCAAGAGAGGAGAGAATCAGAGGAGAGAGTTGTGAAGGGACACATAGGCAGGAAATTCTAGGATCAAATATTCAAGGATTAATCTAGAAAGAGACCAGGTAGACTAGTCACCTTGGCCCCCACAAAGTCTTCACTCTATGTGCACGGGTGTAGCTTCTGGAGGAAGACCATATGAGGACCTTTAAAGCATAGGTCTTTTGTTCCCAGTTGGCGAAGTCTTAGGACAGTGCTGCTCTCTGGTCAACTCTTACAGGTGGTTGTTTCCAAGATCCCATCCCTAGTCCTTTTCTCTTTAGATTGTTTACACTCTTTCTAAGGTATGAAAACTCCTACAGCTTCACTCAAATCTCTCTTCCAGATTTGCTACTCTACTTCACTGAAATTAGATAAGGTATACATAAATACTAAGCATTGATGCCAGGATAACCCAAGCACTCCACTCATTAATTCAATCACACAACAAATACTAAATGAGCACTATTATACGACAGCACAATTTTAGGTGCCTGGGTCCAGTAGTGAATAAAGACAAAGTCCCTGTTTTTATGGATCTTATACTGCAGAGGAGAGAGAAAAAAATAAAATAGTATACCATACGTGTAGATGATGCTGAAGGCTAAGGAGTTAAATTAACCAGAGACAGGGATTATACGGCAGGAGAGTTGCCAATTCAGATTGAGTGGTCAGATAAGGACTCACTAAAAAAGTGACATAAGAGTAAAAACCCAAAAGTAGAAGTGAGTTGTGGCAATGCCTGGGGGAAGAGCCTTCTAGTCAAAAGAAATTCAACACCCTCAAGAGGATGTATGCCTGACTAGTTAAAGGATCAGCAAGGGAACCCAATACAGCTGAAGTGAAGTGAGCAAAAGGAAGAAAGAATAGTTGAAGAGGACAGAAAGGGAAGGGAGCCAAGTAGGTGCCCTGTGAGGACTTTGACTTCAGAGGGAAGGAAGGTTTTACACAAAAAGATGATCTGATTATTATAAGGATCATTCAGATGCTGGGTTGAGAACAGACAAGGGGACAAGAGCAGAAACAGGTGTCAGTTAGCAGGCTACAATAATATATGTTGTGCAAAAGTAATTGCAGTTTTGCCATTACTTTTAATGTAATGCAAACTACTTTTGCACCAACCTATAATTAAGATGAGAAGTGATACTGGCTGGGACCAGAGTGGTAGTTCTGGAGGTAGTGAAAAGTGATCATAGCCAAGCATGATGGCACACCCCTTTGTCCCAGCTACTCGGGATGCTGGGCAGGTTGAAGCTGCAGTGATCCAAAATCTCACCACTGCACTCCAGCTTGGGCGACAGAGTGAGACCCTGTCTCAAAAAAAAAAAAAAAAAAAAAAGTAGTCAATCTTTAGATATATTTTGCAGATAAAAGGATGACATTTACAAGCAAAATTGATGTGGATTGATTAGTCTGAGAGAAAGAAAGAAACCAAGAACGAATCCAGGCTGGAGGATTCTCAGAAGATGATGGAGTAGGATATACCAGGAATCTGTATCCCTATCTAGACAACAATTGCACTGGCAGACTCTACCTAATGTAATTATTTTGGAACTCTGGAAAATACTAAAGGCTTGCAACCTCCAAGGGAAGGCTTGGACAATAAATTGTGGTTAATTTCGGTCATTCTAGCTCTCAGCACAGAATCAGCTACCCATCCCCCAACTCGAGGGTAGACAGCTGTGC
Source organism: Rhinopithecus bieti (assembly GCF_001698545.2). Classification (NCBI taxonomy): domain Eukaryota; kingdom Metazoa; phylum Chordata; class Mammalia; order Primates; family Cercopithecidae; genus Rhinopithecus; species Rhinopithecus bieti. Next base: position 2,371,022 of record NW_016807882.1, read on the forward strand.
ATGTGTTCCTGGAACAGTGTGCATGCAACTTGTGAGGGCCATGGTAAGCAAAAAGGACTATTTTCCAAATATCAGGGATCTGTGCTCTGATCACTGATTATTGCTTCTGATCACAGAGGAGCACACAAAGAAATGAGTAGATATTATTGTTAAGCCTCTCCCCCTCTGGCTGAAGTCACTTCTAGGGGACTTAAAAGGCCAGCAAACCCCATTTTACTCTTTTTTCCCTTTTGAGAGTCACACATTAAAGACTAAGACATTTGGCTTGGCGCGGTGGCTCACATCTGTAATCCCTGCACCTTGGGAGGCCAAGGTGGACAGATCACTTGAGGTCAGGAGTTCAAGGCTAGCCTGGCCAACATAGTGAAACCTCATCTCTACTAAAAATACAAAAATTAGCCGGGCGTGGTGGTGGGCGCCTGCAATCCCAGTTACTCGGGAGGCTGAGGCGGGAGCTTGAGCCCAGGAGGCAGAGGTTGCAGTGAGCCAAGATTGAGCCACTGCATTCCAGCCCGGGCAACAGAGCAAGACTCTGTCTCAAAATAAAAAATAAAATAAAATAAAGACTAGGACATTCAAAAACTATATATATGGAAAAATGTAGAAAGTGGCCACACAAGCCCAGGCTCAGAAAAGACCTGAGAAGACCTTAAATACACCTTAGGCTGATCCTTGCCACAGAGTCAGCCTACAAAAATTTAAATTTTAATTAAAAAAAAAAAAATCCCGCCCTCCCGAAAATGGCAGATTGGAGGTAGTGTTGGCATGCCTCTCCCACTTGGAAAGAAAAAATAGTGGGCAGAGACTCGAACTGTGAACTTTTTTCAAAGAAGCAATACAGGAACTTAACAGAAAAATGGAAAGAAATCACAGATCCTTTGAAAGAAGGGGCGGGCTGCAGTCTACACCATGAGCCAGGTAAAAAACTGTAAGTCCCCAGAGTATGAGAGAGAGAGAGATTACCTCCAGAGTATACACCCCCATTATGAAAACTGGAAAACCAGCCCACAGGGGAAGGCCTTAACCCCACCCAGTGCTCAAACTGATATAGGGAGCGGTGGAGAATATACAAGTAGGACCAGGAGCAGGAAGAGCCTTTTGTGTATTCCCAGTCTCCAAACCAAGGGAAGCTATTCCTGATTCTGTCACAGGGGAGTTCACAGTTCTGCCAACTAACTCAGGCAGTGGCTGCAGGTTGAAAGAAGCTCCCAATTTGAAATTCAAAATATAATCTCCAGTGGGGATGAACTGCCTTGGCCTGAACTGGGTGGACGAATGAGAAGTGTGCTGTAACCACAGGCACAGGAGCTGGGTGCTCTGGCATTGCCAGTGGATGAAAAGGGGCATGGCCTGAAAGCTGAGGTTCCTGTATATAAACAGCTTGGAATTTAGTTAGCTGCTGCTAGTGAACACTGTGAGTGAGAGACCTGCCCTGACAAGTGTGTAGGAGCTGAATGAGACTTACTCCCACCTGCTACTCCCCACTCCCTGCATGAACTCTTCTGTGAAGTAGAGGTAGCTAAGCTCTTTCCTGAAACATTACCCCAGTGGCTAGGGTATGGCTCCAAAAGCCCAACATGGGTCTGTGCTTACACCACACATGCAGAGCCAAAGAGCAGGCCTGCCTGACCAAGCCCCCACCTGGCTTTGCCCCTCCACCTGCCCTGGTAGGTTAACACAAAAGACAGAAACTTTTGGGAGCCCTATGGCCTCACCCATCATCTGATAAACCAAAATACTTCCCATGGGTAACAAAGGACAAGCACAAATCCCACCACTTCAACCACAGCTGGCACTCTTTTGCACGCACCACCTCCTGGCTGGAGGCCAACAGACACAGTTTATTACAGCATCTACAGGTAAAATAACATTGCACCCAGGAAGAAGAAAACTTATGAACAACCTCAGCTATCAGCACTGTCAGCAGTACCCTGGCTAACCAGGATGTCCGGAGTCTGTCCACATGACCAGTTTATTAATACTACAACCAGCATTTAAGAAAGACAACATACTATGGCTATTTACAACCAAGGAATCTCACAATGTATGTCATTCCCCTGTTACCTCTATGAGAGCTCATGCTGGCACACATTGCTGGGAGACCTGAGGACAGATAATATCACTGGATCCCTTGCAGACATTCCCCAGAATCAGCCTGGAATGTGGCAGCCCCACTGGGCAGCTAGACCCAGAGGAGCAGCAGTACTCACAGTCGTCTGGCTCTCAGGGACTTCTACTCCTAGCGGAAGGGGGACAGCACCATATCAAGGAATCAACCTGTTCTTCATTCTATGAAGTCAGTATCACCCTGATACCAAAACCAGGAAAAGATATAACAAAAAGAAAAGAAAACTACAGACCAATAAACCTGATGAACACAGATGCAAAAATCCTAAACAAAATACTAGCTAACCAAATCAAATGGCACATCAAAAAGATAACACACCGTCATCAAGTGGGTTTAATCCCAAGAATGCAGGGATGGTTTAACATATGCAAGTCAATCAATGTGATATATCACATAAACAATTAAAAACAAAAACCACATGATTGTTTCAATAGATGCAGAAAAAACATTCAATAAAATCAAGCATCCCTTTATGATAAAAACACCTAACAAACAAGCCACAGAAGGGAATTATCTCAAAATAATAAAAGTCATATATGACAAAGCCATAGCCAACATCATACTGAATGGGAAAAAGTTGCAAGCATTCCCCCCGAGAACTAGAATAAGACAAGGATGCTCACTTTAATCACTTCTTTTCAACATAGTACTTTAAGTCCTGGCCAGAGCAGCCAGGCGTGAGAAAGAAATAAAGGGCATTCAAATTGGAAAAGAGGAAGTCAAACTATCGCTGTTTACTGATGATATGATCGTATACCTAAAAAACGCTGAATATTCCTCCAAAGACTACTAGATTTGATAAGTGAATTTAGTAAAATCTTAGGTTACAAAGTCAGTGAACACAAATCAGTAGCACTGCTAGACAACAACAATGACCAAGCTGAGAATCAAATTACGAACTCAATCCGTTTTATAACAGCTGCAAAAACTATATAAAATACCTAGGAATGTACTTAACCAAGGAGGTGAAAGATCTCTACAAGAAGAACTACAAACACTGATGAAAGAAATCATAGATAACACAAACAAATGGAAACACATCCCATGCTTCTATCATGAAAATGACCATACTGTCTAAAGCAATCTACAGATTCAATACAAATCCAATCAAAACAGCAACATTATTTTTCACAGATTTAGAGAAAGAAAATCATAAAACTCATATGAAACCAAAAAAGAGGCTGAATAGCCAAAGCAATCCTAAGCAAAAGAACAAATCTGAAGGCATCACATTATCGGACTTCAAATTATACCAGGCTATAGTTAACAAAATAGCATGGTACTGGTATAAAAGCAGGCATGTGGACCAATGGAACAGATTAAAGAATCCAGAAATAAAACCAAATATCCACAACCAACTCTCTTCAACAAAGCAAGAAAAACATAAATTGGAGAAAGGACACCCTATTTAATAAATGCTGCTGAGAAAACTGGCTAGCCACAAGTAGAAAAATGAAATTGGATCCCTATCTCTCACCTCATACAAACTTCAACTCAAGATGGATCAAAGATTTAAATCTAAGACCTAAAACCATAAAAATCCTAGAAGATAACCTAGAAAAAACTCTTCTGGACACTGGCCTAGGCAAAGAATTCATGACTAAGACCCCAAAAGCAAATGCAACTAAAACAAAAATAAATAAATGGGACCTAATTAAACTTAAAAGGCTTCTGTACAGCAAAAAATAATAATCAGCATCATCATCAGAGTAAACAGACAACCCACAGAATGGGAGAAAATATTTGCAAACTCTGCATCCAACAAAGGACCAATGTCCAGAATCCACAGGGAACTCAAACAAATCAGCAAGAAAAAAAAAATAATCCCATGAAAAAGTGGGAAAATGACATGAACAAATATTTCTCAAAAGAAGATATACAACTGGCCAACACACAAATGATAAAGTGCTCAACATCACTAGTCATTCAGGGAAATGCAAATTAAACCCAAAATGACACACCATCTTACTCCTGGCAAGAATGGCCATTATTAAAAAGTCAAAAGCCAGGCCGGGTGCGGTGGCTCACGCCTGTAATCCCAGCACTTTGGGAGGCTGAGGCGGGCGGATCACAAGGTCAGGAGATCGAGACCACGGTGAAACCCCGTCTCTACTAAAAATACAAAAAAAATTAGCCGAGCGCGGTGGCGGGTGCCTGTAGTCCCAGCTACTTGGGAGGCTGAGGCAGGAGAATGGCAGGAACCCGGGAGGCGGAGCTTGCAGTGAGCCGAGATCGCGCCACTGCACTCCAGCCAGGGGGACAAAGTGAGACTCCGTCTCAAAAAAAAAAAAAAAAGTCAAAAGCCAATAGATATTGGCATGGATTTGGTGAACAGGGAACACTGATACACTGCTAATGGAAATGTAAATTAGTACAACCTCTATGAAAAACAGTATGGAGACTGTTTTTTGTTGAGACAGAGTCTCACTCTGTTGCCCAGGCTGGAGTGCAGTGGCGCGATCTTGGCTCACTGCAACATCCTTCTCCCAGGTTCAAGTGATTCTCTTGCCTCAGCCTCCCAAGTAGCTGGGATTACAGGCATCTGCCACTGCACCCGGCTAATTTTTTTTGTATTTTTAGTAGAGACGGGGTTTCACCATCTTGGCCAGGCTGGTCTTGAACTCCTGACCTCATGATTCACCTGCCTCGGCCTCCCAAAGTGCTGGGACTACAGGCGTGAGCCACCACGCCCAGCCAGAGATTTCTTAAAGAACTAAAAGTAGATCTACCATTTGATCCAGCAATTCTACTACTGGGTATCTACCCAAAGGAAAAAAAGTCATCATATCAAAAAGACATCTGTACATGTATGTTTATTATAGCACAATTCACAGTTGCAAAGATTTATAACTAACCATGTGCCTGTCGATCAATGAGTAAAGAACATGTGGTATATATGCACCATGGAATACTATTCAGCCATAAAAAAAGAACAAAATCATGTATTTTGCAGCAACTTGGATGGAGTTGGAGGCCATGATTCTAAGTGAAGTAACTCAGGAAAGAAAAACCAAATACCGTATGCTCTCACTTGTAAGTGGGAGCTAAGCTATGAGTACACAAAGGCATACAGAGTGATATAATGGACTATGGAGACTCAGAAGGGGGAGGGTAGGAGTGAGGGTGAGAGATAAAAAGACTACACATGGGGCACAATGTACACTACTTGGGTGACAGGTGCACTAAAATCTCAGATTTCACCACTATACCATTCATTCATGTAACCAATAATCACTTGTACCCCAAAAGTGATTGAAATTTTTTTAAAGAACCAAAGACAATAAAAAAAAAACACAAACAACAGCAAATCCTGGGGAAGAAGAAGACTCTATTTCCAGAGTAACACATGAGATTCAAATGTCCGGTTTTCTCCAAAAACTCGTAAGGCAAACAAAAAACCAGGAAAGGATGGGCCAGTCAAAGGAAAAAATAAATAAATAAACTGTTCCTGAAAAACATCTGATGGCTAATCTACTACACAAAGACTTTAAAACAACTATCTTAAATATGCTCCAAGAACTAAAGGAAGATGTGGAGAAAGTCAACAAAACAATATATGAACAAAATTAAAACACCAATAAAGAAACAAAATCTGAAAAGAAACCAAAAGGAAATTCTGGAGCTGAAAAGTATAATTGAAACGAAAAATTTACTACAGAAATTCAAAGGCAGATTTGAGCAAGCAGAAGAGAATCAGTAAACTTGAAGACAGATACTAAAAGTTACTGAGTGTAAGGAACAGAAACAAAGAAAGACTAAAAAAAACTGAAAAGACCTAGAGGATCTGTGCGATGCCATCAAGCTGACCAACATATGAATTTTGAGGGTCTCAGAGGGAGAAAAAAAACAGAGGCAGAGAAAATATCTGAAGAAATATTAGCTGAAAACCTCCAAAATTTGATGAAAGACCCTAATAAAAACATCCAAGAAGCTCAACGAACTCCAAGTAAGATAAATTCGAAGAGACCCACACCAACACATGATATAATCAAATTTTCAAAAACTGAACACAGAGATGCTTGAAAGTAGCAAGAGAGAAAAGATTTATCACATGCAAGGATTACACAATAAGATTATCAGCAGATATCTCATCAGAAACTTTAGAGGCCATAAGGCAGTAGGCCAATATATTCAAATTGCTAAAAGAAAAGAACTGCAGCCAATAGAGACAGTGGGCACCTGCTGTCCCAGTTACTCAGAAGGCTGAATTGAGAGGATTACTCAAGCCCAGGAATTCAAGCCCAGCCTGTGCAACATAGCGAAACCCTGTCTTCAAAAAATGAATAAAAAATATGGCCGAGTGCAGTGGCTCATGCCTGTAATCCCAACACTTTGGGAGGCCAAGGTGGGCAAGATCACCTGAGGTTAGGAGTTCAAGACCAGTCTGGCCAACATGATGAAACCCCATCTCTAGCACAAATACAAAAAATTAGCTGGGCTTGGTGGCGTGTGCCTGTAGTCCCAACTACTTGGGCGGCTGAGGCAGGAGAATCTCTTGAACCCAGGAGGCGGAGGTTGCAGAGAGCCAAGACTGTGCCACTGCACTCCAGCCTGGGTGACAGAATGAGACTCCATCTCAAAAAAAAAGAGGGGGGGGGGAATAAAAAAAGAAAGAAAGAAAAAAGAAAAAATCTGCCCACAAAGGATCCTATATCCAACAAAACCATCCTTTCAAAGTGAGAAAAAAGACTTAAATGTAAAACCCAAAACTAAAAAACCTGAAAGACAACCCAGACAGTACCATTCAGGACATACGTAAGGGCAAGGATTTCATGACAAAGACACCAAAAGCAACTGCAACAAAAGCAAAAATTGACAAATAGGATCTAATTAAACTAAAGAGCTTCTGCATGGCAAAACAAACGGTCAACAAACAGGTAACCTACAGAATGGAGAAAAATTCTGCAAACTATGCATCCAACAAAGATCTAATATCCAGCATTTACAAGGAACTTAAATATACAAGAAAAAAACAACCTGATAAAAAAGTGGGCAGGCCAGGCACTCCCAAAGCAGCAGGATTGGGAGGCCAAGGCAGGTGGATTACTTAAGACCAGGAATTCAAGATTAGCCTGGTCAATATGGAGAAATCTCATCCCTACTAAAAATATAATATAAAAATTAGCCAGCTGTGGTGGCACACACCTGTAGTTCCAGCTACTTGGGTACCTGAGGCATGGGAATCACTTTAACCCAGGAGGTGGAGGTTGCGGTCCAGATGATGCCACTGCACTCCAGCCTGGGCAACAGAGTGAGACTGTCTCAAAGAAAAAAAAAAGTGGGCAAAGGACATGAACAGACACTTCTGAAAAGAAGACATACATGCTGCCAGCAATCATATGAAAAAAAGTTCAACATCGCGGATCATTAAAGAAATGCAAATCAAAACCACAATAAGATATGATCTAACACCAGTCAGAATGGCTACTGTTAAAAACTCACAAAATAACAGATAATGGTGAGGTTGTGGAGAAAAAAGGAATGCTTATACACTGTTGGCAGGAGTGTAAATTACTTCAGCCATTGTGGAAGACAGTGTGATTCCTCAAAGACCTAATGACAGAAAGACCATTCAACCAAGCAATCCCATTACTGGGTATATACCCAAAGGAATAGAAATCATTCTATTATAAAGACACATGCATATGTATGTTCACTGCACCACTATTCACAACAGCAGAGACATGGAATCAACCTAAATGTCCATCAGTGATAGGCTAGACAAAGAAAACGTGGTACATATACACCATGGAATACTATCCAGCCGTAAAAAAGAATGAGATCAGGGCCTCTGCAGGAACATGGATGGATCTGAAGGCCATTATACTTAGAAAACTAACAGTTAGAGAAAACCAAATACCACATGTTCTCACTTATAAGTGGGAGCTAAATGATGAGAACATACGGACACATAGAGGGGAATAACAAACATTGGGGATGTTTTGTGGTTGGAAGGTAGGAGGAGACAGAGAACCAGGAAAAACAACTAATGGGCACTAGGCTTAGTACCTGGGTGATGAAACAATCTGTAAAACAAACCCCCATGACACAAGTTTACCTATGTAACAAACTTGCACTTGTATCCTGAACTTAAAAGTTAAAAAAAAAAAAAAGAAGAAGAAGAAGAAACAAACAGATTGGAAATGAAAGAATGGAAAAAGACATTCCACACAAATAATAAGCAAAAGACAGAAGGAGCAGCTATACCAATATTAAACAAAATAGACTTAAAATGAAAAAAGTTTAAAGAAACAAAAGACATTATATATTAATAAAAGGTACAATAAAGCAACAAAATATAATGACTATAAACATTTATATGCCTAATGACAATCAAAATATGAAACAAAAACTAAGAACTGAAAAGAGAAATAGTTCTACAACAATAGTTGGAGACTTCAATACTCCTCCTTTCAATAATGAACACAACACCAGAGAGAAAACAGCTAAGAAAAGAGAGGTCTTAAACAACACCAACCAGACCTAACAGACATATACAGAACTCATATACTCCAACAACAACAGAATACACATTCTTCTCAGGGTACGAGGGACATCTTCTATGACAGACCATATGTTAGGTCACAGATTAAGTCTCGATAAATTTTAAAAGACAGATATCATATTAACTATCTTCTCTGATCATCACGGGATGAAGTTAGAAATCAATAACATAAGTAAAACTGAAAAATTCACAAAACAATACATTCTTTTTTTTTTTTTTGAGACGGAGTCTGGCTCTGTCGCCCAGGCTGGAGTGCAGTGGCCGGATCTCAGCTCACTGCAAGCTCCGCCTCCCGGGTTTACGCCATTCTCCTGCCTCAGCCTCCCGAGTAGCTGGGACTACAGGCGCCCGCCACCTCGCCCGGCTAGTTTTTGTATTTTTAGTAGAGACGGGGTTTCACCGTGTTAGCCAGGATGGTCTCAATCTCCTGACCTCGTGATCCGCCCGTCTCGGCCTCCCAAAGTGCTGGGATTACAGGCTTGAGCCACCGCGCCCGGCCAACAATGCATTCTTAAACAACCAAAAGATTATAACCAATGACCAAGCAGGATTTATTCCTGAAATGTAAGGATGGTTTGACATATAAAAATGGATCAATGGCTGGGCGTGGTGGCTCACACCTGTAATCCCAGCACTTCAGGAGGCAGAGGTGGGTGGATCACCTGAGTTCAAGAGTTCGAGACCAGCCTGGCCAACATGGTGAAACCCCCATTCTCTACTAAAAATACAAAATTTAGCCAGGCATGGTGACACATGCCTGTAGTCCCAGCTACTCAGGAGGCTGAGGCAGGAGAATCCTTTGAACCCGGGAGGCAGATGTTGCAACGAGCCGAGATCACACCACTACATTCCAGCCTGGGTGACACAGTGAGACTCCATTTCAAAAAAAAAAAAAGTATCAATGTAATACACCACATCAACAGAATGAGAGAAAAAAACCACGTGATCATCTCAATCCATGTAGAAAAAGCACTAGACAAAATTCAACCCCTTTCATGGTAAAAACACTCAACAAAGAACAAAAGGAATCTACCTCAACAAAATAAAAGCCATATGTGAAAACCCACAGCAAAACCACATTCAATCTTGAAAACTGAAAGCTTTTCATCTAAAATCAGGAATAAGCAAGGATGACCACTTTCACCACTTTCTTTCTGTTTGTTTCCAGAGACGGAGTTTCGCTCTTCTCGCCCAGGCTGGAGTGCAGTGACGCGATCTCGGTTCACTGCAACCTCCACCTCCCGGATTCACGCCATTCTTCCGTCTCAGCCTCCCGGGTAGCTGGGACTACAGGCGCCCGCCACCACATCCACGTCCGGCTAATTTTTTGTATTTTTTAGTAGAGACGAGGTTTCACCATGTTAGCCAGGATGGTCTCCATCTCCTGACCTCGTGATTCGCCCGCCTCGGCCTGCCAAAAGTACTGGGATTACAGGCCTGAGCCACCGCGCCTGGCCTAAGTTTTGTATGTTTAGTAGAGACGGGGTTTCACCATGTTGCTCAGCCTGGTCTCAAACTCCTGACCTCAGATGGTCTGCCTGCCTTGGCCTCCCGAAGTGCTGGGATTACAGGCGTGAGCCACCGCGCCTGGCCTCACGGCCTCACTTTCACCACTGCACCTGGCCTCACTTTCACCACTTTCATTCAACATAGTACTAGGAGCTCTAGCCAAAGGAATTAGGTAAGAAAAAGATATAGGCCAGGTGCAGTGGCTCACACCTGTAATCCCAGCACTTTGGGAGACTGAGGCGGGTGGATCACAAGGTCAGGAGTTTGAGATCGGCCTGACCAACATAGTGAAACCCTCTCTACCAAAATACAAAAATTAGCTGGGTGTGGTGGCAGGCACCTGTAATCCCAGCTACTCAGAAGGCTGAGGCAGGAGAATCACTTGAACCTGGGAGGCGGAGGTTGCAGTGAGCCAAAATCACACCACTGCACTCCAGCCTGGGCAACGGAGTGAGACTCCATCTCAAAAACATAAATAAATAAAAGAAAAAAGAGAAAGAAATAAAAGTCACCCAAACGAAATAAAGAAATAAAATTATGTTTGCAAGTGATATGATTTTATAGGCAGAAAATCCTAAAGATTCCACAAAAAAACTATTAAAACCAGTAAATAAATTCAACAAAGTAGCAAGCTACAAAGTCAACATACAAAAAATCAGTTGCATTTCTATACATGAGCAAGGAACAATTTGAAAGGAAATTACAAGACAATTCCACTTACAATAGCAACAAAAAGAATAATATACTTAGGAATTAACCAAAAATGTGAAAGACTTGTACAATGAAAACTATAAAATACTGCTTAAAAAAATTAAGGAAGACACAAGCAAGTAGAGACACATCCCATATTCATGGGTAAAACACTTAAGATTATTAAAATATCAATATTTCCCTATATAATCCACAATTCAATACAATCCCTATCAAAATCCCAATGACTTTTTTTTGTAGAAATGCAAAACCCATACTATAATTCATATGGACTCTCAAGGGATCCCAAACAGCCAGATTAGTCTGAGGGGGAGAAAAACAGAACAGGCTGGGCGTGGTGGCTCATGCCTGTAATCCCACTACTTTGGGAGTCCAAGGTGGGCAGATCACCTGAGGTTGCAGATCACCTGATGTTGCAGATCACCTGACGTCAGGAGTTCAAGACCAGCCTGACCAATATTGTGAAATCCTGTCTCTATTAAAAATACAAAAAAAATTAGCTGTGGTGGTGGATGCCTGTAATCCCGGCTACTCAGGAGGCTGAGGCAGGAGAATTTGATTGAACCCAGGAGGTAGCAGTTGCAGTGAGCCAAGATCATGCCACTGCACTCCAGCCTGGGCAACAGAGCAAGACTCCATGTCAAAAGAAAAAAGAAAAAAAGAAAAAAAAAGGAATAAAGCTGAAGGACTCACAATTCTTGATTCAAACCTTCTTACAAAGCTATAGTAATTAAAACAGTATGACACTGGCATAAAGACAGGCATAAAGACCAATGTGATAGAAGAGAGTGCTCAGAAATAAACCTTCAAAAAAAATCAAAAAATGATTTTTGACAAGGATGCCAAAAGTATTCAATGTGCAAAGGACAGTCTTTTCAATAAATGGTGCTGGGAAAACTGGATATATACACACACAGAAAAATGAAGTTGGGCCTTTACCTAACCCCATTATACAAAAATTAACTCAAAATAGATCAAGGACCTATATTTAAGACCTAAAACAGGCCGGGCGTGGTGGCTCAAGCCTGTAATCCCAGCACTTTGGGAGGCCGAGACGGGCGGATCACGAGGTCAGGAGATCGAGACCATCCTGGCTAACATGGTGAAACCCCGTCTCTACTAAAAAATACAAAAAACTAGCCGGGCGAGGTGGCGGGCGCCTGTAGTCCCAGCTACTCGGGAGGCTGAGGCGGGAGAATGGCGTAAACCCGGGAGGCAGAGCTTGCAGTGAGCTGAAATCCGGCCACTGTACTCCAGCCTGGGCAACAGAGCGAGACTCCGTCTCAAAAAAAAAAAAAAAAAAAAAAAAAAAAAAGACCTAAAACAATAAAACTCCTAAAAGAAAACACAGGGAAAGCTTCACAACACTAGATTTGGCAATAATTTCTTGGATGTGAAACTAAAGGCACAGGCAAAAACAACAAAAAAAAATAGACAAATTGGATTTCATTCCAATTAACAAATTTTGTGCATCAAAAGACACTATCACAATAGTAAAAAGAAAACTCACAGAAAAAAAGGTGCTCAACATCACCAAGCATCATTAAGGAAAGGCAAATCAAAACTACAATATCACCTCATACCCATTAGGATGGCTGCTATCAAAAAAACACAGACAATAATAAGTGATGACAAGTATAAGGAGAAACTGAATCCTTTGTGCATTGATAGTGAGAATGTAAAATTGTACATCCACTAGGGAAAACAGTATGACAGTTTCTCAATAAGTTAAAAATAGAATTACCAGCTGGGCACGGTGGCTCACACTTGTAATCCCAGCACTTTAGGAGGCTGAGGCAGGTGGATCACCTGAGGTTGGGAGTTCGAGACCAGCCTGACCAACATGGAAAAACCCTGTTTCTACTAAAAATACAAAATTAGTCAGGCATGGTGGTGCATGCCTGTAATCCCAGCTACTTGGGAGGCTGAGGCAGGAGAATCGCTTGAACTGGGGAGGCAGAGGTTCTGGTGAGCCGAGATTGTGCCATTGCACTCCAGCCTGGGCAGCAAGAGCAAACTCCACCTCACAAAAAAAAAAAAACTAGAATTACCATATGATCCAGCAATTCTACTTCTGGGTAAATACTCAAAAGAATTAAAAGAAGTGTCTCTAGGAGCTATTTGTTCATAGTAGCATCATTTACAATAGCTAAAACATGAAAGCAACCCAACTCTTCATTGACAGATGAATGGATAACCAAATTGTGGTATATCTATACAGGGGAATATTATTCAGTCAATAAAAGGAAGGAAATTCTACAATATGCTCTAACATGGATAAACCTTAATGATATTATGCTAAATTAAATAAGTCAGTCACAAAAAGATAATTACTGTTATGGGTCCATTTATAAGAGGTATTTAGAATGGTCAATATGAGAGACATAAAGTATAATGGTGGTTGCCAGGGCTAGGGGCAGGGAAGATTGGGGAGTTATTTAATGAGTATAGAGTTTCAGTTTTACACAATGAAAACCCTTCTGGAGATGGATGGTGCGATGATTTGATAACATTATGAATATACTTAATACCTCTGGACTGCATACCTGAAAATGACTAAGATTATAAATTTTATGTCTATTATGCCACAATAAAAATAGCAAAAAAAATGAATGAATCCAAAGATATTGGTCTAGGCATCTGGAATAGACATTAAATGAGATGAAGAAAACTGTGGGAAAAGCCCAATATGTCCTAAAGTCTTCATTTTCTCTGTGACCTCCCCAAAGTAAGGAGATAAAAAGACTCCTTGATCCATCAATACATCACACTCTCTCACTTCTGACTCCTCTATAATCGTATTTCCTCTGCCCTTATTTAGATCCTTATTATCATTTCTCTACATGGTAATTGTACTAGCCTAAGAATTTGCCTCTTCACCTTTAATTTTCCCTTCTCTTTCAGTCCATCTACTGCAATACCAAGGTGATCCAAGATGGTATAATAGCATCGGCCCCTGCCGGGCACGGTGGCTAACATCTGTAATCCCAGCACTTTGGGAGGCTGACGCGGGCAAGATCACCTGAGGTGGAGTTCGAGACCAGCCTGACCAACATGGAGAAACCCCATCTCTACTAAAAATACAAAATAACCCAGGTGTGGTGGCACATGCCTCTAATTCCAGCTACTCAGGAGGCTGAAGTAGGAGAATCGCTTGAACCCGGGAGGCAGAGGTTGCGGTGAGCTAAGATCGAGCCATTGCACTCCAGCCTGGGCAACAAGAGCAAAACTCTGTCTCCAAAAAAAAAAAAAAAAAAAAAAAAGGACACTTTCAAAATTCTTTAATAGTTCCTCATTATCTGCAAAATGAAATCGCATGCATTCTGATTTACTAGTCACCAGCTAGGGGTCTGGGTCTATTTTTCAGCATGAAATGTTCATTTGAACATATTCAGGTCTAGAAATCACCAATTTAACCCATGTTCATTTGTCTAGCCACATCTTCTTTTAGTCCCTACACATAACATTATTCCAGTTATTTGTAGTTCTCTATTCTCTTATCTCTGTTGTCTTGAACATCCTTCCCCTGCTTGCCCATTTGGGCAATTCCCAGCTGTCCTATATGGGTCAGTCCCTATACAACCTCATACACGCAGGACTCAATACTTTCTATAATTCTCTTCCCCCAATCCACATTATGTACCTCCCTCGAAACATTAGGAAAGTAACACCTTCCAGCCGATCATTCATTTGCCACCTCCTATCAACCATATCAAGCCCAACACCTATGCCTTTCTTTAAATACTCTAAAATCCTGCTTCTCATTACCTTCTTAATCTTTCCTACTACTCTCCCAAAGCACTTGATTTTTAAAATCTGTGTATCTAGGTTTTCAAAATCTGTGGCTAATACAACCTAAACCAGTTCCTTTCATACAGTAGATACAGAGAATGGGATGAATGCAAAAAAATACATGCTCTAATAAGACAAGTATCTTCACTGTTCACTACACATACCACACTTATTCCCATCCCTATCCCTTTGCTGGTCCTCTTCTCTCACCAGGAATACCCTCTTCTTTAGTTAATCAAATTTTACCTGTCCCTCAAGTACAACTTTTCCCCTACAATGACATTACCTGTGGCCAGGCACTGTGGGTCACTCCTGTAATCCCAGCACTTTTGGAGGCCAAGGCGAGATGATTGCTTGAACTCAGAAGTTTGAGACCAGCCTGCGCAACACAGTGAAACCCCCTCTCTACAAAAAATACAAAAATTAACCAGGAGTAGTGGCATCCGCCTGTGGTCCCAGCTACTCAGGAAGCTGAGGTGGGAGGATTACCTGAGCCCAGGAGGTTGGGGCTGCAGTTAGCAATGATCACACCACTGCACTCCAGCCTGGGCAATAAGAGTGAGACCCTGTCTCAAAAAAAAAAATACATTACTATTTTCCTAGTTCTTATTAATTAGTCTTTGAATAATATTTATTGAGCATTTCCCTTTATGCCAAACATAGGAATATGCCAGAACACAAAAATAAGTCAGGAGCAGCACTTGAACAGCTTAGAATCCAGTAAACAGGAAACAGAAATAATGACAAAAACATAAATGCTATCGAGGAAATTACAAAGTATAAAGGGAACATTAAAAAATGAATACTGCCAGGTGCAGCGACTCACACCTGCAATCCCAGTACTTTGGGAGGCCAAGGCGGGAAGATCACCTGAGATCAGGAGTTCCAGCCTGACCAACATGGCAAAACCCTATCTCTACTAAAAATACAAAAATTAGCCAGGCATGGTGGCGCACAGCTGTAGTCCCACCTACTTGGGAAGCTGAGGCAGAAGAACAGCTTGAACTCGGGAGGCAGAGGTTGTAGTGAGCCAGATCACACCACTGCACTCCAGTATGAGCAACAGAGCAAGACTCCGTCTCAAAAAAGAAAAAAGGAAAAGGGAAAAATTGAATACCCAAGTTGACCTCTAGGAGTCTACAGAGATTTCAGAAAGGAACTACCATTTGGTCTCAGATGAGAAAGGGTGGAAATTGACATGGCAATAAGAAGTGAAAGGACTTTGAATAATGAACACTAAGTGAATTATCAGAGCAAAGGAAAACTCTTGAACCAAATGATAGCAAACCTGAGTATCACCCAGAAGTAAATTCTGCTCAGACTATAATTTAATTACTTAGAGCACAGATCATACTCTCATCAAAACAGTATATGTATATGATTTTATTTATATAAAGCAAAGGAAAATTCAATCTATAATGTTAGAAATAGGTACTATATCACAAATGGCTAACATCACTATTATATAAAGAAAGTATACTAATATAAATGTATCTATTAAGACATCACAGGAGAAAACTACATGACCTTATAGATCTTGGAGATAAAAGCTGTTAACATTACTTAAGGCTCTGAAAGCTTTGTCCTCCACCTGCCCCTCCAGTTCTAACTTATATTACACTCTACGAAATATTTTGCTGCTGTTTCTTTGAGATACTGGGAAGTGATAAATGTGTTGCCTTTTCTTAGGAACACTTTTAAACTTAACGTTACTTGACAATTATCTGGTATAATGAAAACTTTTCAGCTTACTAGATGAAAATAAAATTCAAATAATATTTAAAAAAAAAAAGAAAGTATAAAATAGAGGAATAAAGACCAAAAAAAAAACCAAAAGAAGAACTGATAAAATACACAATTTAAAAAAGATATAAAAATGGTGATTTAAACATTTTTTTAAAATGTTCAAATGCACTCATAGAAATACAAATTAAAACAAAATAGGAGGCCGGCACCGAGGCTCACGCCTGTAACTCCCACCACTTTGGGAGACTGAGGCGGGTGGATCCCCTGAAGTCAGGAGTTTTGAGACCAGCCTGGGCAACATAGTGAAACCCCATCTCTACTAAAAATACAAAAATTAGCCAGGCGCAGTGGTGCATGCCTGTGGTTCCAGCTACTCGGGAGGCTGAGGCAGGAGAATCCTTTGAACCCAGGAGGCAGAGGTTGCAGTGAGAGGAGATTGTGCCACTGCACTACATCCTGAGCAACCAACAGAGCAAGATTTTGTCTCAAAAAAAAAAAAATTAAAAAAAATAGGATACCATTTATCATCAGACTGGTGCAAATTTAAACATAGGACAACATACTCTGTTGGTAAAATTGTGAATAAACGGAAATGTTTATACATTGTTGGTGGGAATGCAAACTGGTACACACTTTAAGAGGAAAATGTGACACTAACCAAACTACATACACAAATACCTTTTTTCTTTTCACAGCTTTATTGCAATATAACCTATACCATACAGTTCACCCACTTCAAGTATAAAATTGAATGGTTTTTACTATATTGACAAAGTTGGGCAATCTTCACCACAGTCTACTTTTAGGACATCTGCAGCACCTTCCCCCCACAAAAAAAAAAAATCACATGTCCACTGGCAGTCACTCCCCATCATTCCCCAAACCCCAATCCCTGGCCACCGTTAATCTTCTTTCTGGTCAGGCATGGTGTTCACACCCGTAATCCCAGTGCTTTGGGAATCTGAGGTGGGAGGATCCCTAGAGCCCAGGAGTTTGAGACCAGCCTGGGAAACATAGCAAGACTCCCATCTCTACACACAAAAAAAATTGTTTTTTAATTAATTGGGCATGGTGGCAAACAACTGTGGTCTTAGCTACTCAGGAGGCTAAGGTAGGAGGTTACTTGAGTCCAAGAGTTTGAGGCTGCAAGTTAACTATGATTGTACCACTGGACTCCAGCCTGGATGACAGAGCAAGACCCTGTCTCTCTCTTTTTTTTTTTTTTTCTGAGACAGAGTTTCATTCTTGTTGCCCAGGCTGGAGTACAACGGTGCAATCTCAGCTCACTGCAACCTCCGCCTCCCAGGTTCAAGTGATTCTCCTGCCTTCAGCCTCCCGAGAAGCTGGGATTACAGGCATGCGCCACCAGGCCCAGCTAATTTTGTATTTTTAGTGGAGACGGGGGGTTTCTCCATGTTGATCAGGCTGGTCGCGAACTCTTGACTTCAGGTGATCCACCCGCCTCAGTCTCCCAAAGTACAGGGATTACAGGCATAAGCCACCGTGCCCAGCCAAGACCCTGTCCCTTAAAAAAAAAAAAAATTTAACATACTTTCTATCTCCTGAGAGTTGTCTGTTCTGGCCATTTCTTATGAATAGAATTATATAATATGTGGTTTTTTTGTGTGGGGGGAGACAAGGCTGCTCATTGCAGCCTTGACCTCCTGGGCTCTACAGTAGCTGGGACTACAGACACATGTAGTCATACCTGGCTAATTTTTTTTTTTTTTTTTTTTTTTTTGTAGAGACAGGGTTTCATCATGTTGCCCAGGCTGATCTCAAACTCCTGGGCTCAACTGAACACCTGGGCTTCTCCTGCCTTGGCCTCCCAAAGTGCTGGGATTGCAGGCCTGAGCCACCATACCCAGCCTAATATGTGGTCTTTTGTGACTGGCTTCTTTCACTTACAATAAAGTTTTCAAGGTTCATTTACATGTAACATCTGTATTTAATTTCTTTTTATTGCTGAGAAATATCCCATTGTATAAATAAATCACATTTCTCTATTCATCCACCGATGCACATTTGAGATGTTTCTACTTTTTTTACCATTGTGAATACTATTCTGAAAATTCATGTACAAGACATATGTTCTGTGTGAATGTTTTCATTTCTTTTGCATATATAGCCAGGAGAAGTGTTAGAACATAGTAACTGTATGTTTAACATTTTGAGGAAATGACAAGCTTTTCCAAAGTGGCTACACCATTTCACATTCCCACCGGCAGCATTTGAAGATACCCTGTTCTCCACATCCTCACCAACAAAATGTTTTAGGTAATTTGTTATGCAGCAATAGACAGCTAATACATCATTTTGGTAGATGCGGTACAAATGTCTTCATAAAATTCAACATCCTTTTAAAATTTAAGAAAAAAATTCAACAAAGACTCAAAGACAAGATATTTTAAACTTTCTCCCAGTATTGAGAATAAACACATTTACCTACAATTACCACTTTAATTCAACACTTGTATTGACAAGCCTAACCAATTCAGTAAGAAAAGCAAATAAATGGCATATGAATTGGAAAGGAAGAAATCATATATCACGTAAATAAGACTATCTACATAGGAAATTTAAAATAGTCTTCAGATATTAGAGGAAATAAAAAGGTTTGCTAAGTCTCTGGACATAAATCAATATGTGAAAATCAGGTGTTTTTCTATAGGCCAGCAACAAAGTATAATTTTTTAAAAGAACATCATTTACTGCTGGGCATAGTGGCTCATGCCTGTAATCCCAGCACTTTGGGATGCCGAGGCAGGCGGATCGCGAGGTCAGGAATTGGAGACCAGCCTGGCCAACATGGTGAAAACCCACCTCCACTAAAAATACAAAAATTAGCTAGGCGTGGTGGCACGCACCTGTGGTCCCAACTACTTGTGAGGCTAAGGCAGGTGAATCACTTGAATCCAGGAGGCAGAGGTTGCAGTGAGCCAAGATCGTGCCACTGCACTCCAGCCTGGGCGACAGAGCGAGACTCCACCTCAAAAAAATACAAATAAAAATAAAAAACCAAACAGTATCATTTAACATAACCATAAAAACTACAAACGTAAGAATAAATCTAAGCAAAAGGGTGTATATGATTATTATAAAGAAAATCATAAAATTCCTTGAAAATAATTCTACATGGGCAAATACCATGTTCATAGGTAGGTATACTCAGTATCTTAAGGAAGTCAATTCTCACCATATTAATCTACTAAAAAATTCGATGTATTTCCAGTTAAAAATCCCAAGAAGGTTCTACAGAAATCTTGACAAAGATAGTAAAAAATGTATGTGGGTCAGGCACAGTAGCTCACACCTCTCGTCACAGCCCTTAGGAAGGCCGAGGTGGATGGATCATTTCAGGCCAGGAGCTTGAGACCAGCCTGGACAACATGGTGAAACCCCATCTCTATAAAAAATATAAAAATTAGCTGGGCGTGGCCAGACACAGTGGCTAACGCCTGTAATCCCAATACTTTGGGAGGCCGAAGCAGGTGGATCACCTGAGGTCAGGCATTTGAGACCAGCCTGGCCAACATGGTGAAACCCCTAAAAATACTAATAAAAATACAAAATGTCTCTCCTAAAAATACAAAAAATTAGCCCAGCATGGTGGCAGGTTCCTGTAATCCCAGCTACCCAGAAGGCTGAGGCAGGAGAATTGCTTGAATCCAGGAGGCGGAAGTTGCTGTGAGTCGAGATCACACCATTGAATTCCAGCCTGGGCAACAACAGCCAAACTGCACCTCAAAAAAAAAAAAATTAGCTAGGCGTGGTGGTGCACACCTGTAGTCCCAGTTACTGTGGAGGCTGAGGTGGGAGAATCACGTGAGCCCAGGAGACTGAGGTTGCAGTAAGCCGTGATCACACCAGTGCACTCCTCCCTGGGCGACAGAGCGAGACTCTGTCTCAAAAAAAAAAAAAAAGTATGTGAATGAGCAAAGGGCAAAAGTCAGCCAAAACCCTCCTCAAGAACTGCTCTACTCTATGCTAACTAGGCAATAAGGTAATGGTGTAAATACACTCAAATACACCAATGGAACACAATATAGAGGCCAGAAAAAGACCCATGCATATTGAAACCTTAATACAGGAAAGAGGTAAATTAAAATCAATAAAAAAGTGAGCTGGCTGGGCGCGGTGGCTCATGCCTATAATCGCAGCACTTTGGAAGGCTGAGGTGGGTGGATCACAAGGTCAGGAGATCAAGACCATTCTGGCTAACACGGTGAAACCCCGTCTTTACTAAATAAAATACAAAAAAATTAGCCAGGCGTGGCGGCGGGCGCCTGTAGTCCCAGCTACTCAGGAGACTGAGGCAGGAGAATGGCGTGAACCCGGGAGGCGAGCTTACAGTGAGCCGAGATAGCGCCACTGCACTCCAGCCTAGGCAACACAGCAAGACTCCATCAAGAAAGAAAAGGAAGAGAAGAGAGAGAAGAGAAGAGAAGAGAAGAGAAGAGAAGAGAAGAGAAGAGAAGAGAAGAGAAGAGAGCTATTTAATAAATTGTGCTGGTACAAATCATCAGTCATACAAGATTTAAAATTTTAAATTACTACCTCTCATCAATCACAAAATAAATTACAGATATAGTAAAGACCTAAATATATGAAATGTTCCTAAAAGTTAGAAGAAAATATAGAATATCTTCATGAACTCACAGTTAAGAAAAAAGTATTAGATGAGACACTGAATGCAAAAAGCAAAGAATTAGTTTTGACTATACGAAAATTGTTTAAATTTTATTGTTTGGTTTGTAACAGTATAAACCAAAACAAGGCTGAAAAGCAAGAGACTGGCAAAAGTTACTCGCTTCTCCCACCCCCAAAAAGGTGGGGAGTGGGGGATTCCTACTAATTAATAAGAAACATAGGCGGCCGGGCGTGGTGGCTCAAACCTGTAATCCCAGCACTTTGGGAGGCCGAGACGGGCGGATCACGAGGTCAGGAGATCGAGACCATCCTGCCTAACATGGTGAAACCCCGTCTCTACTAAAAACACAAAAAAACTAGCCGGGCGAGGTGGCGGGCGCCTGTAGTCCCAGCTACTCCGGAGGCTGAGGCAGGAGAATGGCGTAAACCCGGAGGAGGAGCTTGCAGTGAGCTGAGATCTGGCCACTGCACTCTAACCCGGGCGACAGAGCAAGGCTCCGTCTCAAAAAAAAAAAAAAGAAAGAAAAAAAGAAAGAAACATAGGCAATGCAAATTCCATTTTATATTAAAGGACCACATGGGTAAATCTGATGTTGAGTTCTTGTTAAGCTTCTAGTTCTCATGGGGAATGATGGATTCATGTGTGCTTGTAATATTATTAAAAATAGGCAACTGCCATGCTTGAGCTATTATTTAAGTGTGTCATGAATCAAGGATTACAAATTACCTAATTTTATATAACTAGGGTCCAAAGAGGAGGTTAAAAAGGGTACTGATTTTATTAATTTCCCACCCAATATGTGAAAACTGATCATGTGAATTGGTTCTTGAAAATTTGTCATGAAAACTGAATACTATTTACTAACCCTTTGACAAATTCTTTTTATAATTTTCCAACAGGTTGTACTTTTTTCTGATTTAACTGCTTCTTAATACAAGTCCTAATTTGTGAGCAAGCTGTATCAGCATGAGGGTCAATTATCTTACTTGCTATTGCACCAGTCATATCTGAAACACCTAACAGATCAGAAAGAAAAAGGGTGACTCTATTTTATATGATATTCAAGAAAAGATAAAATTATAGAAATAGAAAATAGATCAGTTGGAAGGATTTAATCTCAAAAGGGTACAAGGAAACTCTCTGGGGTGAAAGAAATATTGTGTTATCTTCACTGTGGTGGTGACTGCAAAATGGTATAAATTTGCCAGTCATGAAAATATAAGAGTGAATTTTACTACATGTAAATTAAACTTCAGTAAACTCGACTTTAAAAAGGACAATGTACAAAATTAGAATTAAGGAGACATTGTATTCAAATATTAACAGTATTATCGTGACACTGGATGAGAAGAATTGTAATTTGTAGTCTACACCATCTTTTTTTTTTAAACGGGATCTCACTCTGTTGCCCAGGCTGGAATGCAATGGCTCAATCATGGCTCACTGCAGCCTTAACCTCGCAGGCTCAAGTGATCCTCCCACCTCAGCCCAAGTAGCTGGGACCACAGGCATGCACTACCATGCCAAGCTATTTTTTTTTATTTTATAGAGACGGGGTCTCCCTATTTTGCCCAGGTTGGTCTTGAACTCCTGGGCCCAAGCAATTCTCCTACCTCAGCCAGTCAAAATGCTGGGATTACAGGTGTGAGTTACCAGGCAGAGCCTTGTAATTTACACTTATGTATAGTTTAATTTACAGCTGGTTCCTGCCTACAGGATCAGTGAAAAAGCTTCATTACCCTTAGTCATTTAACTGATGAAACTACATATTTTTAATAATGAAATCAATGCTTTAAATACTTCTAATTCACATTTTAATTGTCCTGTTTGATTCCCTTTTGAAATTATCAACTCTGACAGGAATTTTTTATATATATAGTTGTAATATTAATATAAATACATCAAAACAATCTCATACATTTTGTAGTTATTGAAACAGTTTTATGCATTCTTTCCATCCTTACAACAGCCCTGTAAAATAGCCATAATTGTCCCCTTTATTACATAAAGACTATTTTGACAGTATTCTATATACCACGAAAGGATAATAAAATGAAAAGGCCAGGCACAGTGGCTCATGCCTATGATCCCAGCACTTTGGGAGGCCAAGGAAGGCGGATTGCTTGATCCCAAGAATTCGAGGCCAGTCTGGGCAACATGGGGAGACCCCATCTCTACTAAAAATACAAAAATTAGTCAGATACGGTGGCATACGTCTGTAGTCCCAGCTACTAAGGAGGCTGAGGTGGGAGGATCGCTTGAGCCTGGAACGCAGAGGTTGCTGTGAGCTGAGATTGTGCCACTGCACTCCAGCCTGAGTAACAGAAGGAGACCCTGTCTCAAAAAAAAAAAGAAAAAAAAGAAAAAAGAAAAATAAAGAAAGGGAAAAAAAAATCTTGGGACCTCCAAACTCACTATCCCAAAGGGAAAAGTTAAGCTTGGGAACTGTGTCACGCAAAACTGCCTCCCACTTTGTTCCTAAATAGATAGCTGCAAAGATAAAAGGCCACATACCTCCCCAGGGAGCCTCTTTCACAATTTACTCACAAACAAATTCCTTCTTGGCCCAAGATCCTTACCCTAAAACAGAATTCTATTTAATTTCACCCTGACAATATAAATTAAAAGCTTATCTTCATAGGTACAGGACAAATACAGGACTACAAAGGCATATTTGACTGCTTCCTCTGTTTACTTTATCTTATGTAAAATGTCAATTCACTGAGTGCCAGAAGAATGCATAGTTGACTTTACCTCTACCCGTTCCTTTTCACATGCAACAAGTGGATTTAGTGAGCTCACAAGAATGTGACCATACTCTCCCCGTCTTTATTTTTTTCTTTCCCCTTTTCCTACTGCCCCCTTTTCCCCTTTAAAGGTTGAAGCCCTCAAAATCCTCTTTGGAAAAAGCACAGGTCCCAGCTGTTCTGTGATTTTGTGTTCCTTTTGCCTGGGCACATCCTCAACCTTGGCAAAATAAACCTCTAAATTCAAACTTGCCTCAGTCATTTTCTTTGTGTTACAATACTGAAGAGCTAGTATGATTTAATAGTTAAAAGCCTATTGGCCAATGTATCTTCAGAACACAATAGGTGCTCAATAAATACTTTTTATGTTTTGGCTTTAATGCTGAGTAATTCCTCATGTTGGGCAGTTACTTAATCTCCTTTAACTTAAATTTTCTCATCCATAAGATAGTATAAAACAACTCTGAGAAGATGATGTATCTAGTTCTTTTCATTCTTTACAAAAACTACCTGGCACACTATAAGCATTAAATGAATGCCATTTAATCTGTTATTATCTTTTTAATACAAGAGTCTAAGATATTAGTTGTGAAAGGGAAAATAAATCTCAGGACCCCCAAATCACTAAGACAAAAGGAAAAATTAAGCTGGGAACTGTGTCAGGCAAACTTGCCTCCCATTTTATTCCTAAATAAGATAGCTACAACCATTAAAAAAAAAAAAAAAAAA
>NW_016807882.1:2398108-2401692 GCF_001698545.2 Rhinopithecus bieti
TTTTTTTAAAGACACAGTCTCACTTCACCACCCAGGCTAGAGTGCAGTGGTGTGATCTCAGCTCACTGCAACCTCTGCCTCATGGGTTCAAGCAACTCTCCTGCCTCAGCTTCCCAAGTAGCTGGGATTACAGGCACATACCATGCCCAGCTAATTTTTATATTTTTAGTAGAGACGGGGTTTCACCACGTTGGCCAGACTGGTTTCGAACTCCTGACCTCAAATGATCCACTCTCTTCAGCCTCCCAAAGTGCTGGGATTTCAGGCGTCAGCCACCGCACCCAGCCTTAATCTTATACATATATTCTTATGTGCTATACACATACAGTGATGCATTGCTTAATGACAGAAATATATCCCGAGAAATGCATCCTTAGGTCCCTAGGCAATTTCGGACCTAAGGATTTTGTCACTGTGCAAACCTTATGAGTGTACTTACACAGACACAGATGGTGTAGCCTGCCTACACCCCTAGGTTACACGATATGGCTTATTGCTCCCAGTCTCCAAACTTATACAGCATGTTACTATACTGAATACTACAGACAACTCTAACACAATGGAAAGTATTTGTGTATCTAAACATATCTAAACATAGAAAAGTTACAGTAAAACTACGGTATTATAATCTTACAGGACTACTGTTGTTTATCTGATCCATCATTGACTAAAATATCAATCTCTCTTTCTCTCATACACACACACAGAGGTAAGAAATGAAGTTAGATAATTTGTAACATCATCAAAATTCTGCATAATTTTTTGATACTAGGTCTCACTCTGTCAACCAGGCTGGAGTGCAATGACAACATATTACAGCTCGCTGCAGCCTCAACCTCCTGCACTCAAGCAATCCTCCTGCCTCAGGCTCCTGAGTAGCTAGGACTATAGGCACATGCCACCATACCCCGTTAAAGTTTTTTCATTTTTTGCAGAGATGGAATCTCATTATGTTGCCCAGGCTGGTCTGAAACTCCTAGCTTCAAGCAATCCTCCCATCTCAGCCTCCCAACAGGCATGAGCCAGTGCCCAGCCCTTTGAAGATATTTTGATGCTTTCCTTATCAGGCACGTTTTGACATTTCTAGAAATCTTCAACCAAAGAACTAGACTAGTCAAGTTCCCAGGCATAACCTAATCAACGACGATTGTTCAACCTGTTTTATGATGGTGAAAACTGAACAGCAAAGTATCATCTAAGTATACTCTGAATACAAGTTAAAACTTTAACTCGCGTCCATGTGAAGAGACCACCAAACAGGCTTTGTGTGAGCAACAAGGCTGTTTATTTCACCTGGGTGCAGTCGGGCTGAGTCCGAAAAGAGAGTCAGCTAAGGGAGATGGGGTGGGGCCGTTTTATAGGATTTGGGTAGGTAATGGAAAATTACAGTCAAAGGGGGTAGTTCTCTGGCGGGCAGGGGTGGGAGGGGTCACAAGGTGCTCACTGGGGGAGCTTTTGAGCCAGGATGAGCCAGGAGAAGGAATTTCACAAGGTGATATCATCAGTTAAGGTTGGAACAGGCCATTTTCACTTATTTTGTGATTCTTCAGTTACTTCAGGCCATCTGGATGTATACGTGCAGATCACAGGGGATATGATGGCTTAGCTTGGGCTCAGAGGCCTGACATTTCTGTCTTCTTATATTAATAAGAAAAATAACATAAAACAAAATAGTGGTAAAGTGTTGGGGCGACGAAAATTTTTGGAGGTGGTATGGAGAGATAATGGGCGATGTTTCTCAGGGCTGCTTCAAGCAGGATTAGGGGCGACGTGGGAACCTAGAGTGGGAGAAATTAAGCTGAAGGAAGATTTTGTGGTAAGGGGTGATATTGTGGGGTTGTTTAAAGGAGCATTTGTCATACAGAATGATTGGTGATGGAAACATTTGTCGTATAGAATTGTGATGGCCTGGATACGGTTTTGTATGAATTGAAAAACTAAACGGAGTAAGAGAAGGAGAAAAACAGGTATTAAAGGACTAAGAATTGGGAGGACTCAGAACATCTAATTAGAGCATTTCCAAGGGGGTCCAACGGGGTCTAGCATAATTACTTGCTTGGCTGGCAAGTTTTTAGGCTCTATTCTTGACAGAGTCCTTTTTTTTAAGTTGGAGGAAGAGTTTGGTGAGGTGTGTTTTTAAAAGACCATTAGTCCGTTTTACCTTTCCTGAAGATTGAAGACCGTAAGGGGTATGAAGGTTTCACTGAATACCAAGAGCCTGAGAAACTGCTTGGGTGATTTGACTAATAAAGGCTGGTCCATTATCGGACTGTATAGAGGCAGGAAGGCCAAACCAAGGAATTACGTCTGACAGAAGGGAAGAAATGACCGCGGTGGCCTTCTCAGACCCTGTGGGAAAGGCTTCTATCCATCCAGTCAAAGTGTCTACCTAGATCAAGAGGTATTTTAGTTTCTCGACTCAAGGCATGTGAGTAAAGTCAATTTGCCAGTCCTGGGTGAGGGCAAATCCCTGACCTTGATGTGTAGTGAAGGGAGGGGGCCTGAGAAATTTCCTGAGGAGTAGTAGTAGAATAGCAGATGGAACACTGAGAAGTCATTTCCTTGAAGATAGATTTCCACGACAGAAAGGAAATGAGAGGTTTTAAGAGATGGGCTAGCAACTTGTAACCTACATGGAAGAGGTTATGAAATGACAACAGAATAGAAAGGGCCTGCGAGGCTGGAAGGAGATCCTTGGTCCAAGAACCATTTGCCTTGTTTGGGAAAAGATTAATAGGTGGAAGTTTCAGTGGGGGAGTAAGCGGGAGTGGCCAGATGAGAAGGAGAAAAACTGCCCTGAGGGATAGAAGTTGGAACACTAGCTGCTTTTTTAGCTACCTTACCAGCATTAAGCATTGTCCTGAGAGTTGGGATCTGATGCCTTTTGATGGCTGCTTTTTTAGCTACCTTATCAGCATAAGCGTTGTCCTGAGCAATGGGATCTGATGCCTTTTGATGGCCCTTGCAGTGAATGACTCCAGCTTCCTTTGGAAATAAAGCAGCCTTGAGAAGCGTTTTTATTAAACATTAATGATAGAGGAACCTTGTGTAGTGAGGAAACCTCTTTTGCCCATATAACAGCATGGTGGTGCAGGATATGGAAGGCATATTTAGAGTCAGTATAAATATTGACGCATAGTCCCTTTGCAAGAGTGAGGGCCCAAGTTAAGGCAATGAGTTTGGCTTACTGAGAGGTAGTGGAGGGGGGCAAAGCGGTAGCCTCAATGATAGATGTGGAAGATACTATAGCATAGCCTGTAGGCCAGGCGCAGTGGCTTGCGCCTATAATCCCAGCACTTTGGGAGGCCAAAGCGGGTGGATCACTTGCAGTCAGGAGTTCAAAACCAGCCTGACCAACATGGTGAAACCCCGTCTTTACTAAAATATACAAAAATTAGCCAGGCATGGTGGCAGGCGACTTAATCCCAGTTACTTGGGAGGCAGAGGCAGGAGAATCGTTTGAACCCAGGAGGCAGAGGTTGCAGTGAGCCGAGATCAAGCCATTGCACTCAAACCTGGGGGATAAGAGCGAGACTCCTCTCAAAAAAAAAAAAGAAAAACAAGGCTTAATTTTTTTTTTTTTG
>NW_016807882.1:2402527-2408718 GCF_001698545.2 Rhinopithecus bieti
AGAAAGAAAGAAAGAAAGAAAGAAAGAAAGAAAGAAAGAAAGAAAGAAAGAAAGAAAGAGCAAGCAAGCAAGCGGGGGAGGGAGAGAAGGAAGGCAGGCAGGAAGGCGAGGGAGGGAGGGAAGGAGGAAGGGAGGAAGGGAGGAAGGAAGTAAGGAAGGAAGGAAGGAAGGAAGGGATTTTTCATACGATTAAGTTGGCTACAAATAAAAGAAAATTAGTTACAAGCTTTCTAAAAGTTTAGCTGTGGTCAGGCACAGTGGCTCACGCCTGTAGTCCCAGCACTTTGGGAGGCAGAGGTGGATCACCTGAGGTCAGGAGTTCAAGACCAGCCTGGACAACGTGGAGAAACACCATCTCTACTAAAAAATACAAAAATTAGCTAGACATGGTGGCATGTGCCTGTAGTCCCAGCTACTCTGGAGGCTGAGTCAGGAGAATCACTCGAATCTGGAAAGTGGAGATTGCAGTGAGCCAAGACTGTGCTACTGCACTCTAGCCTAGGTGACAGAATGAGACCCTGTTTCAAAAACAACAACAAATACTTAAAATTTTGGTCCCCTGTGTTAGAACAAGCTTTTCTTGAAGTCTTGATCTGTTCTTAGTAAAAATTGCAGAAGTTTTTATGTTTACTTCAGAAATGTTTCTTTAAATTTTCACACATCTTCTGAACTGCAGCTTTACAGTTTAGAGCAATTCTGTATTCTTGGCTTTTCCTGATGTGTCTGAATTGCTCCATTTAACCCAGAATTTCCCATGATTTTACAAAGAGCCATGTATTTCCTGCTCAAGGTACTAGTTTTCTTGTTTACATTTCTCTATAATATGGTGTACACTCATAACCTTGGACACACATTCTTCCTGTGTCAGCCTAAATTCAAGTAATTTTTCATCAGGTCCAACTTCCAAGTTATCTAAATGGGATTCCCATTAGGAGAAGCAATCCCATTGCAGGAAGTTTTCTTTGCCTTTTTGTTAATTGGCCCAAGAAACAAAGATTTTGCATCTTATGAAGATAATCCCTGTATTTCATGCTGTCTTTATTGGGGTTTTTGGTTACTTAGGAAAACTTGGCTTTGGAAGGGTTAAGGGTTTTGGATTTGTTTTTTGTTGTTGTTGTTTTTGTTGTTTTTTTCCCATCCATGTAACTTTCTGTATTGCTTTTGAAATCTTTTTATTACTACTGTGGTTAAATTAATGACTATTATTTCACAGTGACCTATGATTATGTTTTGATCAGGTGTTTTAAACCTTTTAGTATCTTTGGTAGACTTCCCCAGGATCAAGTTCTAAATTAAGTCTTTCAGTTTGGCGCGGTGGCTCATACCTGTAATCCCAGCACTTTGGGAGGCCGAGGTGGGTGGATCACCTGAGGTCAGAGTTCAAGACCAGCCGAACCAACATGGAGAAACCCCGTTTCTACTAAAAATACAAAATTAGGCCAGGCGCAGTGGCTCATGCCTGTAATCCCAGCTACTCGGGAGGCTGAGGCAGGAGAACTGCTTGAACCCCGGAGGCAGAGGTTGCAGAGAGTTGAGATCGCACTACTGCACTCCAGTCTCAAAAGAATAAAAAATAAGTAAGTCTTTCTTGGCCTCCAACTAACTTTAGGATGTTCCACAGGGCACTGGACCTTCTCAAAGATTTCTGAAACAGAGACACTGAACTAAATCAGGATTATTTGATATGATGAATTATATGGAAAGCATTGACAAATAAGTGATTCTAGATCTTCTTTTCGTTACATTTATTGATATATTAATATGAATATTCCAAAAGTACATAAAACTCTTAGAAATCTAATATGTCATCAGTCATAATTCTAGTATATGTTACATGCCACAAAAATAACTGAATTTGTCAACTGCTGATTATAATGAACTTCATCAGATTTTTAACCATGGCTATTCTAAATCTTCATCATTCACAGTTTTGATTCTTCTCTAAAAACAGGCTGGGCGCCGGGCGCGGTGGCTCAAGCCTGTAATCCCAGCACTTTGGGAGGCCGAGACGGGCGGATCACGAGGTCAGGAGATCGAGACCATCCTGGCTAACACGGTGAAACCCCGTCTCTACTAAAAAAATACAAAAAACTAGCCGGGCGAGGTGGCAGGTGCCTGTAGTCCCAGCTACTCGGGAGGCTGAGGCAGGAGAATGGCATAAACCCTGGAGGCAGAGCTTGCAGTGAGCTGAGATCCGGCCACTGCACTCCAGCCCGGGAGACAGAGCGAGACTCCGTCTCAAAAAAAAAAAAAAAAAAAAAAACAGGCTGGGCATGGTGGCTCACATCTGTAATCCCAGCACTGTGGGAGGCCGAGTCGGGCGGATCACCTGAGGTCAGGAGTTCGAGACCAGCCTGGTCAACATGGCTACTAAAAATACAAAATTTTAGTCTTTAATCTCTGGTCTCTACTAATTGTAGTCTTTGGTCTCTACTAATTTTAGTCTTTAGTGTCTACTAAAAATACAAAAATTAGCCAAGGTAGTGGTGTGCACCTGTAATCCCAGCTGCTTGGGAAGCTGAGACACAAGAGTCGCTTGAACCCGGGAGGCAGAGGTTGCAGTGAGCCGACATCAGGCCACTGCACTCCAGCCTGGGCAACAGAGTGAAACTCCATCTCAAAAAATAAATAAAATTTAAAATAAAATAAAATATCTGCAATCAGATTCATGGAAAAGACTTGTACTATTAAATATACATTTCTAATAACTTTAAGCTCAATGAACTAAAAATTTTCCAGAATTCTAATGAAGAAACTGATTAGTTAGAAAAACTGCTAATTGGGGCGCGGTGGCTCAAGCCTGTAATCCCAGCACTTTGGGAGGCCGAGACGGGTGGATCACGAGGTCAGGAGATCAAGACCATCCTGGCTAACACGGTGAAACCCCGTCTCTACTAAAATACAAAAACCTAGCCAGGCGAGGTGGCGGACGCCTATAGTCCCAGCTACTCTGGAGGCTGAGGCAGGAGAATGGCGTAAACCCGGGAGGCGGAGCTTGCAGGTGAGCTGAAGACCGGCCACTGCACTCCATCCAGCCTGGGAGACAGAGCCAGACTCCGTCTCAAAAAAAAAAAAAGAAAAGAAAAACTGCTAATTAAGATTAAGCAACACAAAATATGAGATTAAATAATCAACGATATTTTATGACTTTTATTTGAAATATTGTTGGTTCTTTACTTAAATGTTCCGTTTTCCAGATTTAAGAAAACTTTTTCTCTTAAAGTATCAATCATTTACAGTAATTTGGTAAGATAATACTTCTCTCAACAAAAGTGAAAGCATTTACTTTTTCTCCCTACTTGATCCCTCTGCATTAGGTATTGGTTAAGTAAAATTCAGAAACTATTCATGAGTCTTCTTATTTTTCTGATAATATAGGGTTGTTACTCTAAGTTCACAAAAATCTGCTCTCTTTATAACAGGATACAGTTGGAAACATTAGTTATATTGCCAAGGCTTTGACTGGAATATCATATTTAAGAATGTGCACAAAATGTCTGGGTTCAGGTGTTCCCATCCTTACAGTGAGAGAATACAATCTGTCACTTCTTGGCTGGCCCAGGAACCTTACGGCTGTAGGTGAAATCTAATGCCTGCCTTGGTTTGGCTTCCTAGTCTTGAAAGGTTCATAAATCTGAGATTTCTTTGTGGCCAACAGCTATTCTTGCTGCCCTTAAGTAAATAATCAGACAAAAAAACTGTTAAAACTATTTTATAAACAAATTTGTTTTTTTCTGATTATCTCTGGTAGAAACTGGGATGGCTATAAAGAGAAAAGTTAACGTTTCTAAAGAAAAGCTATACTGTATCTGTTATTAGATTGTAGCCCTGTACACTGTATTTGAGTTTTTATTATCTACCTGCAAACTGGCCTAGATCCTAAATTCTTCTAGCTTCCTCCAATCCAACTTTCTTCCACAGAATTATTAAAACAGAAATTGCTCTGTTCCGGAAGCCCTATAAGCTGAAACTCGATGAATTTTAAGGGACAAGTCTGGTACTCGAAGTCTGAGCCACACAGAAAAATTCACCAAACTGCCCAATGCTTTAACCAGAGATATTCAAACTGCAAGCCAGGACAAGAAGTCGATGTTCCGCACTATAGACAGCTTTTCCCAA
Source organism: Rhinopithecus bieti (assembly GCF_001698545.2). Taxonomy (NCBI): domain Eukaryota; kingdom Metazoa; phylum Chordata; class Mammalia; order Primates; family Cercopithecidae; genus Rhinopithecus; species Rhinopithecus bieti. Next base: position 2,406,647 of record NW_016807882.1, read on the forward strand.
GATAACTGAACAAGGGGAGACTCTTACCCTTCTTAAGGCGCAGCTTTTTCACTTGGCAAGATAATGTTGTAATTGAAATTTCACAATCAGCAGCTTCTACTGGTAACTTGACAGAACTTGACCTAAGAGATCCTTCAGTCCAACTAGTGGGTGACTCTGGCAACATCCCTAAAAAAATTGTTCATACTCTGCTTTAATTCAACCCAGTTATGGAATACCAAATGATAACACTGCTCTGCATTAGCTATTGGTTAAGTAAAGAAATGCCTGTGCTATTACTAATACTACACAATTTACCTGGATAAATTCCTTTGAGGAAGTTGACACTCATACGCAAAATAAGAAAACAGACCACATGGTTATAACAGGTCTGATCTAGTTCTCCATGGTCACTTGATTTATTCAGCTGACTGCCCTTAGGTCTAGCTTCATGGCTCAAAACCATTATGTAAACTGGTATTATCATATTACTATTAAGTTTACTTTGTATTTTCCTTTTTAAACTTTGTACATGTTATTTGTTACATTTCTGCGGAAGTACTACTCCCAACAGAATTATACCGGGCTGGCCCTACACCCTGAGATGATAGCCTACATTTAAGGAACAGACAAAAACTGATCTTAATAATAGATTTCTGGCAGACTTAGCCTGAGAATCATTCCCTCCAAACTTCCCTTGTTGCTCAAATGTGACTGAAGGGGTCCTGACACTGACTCCTAGTTTGCCAAGCACTCCCTCCAACATGGGACCATACCAACAACCCAGGACAGGTCCATCCTGGCACCTAAAGATAATTAAAACCTAACTACAAGATGACTAATCAGTGATGCTTCCAAAGAAAGATCCTTTTTGTTTTGTTTTCTTTGTTTTTTTAGAGACAGGGTCTCACCATGTTGCCCAGGTGGGTCTCAAACTCCTGGGCTCAAGCAATCCTCCTGCCTCTGCCTCCCAAAGTGCTAGGATTACAGGCATGAGCTACTGTGCCTGGGTCCAAAGAAAGATTTTGATCAAAAGAGAGAAAAGTGAAAGTTGTTAGAATTAAAATTGAGTCATTTGTGATAAAAGCCCCGACAAATGGAGCCAGAGAAGGCCATGAAAGGAGGGTTCGCATGCACAAATACCTGATTAAAAAAAAATAACTATTGCCTGGGCATAGTGGCTCACGCCTGTAATCCCAGCACTTTGGGAGGCAGAGACGGGCAGACCACACTTGTAATCCCAGCACTTTGGGAGGCAAAGGTGGGTGGATCACTTGAGTTCAGGAGTTTGAGACCAGCCTGGCCAACATGGTGAAACCCCATTCCTACTAAAAATACAAAAATTAGCCAGGCGTGGTGGCGCAGGCCTGTAGTCCCAGCTAAGTGGAAAGCTGAGGCAGGAGAATCGCTTGAACCCGGGAGGCAGATGTTGCAGCAAGCCGAGATTGCACCTCTGCACTCCAACCTGGGCAACAGAGCGAGATTACATCTCAAAAAAAAAAAACTGTCACAAAAAAACCCATAAAGGCCACAACCTTGCACAAAGGCAATCGCAACCTTACACACACAAAAAATACTTCTGCAAGGACATCCGCCCAGTAACTTCATGTCCAACCTCAGACTGGCACCACTCTTGTCATTGATCTTTATAGCCAAAGAAAACTGATTTAAAACGATGATATAATCCTCCTCATTTTTCCTTTAAAAATCTATGTCTTCCTTTACCTCCCTGAATATGCACATAGTTTACTATGGTATGCATATTTCCATTATAATGCCCATTCCTGAATAAATACTGTTTTCTTTCAGAGGGACTGTCTTTTATTTAGGTTGACAGAACAATCTGTATGTAAAAGATGAATTTAGAACTTGATTTCTCACCATACACAGAAGTTAATTCAAAATAGATGATAAAATCTAACTGTTAAGAGTTAAAACTATAAAACTTCTAGAAAACAGAAAAATCTCAAGATCTGGGATTAGGCAGAGAGTTCTTACATAAGACAACAAAAGCATGATCTATAAAAGAAAAAATTCAGAAACCACACTTCATTAAAATTTAAACTAATTACGCTTTAAAAGATGTCAATCAC
>NW_016807882.1:2409342-2426724 GCF_001698545.2 Rhinopithecus bieti
TTTGAGACGGAGTCTCGCTCTGTTGCCTAGACTGGAGTGCAGTGGAGCGATCTCAGCTCACTGCAACCTCCGCCTCCTGGGTTCAAGCGATTCTCCTGCCTCAGCCTCCTAAGTAGTTGGGACTACAGGTGCACACTACCACACCAGCTAATTTTTGTATTTTCAGTAGAGATGGGGTTTCACCATGTTGGCCAGGCTGGTCTCGAATGCCTGACCTAGTGATCTGCCCATCTCGGCCTCCTAAAGTGCTGGGATTACAGGTGTGAGCCACCACGCCCAGCCACCAATTTTTTAAGCAATGAAAAGACCAGCAACAGACTGTGAAGAAATATTTGCAGATCATATATCTATTAAAGAACTTACATCCAGAATATACTTAAAAAAAAAAAAAAAAAAAACCTTCTTACAACTCAATAAGTCAAACAACCCAATTTTATTATATTATATTTTATTTTATTTTTTTGAGACAGAGCCTTGCTCTGTCACCTAGGCTGGAGTGCAGTGTTGCAATCTCAGCTCGCTGCAACCTCTGCCTCCCAGGTTTATGCAATTATCCTACCTCAGCCTTCTGAGTAGCTGAGATTATAGGCATGCGCCACCACCTCCAGCTAATTTTTGTATTTTTAGTAGAAACAGGGTTTTGCCATGTTGGCCAGGCTGGTCTTGAACTCCTGACCTCAGGTGATCCACCCACCTCGGCCTCCCAAAGTGCTGGAGTTATAGGCATGAGCCACCACACCCAGCCCAAACAACCCAATTTTAAAAGGAGCAAAAGACCTGAATAGCGATGTCATAAAAAAAAAAAATGGGTCAGACACAGTGGCTCATGCTTATAATCCCACCACTTTGGTAGGTCAACGGAGGAGGATCGCTTGAGCCCAGGGGTTCAAGAGTAGCCTGGGCAATGCAGTGAGACCCCCATCTCTACAAAAAATAAAAATAAAAAATTAACCTGGCATAGTGGTACGCACCTGCATTCCCCATTCCCAACTACTCAAGAGGCTGAGGTAGGGGGACTGCTTGAGCCCGGGAGGTCAAGGCTACAGGGAGCTCTGGTCAAACCACTGCACTCCAGCCTGGGCAACAGAGTGAGACCCTGTCTTTTGCCCATTTATGCCAAGCATTCCATTACTGGAATGCTACACTTGTGGGAATTATTAATATCCTACCGCTCAAGGTAATCGCCAAGGTCTGATTTTTTAACCAAAAAAAAAAAAAATTGCAACTTTAGACATAAATGGGTCAAGAAAAAAAGACACAGGAAAAGATGCTCAATACTATGAGTCATAAGGAAAATTAAAACTAAAATCACAATGACTCCACTAAACAGTATACAGAGAAAAAAAGAAAAAACAAAAACAAAACACAACGAATCACCAAAATCATGCTGGGCACGGTGGCTCACGCCCGTAATCCTAGCACTTTGGGAGGCCAAGGCCAGAGGATTGCCTGAGCTCAGGATTCGAGACCAGCCTGGGCAACATGGTGAAACCCCATCTCCACTAAAAATACAAAAAATCAGCTAAGCATAGTTTTGCTCAGCTGTAATTCCAGCAGCTTGGGAGGCTGAGGCATAAGAATTGCTTGAACCCAGGAGGGAGAGGTTGCAGTGAGCTGAGAATGCACCACTGCACTCCAGCCTGGGCGACAGAGTGACTCAAAGACAAGCAAACAAATTCATATCCATTAGAACAGCTATAATTTTTTAAAAAGACAATAATAAGTGTTGGCAAAGACATGAAGAAAACTGGAACTCTCAAACATTGCTGTTAGCAATATAAGATGTTACGGCCACTTTGGGAAACAGTTTGGCAGTGTCCTAAAAAGCTAAACGTATGATGCTGTAATTCTACTCCTAGATAGCTAACCAAGAGAAACAAAGTCATATGTTCACATAAAGACTTGTACTCAAATGTTTGAGTATTATTCAAAAGAGTCAAAAACTGGAAATAATCGAAACACCTATATACTGGTCAACAGTTAAAGTGTGTTACAGTAATCTCCCCTAACCTACAGCTTTACTTTCCAGTTTCAGTGACCCACAGTCAAACATGTTCTGAAAATGATAAATGGAAAATTTCAGAAATAAACACTCTATGTTTTAAATTGTGTGCCATTCTGAGTAGCATGATGAAAACTCATACCATGCCGCTCTGCCTCGGACATGAATCATCCCTTTATCCACCATATTCACGCTGTCTACACTACCTGCTTAGTGGCCATCTCAGCTATCAGATCAACTAGTATCGTAGTGCTAGTGTTCAAGTAACCCTTATTTTACTTAATAATGGCTCAAATGCTCAAGAGTAATGAGGATGACAATTTGGATATGCCAAAGAGAAGCTGTAAAATACTTCTTTTAAGTGAAAAAGTGAAAGTTCCCAATAAGAAAGAAAACTTTATGCTGAGTTTGCTAACATCTACAGTAAGAAATCTTCCATCTATGAAATTGTGAATAGCATATTGTTGTAACTATTCTATCACATTGTTTTTAATCTCTTATTATGCCTGATTAACAAATTAAACTAGGTATACAGATATAGAAAAAAATATATAAGACTCAATACTACCTGAGATTTCAGGCATCCACTGGGGGTCTTGGAATGTATCCCACATAGATAAGGGGGGGGACTATCATATACTCATACAGAGAAATACTATTCCAAAATAAAAAGGAACAAAAAACTGATAAACGCTACAATATGAATGAATCCCAAAAACATTATGTTAAGTGAAAGAAGCCAGATACAAAAGACTACATATTGTACAATTCCATTTATAAAATTCCAAAATATCCAGAAAAAGCAGATGGATTAAGACAAAACCAATCAGTGATTGCCTGAGGCTGGGGCTGGGAATAAGGGTTAACTGCAAACAGGCTGGAGGGAATTTTGGAGGCAATGGAAATGTTCGAAAACTAGCTCAAGGTGATAGTTTCACAATTCTATATATCTACTTAAAAGTATTGAATTATATACTCAAAATGAATAATTTTTTTGGTATCAGGTAAGTCAAAAGCTAATTTTTTTTTTTTTTTTTTTTGAGACGGAGTCTTGCTCTGTCACCCGGGCTGGAGTGCAGTGGCCGGATCTCAGCTCGCTGCAAGCTCCGCCTCCCGGGTTCACGCCATTCTCCTGCCTCAGCCTCCCGAGTAGCTGGGACTACAGGCGCCCGCCACCTCGCCCGGCTAGTTTTTTGTATTTTTTAGTAGAGACGGGGTTTCACCGTGTTAGCCAGGATGGTCTCGATCTCCTGACCTCGTGATCCGCCCGTCTCGGCCTCCCAAAGTGCTGGGATGCTAATTTATTAAAAAGTGTACATACCCAAAGAAATGACGTCTACACAAAAACATGAATATTCATAGCAGCATAACAGCCCAAAAAAATAGAATCTTAAATGTCAACTGATGCAGAGATAAATAAAATGTAATACATCCTAAATAGAATATTACTCAGCAATAAAAAAAAAAGTGACTATAGGCTGGGTGCAGTGGCTCATACCTGGAATCCCAGCACTTTGGGAGGCCGAGGCGGGTGGATCACGAGGTCAGGAGATGGAGACCATCCTGGCTAACACAGTGAAATCCCATCTCTACTAAAAATACAAAAAATTAGCTGGGCATAGTGGCACATGCCTGTAGTCCCAGCTACCTGGCAGGCTGAAGCAAGAGAATCACTTGAACCCAGGAGGTGGAGGTTGCAGTGAGGCGAGATCGTGCCACTGCACTCCAGTCTGGGCAACAGAGCGAGACTCCGTCTCAAAAAAAAAAAAAAAAAAAAGTGACTATAAAAAATTTTTTTAATTAAAAAGGACCAGGTGCAATGGTTCACGCCTGAAATCCCAGCACTTTGAGAGGCCAAAGCGGGAGCATTGCTTGAGCCCAGAAGTTCAAGACTACCCTAGGCAATATAGTGAAACCCCATCTCTATAAAAAAGAAAATGGATTGGCTGGGCACGGTGACTCACCCTGTAATCCCAGCACTTTGAGAGGCCAAAGCGGGCGGATCACAAGGTCCGGAGATCAAGACCATGCTGGCTAACACGGTGAAACCCCGTCTCTACTAAAAATACAAAAAAAAAAAAAAAAAAAAAAAAAAAAAAAAATTAGCCGGTGTTGTAGCATACACCTGTGGTCCCAGTTACTCAAGAGACTGAGGCAGGAGAATAACTTGAACGAGCAGAGGTTACAGTGAGCCAGATCGTACCACTGCACTCCAGCCTAGGTGACAGAGCGAGACTCCGTCTCAAAAAAAGAAGAAAACAGATGAAATTAAAAAAGAAAAAAAAATGAAGTACCGACACATATTACAACATAGATATACTTTGAAAGCATTATGCTAAGCGAAAGAAGCCAGTCACAAAAGACCACATATATGGTTTCATTTATATAAAATGTCCGGAATAGTCTAATCTATAAAGATAGAAAGTCGATCAGTGGTTGCATAGGACTGGAGTGCTGAGGGAAAATGAAAAGCGACTGCTAATGGATATGGTGATCTTTTGGGGGATGATTAAAATGCTCTAAAATTGATTATAGTGATGGTTGCACAACTTTTGAGTATACAGTCGGCCCTCCATATCCATGAGTTCTGAATCCATGGATTCAATCAATGAGGTACAGAAACTACTCAAAAAAAATTGTCTGTAAATGAACATGTAGAGACTTTTTTCCTGTTCATTATTCCCTAAAAAACACACAGTATAACAACTATTTACATAGCATCCACATTGTATTAGGTAGTATAAGTAATCTGGAGATGATTTAAAGCATACAAGAGAATATGCATAGTTTATATGCAAATAATATGTCGTTTTTATTTCTTCATTTTTCCTGAGACAGAATTTTGCTCTGTCACCCAGGCTGGTGTCCAAACTCTGGTCTCACGAGATCCTCCCACCTCAACCTCCTGAAAAACTGGGATTACAGGCACAGGCCACCGCATCCAGCAACTATGCCATTTTATTTTAGGGACCTGAGCATCCATAGATTCTAGTATCTGAGAAAGGCCCTAGAACCAATCCCCAACAGATACCGATGGACAACCGTACTTAAAAACCACTGAATTGTTCACCTGCAAAATGGAGTAATTTTTTAAAAAAAAAAATTAATAAGCCCACCAAACTGTACACTTTAAACTGAACTGACTAGTATGTGAATTATATCACAATGAAGTTGTTACCCCCTCCAAAACTGGTATACAACATGAGCAGGTAAAGCCATTAACATTAGCAAGACCCTACAGCCCACAGGTACCAATCTGTTTACTTAAAATAGAAAAATCCCTGGCCGGGCGCGGTGGCTCAAGCCTGTAATCCTAGCACTTTGGGAGGCCGAGACGGGCGGATCACAAGCGGTCAGGGAGATCGGGAGACCCATTCCTGGCTAATACGGTGAAACCCGGTCTCTACTAAAGAATACAAAAACTAAGCCGGGCGACGAGGCGGGCGGCCTGTAGTCTCAGCTACTTGGGAGGGCGGGAGGCAGGAGGGAATGGCGTGAACCTGGGAGGCGGGCTTGCAGTGAGCTGAGGATCCGGCCACTGCACTCCAGCCTGGGCGACCAGGAGCCAGACTCCGTCTCACAAAAAAAAAAAAAAAAAAAAAAAGAAAAATTCCCCAAAGTTACAAATTCTTTCCAACCATACTCAAGCTATTTTGTAATGAGTATTTAATGTCTGAAATAGAGACAATGATTAAATCCAATGAGTTAACATCCACTAAACTTAAAAAACAGGTTTCACAATAAATATTCAAATTTCAAATGCCCAGGGATATTCCTTTTTTTTTTTTTTTTTTTTTTTTTTTGGACAGGGATTTTGCTCTTGTCGCCCAAGGGCCTGAGTGGCAAATGGGCTCACTGCAACCTCTACCTCCTGGGTTCAAGCAACTGTCCTGCCTCAGCCTCCTGAGTAGCTGGGATTAGAGGCGCCCGCCATCGCGCCCGGCTGATTTTTGTATTTTTAGTAGAGATGGGGTTTCACCATATTGGTCAGGCTGGTCTTGAACTCCTGACCTCAGGTGATCTGCCCACCTCTGCCTCCCAAAGTGCTGGGATTACAGGCGTGAGCCACCACGCCCTGCCTGATATTCCAATTTTCCATTTCATGTGTTTAACTACTAGATATCGTCTCAATAATATTTACATGAATGTACTGTGTAAACTGTAATGGTCTATAAAAAGTTTTATTATTCCTAAATTCCCTTAAATGTAATTTAATGGTTTCCAGTCCTATATAAGTCATTCTATCTTTTGAAGAAACTCTGAAACACAAATATCCAATCCTTTCTTAGTAAAGCATACATCCTTCTCTGATTCTGGCACGAAAGAAAGTGCATAATTTACTTCTGGATAGAGAGTCACAGATAAAAAGGAAAGCAAATCTGATTATCAAACACACGATTACTGTTCTCTCATCACCGGATTAAAATTTAAACCATTAAGCTGAAGTAAACGTTCATGAACATAAGAAAGGGGGGAATTTTTAACAGTTTTACAATGACGCGTCCCCCTCTTCCTCATTTAATGAAGTACTAAGAACTTAAAGGCTGGTCTACAGTGAATCTGGCTCCTAGAAAGAGTCCATCCAGGATGCTGACACAGGGAAAAGATTAGAAACTGTGCGATCTGGATTATTCTTGGTGTTACGGAATATTTTTTCGGTCCTTTACGGACATGGAATAAAAATGCCCAAAAGGAGCAAGAGAGAGGGCTCAGCTGCCCTGATCACAAAGCTCCTGGGGCAGAGTCAGCATCCAGCCCTGGCAGAGCCCTCCCCGTCCTCCTTCCGCGCCCCTAGACCATTCCGTCGCGCAGTCTCTAAGGGCCAGCTTCGCGAGGATCCAGAAGGCGGTCGCTGGACGTGCATGTTACGAGCCCGTTTTTGTTTTGTTTAAGAAACAGATTCCGATCTGAGCCAAGCCTCCCTGCCTCCCGGGGAACAGGGGGAGATGGCAGCAGGGTGCCGGCGTGGAGAGCGAGAATAAAAGAACGGCCGAGTACAACCTGTCGTGTAAGCTAGCAGCGCCAGGAAGGAAAGGTAAGCGGCGGCGATAAGGCACGACAGGGAAGGAAACTGGTGTCCAGCACCCACCCTGAACCCAGCCACCCATAGCGGCCAGAGCCTCCCAGGTCCCGCCCCGAGCTCGCGCCCAGCCCCGGCGCCGGCCGCAGACTCCCGCCCTACACAAACCCTCCCAGGACGCGCTTCCTCCGGAGCCGGACCCCCGCCCTGGCCTCCTGGCGGGATGAGGCGGGTCATTTCAGTCCGCTTCTCGGCAGAGGTGACTCGCGCAAAGATGTAAACACAGCGAGACCAGCTGCGCTCGGCCCATCCCCCGCGCCAGGGTCTGTAACCTCTTGCCTCAGCCCTGCCCCGCGCCCCGCACTCCCCGCGGGCAGGCGCTCAGCGCGCCTTCTCCTTTCTCCAAGTCCCGCTCCGCGACCGTTGCCCGGGGACACTCAGCCCCCTTCCCCCAGGCCCCGGCCGGTGTCACCGCCACAGCCGCCGGAAAACCCCTCCGCATACCCCGAAGCAAACAACACAAGCGCGGGGCGGGGGCGCGGAGGGAGGCGGCGGCACTCGGGACAGCCAGGCTTTATCGCCGCGCCCTTAGCGCTCCCTCTCACCAGCCTCGGCTGCCCGCGCTCTTACCTGCTCTCCGCGACGCCTGGGAAGACCGCGGCGTCCTTTTCCCTCTCAGCAGGGCCGCGGACTAGCAGCCGCCGCCGTTGGCCGAGCGTCCGGAGGGAGCCGGGGCCTCCCCAGCAGCCCAAGCCGCTCCACAGGGAGAGGAGGAGACAAAACAGAGGCTCGCCGCCCCGCGCAGCGACCCCCGCCCGCGCCGCCCCACCGACCCCAAACCGCCTAGGCGACGGCGGCGACACAGAGCTCGGCGCGGGGAGCAATGGTGGCCCCGCCCCGCTCCCGGCCCCTCCCTCCAACCCCGCCTCGGCTCCCCCTCGGCCTCCTGCCGCCGCCACCAGGACACTGGAGTCCGCCTCCCCCTCCCAGCCAGCTCAGAGCGCTCCTCCCCTCCCCACGCGGCGGGGGGCGGGGGCGGCACCGCCAGTCACCGCAGCGCCTGTCAAACGCGGGCCGGCTATTTATACCCCGCGGGGCCCCGCCGCCCTCAGGCCCCCACCAGCACGCCGAACCTGCCTCTTTGCTCTCTTGAATCCCGCCCTCCTCTCCTCGCCCAACTTCTCCCAAACCCGCCTTCCCAGGTAAAGACGCTCGTCACTTGTCCAGCTCCCTGCCCAGGGCTCCCCGATCTCGCTCTCCACTCCAGCCCCGGATTGGTGCAGGGGGCTCTGCCGCACGGGGCAGGCGTGTGAGGACGACGGGGCCGCGCGTGCACCTGCAGCGCCCGCCGGCTTCCCCAGCTTCCCCAGCCGGCCGGGACCGCACGCGCACACTCTCGCCACTTAGGGGCCCCGCAGGCCCCGCCGTAACCGCATGCCCAACTCAGGACTCCCGCCCTTCTCCTCTGGAGATGGCCCAAGAGTCGGGCAGTCTGACAGTTACGGGGGGCGAGGTTTTGCAAAAACTCATAGCCCGGTCCTTCCAGTCCCCACTCCTCAGCCTTGGCTAAGTGAAAGGTGGGGGTTCGGGCAAGAGCGCGACGCCGGCCAGGAGCGCAACGCCGGCCCCGCCCCGGCCGGTGACGCACGTGGCGCACCGCCCCGCTAGCCTCGCGCCTCTCGGCGCCGCCAGCTCCTCCTCCCCGCTAGCAAAAGCCCGGCGTAGTACACCCCCGACCCCGCCCCATTCCCAGAAATTACCACCCGCCCAACAGCCCGGCCGCGAGGCGGTTGGTGCCGGCGTTTGCTGACGGTCGGGTGGCGGGGCCCAGCGCGCAGCTGCGGAGCGCGGCGAGCGGCCCCTTGGCGCTACCCGGGGGGCTGCGGGCACCCGCACCGAGCCATTGTCGCTCCTTGCTCGGTCAGCAACGGAGAAGTAACTCAAGTCTGAGAGTTGTTGGTGCGAGAATGAGAGAGTGTTTTGGTGAGGGAGTATTTTGGCCCAAGTGCCTGCGAATTCGAAAACGAAAACCCAGCAGTAGCTGCAAGCTTTTGGTTTCCACACTTTCACACAAAGGGGAGCCTTCGAGCGGGGCACACTCACGCGCCTTCAAGTGCACAAAAGCCAATGACACGGTGCCCTGGGTTGCCTTGCGTAGGAGCGTCTCTTTAATGGGCTTTCTTAGCCACAGTTAATGCATACAAACGCCCCAGTCTATTCCTTCACCACCACCGTTCTCCGCCCCAGCGTTTTCTGTATTTGTTTCTTTAACAAAGCACTGCCTGTCCCGGTGCGCGCGGGGCTGATTTTGCTCCCCTCCCGGGCTTCTGCAACCTCGCCGCGATGAACCTGGCACCTGGCGCGGTATTCACCAGCTCATTTCTGGGCTCCAGCGTTACCCTTTCTACGGCTTCACAACCAGTCTGGAGCAAAGAAGGAACCCCGAGGAATATAAGTGATAGCTGTTCTCTTGAAAGGGACGTTGGAACCCTGGAAATCACCCTAGAGTAAGGCTCAAATGTCAGAAAGCTGCAGGAGGCTCCAGATTTAGATCCCTGAAGAGCTTAACAATGTAATGATCTCTTTCTTTTGTTAATATTGTCGTTGCCTCTATTTTCTTGGGGGTGAGTGTTCCCTTCCTGTCTTAAAAAGCAACTCTGGGCCGGGCGCAGTGGCTCACGCCAGTAATCCCAGCACTTAGGGAGGCCCCGGAGGGTGGATTGCCCGAGGTCACGAGTTCGAGACTAGCCTGGCAAACATGGTGAAACCCCGTCTCTACTAAAATACAAAATTAGCCCGGCATGGTGGCACACGCCTGTAGTCCCAGCAACTCTGAGGGCTCCTATTCTTATTTAAGAATTTTTTACTCTTGAACACAGTGGAAACCTGGAGACCACGATTGTTAATCAAAGATCCTCTTAACTCTTCAAGTTTTCTGGATTCCTGAGTTCTAAACCATAGGACTATCGACACCCTTTTGAACTAAAGAATTTGTAAAGCTTTGGTAACATTAAAATCTTTAATACATAATAAACAGGATTCTGCAAACATAGCACCCTTTCTAAGGGAGTCTTTATCTCACTTCTTGTAAAATAACTTATCACTTATGGGAACCATTGCCCACCATGATATTTGTAGGGAATTAATTAATAATAATATTGCATCTTCATAACATAACATAGCATACTAAGGAGCTGGCAAAGACAAAGCCTGATTCCTGTTGTTAGGGACAGATATCACCTGCCGAGTCATGTAATTTCTGTTGTCAGCCACGTTGAGAAGAAAGTCTCTCCCACTGCCAATTGGCAATAAGCCGGAAAGTCCCAGGTGGATAACAGTGGTAGATAACATTATTGTTCCCAATTTTTCACTACTCCATGCATGCATGCCCTTTGAAATACAGCTTTGTAGTTCCTCTCAGTAGAGATAGGATGTTTCTCCACCCTGTTCATGTTGGGCTTAGATCAGTCCATTTGCTTTTGGCCAAAGAAGATAGGCAGAAGTGACAGTGTGACAGTTCTGAGCCTGGCCTCAAGAGGTATTTCATGTTTCGCCTTCCCTGTCTGGCACTCTTGTTTTTCACAATGTGAAGAACATACCTGCCTAGTTTGCTGGTCCAAGAAGTATGAAGCAGGTCTGAAGCCAGTCTCAGGTTGGGGTCAGCAACCCAAAAAATAAAGGATGGTTGTTTCAAGTAGTGTTTTGGAGTAATAGTGTTTTGGAGTAGTTGGTTCCCAGAATTAGTGTTGTGATAGCTGACTGAAACAACAGCAGAGAGAGCAATCAGATTCCTTGGTATTGGCCTGGAAGGTGCCTAACTTGATGTCTTTCAGGCAGCTCTTTGGCTATGGTTCTTAGACACATCCTTTATAGAAGCCAGCGAAGTAAGGAACCCAGAAATTTTACAGCAAGCTTGTCCAACTCAGTGCCTGCAGGCTGCATGTGGCCCTGGACAGCTTTGAATGCAGCCCAACACTTTCTTAAAATACTTTTTTGCGTTTTTTTTTTTTTTTTTTTTTTTTTAGCTCATCAGCTATCATTAGTGTTAGTATATTTAATGTGTGGCCCAAGATAATAATTCTTCCAGTGTGGCCCTGGAAAGCCAAAAGATTGGACACCCCTGGTTTACAGTAAAGCATTCTAAAGAACAGGTATCAGAAGGAAAAGTCTAGTGTGGCCAGTAGTCCTAGTAACAAGCTAATGATCACGGAATAAGAGATCTCTGTGTTGTAACTGGATTGCATTTGCTTTTGTTTTTTATGTTATATAGTTTATTTTTTAATTATACAAGTGATTCATTAATACATTCTCATCATCAATTTTCAAATAATTCAAAATAAACATTTTAAAACCCAAGTTCCCCTTCCCTCTCCATTTCCATTCCCATTCCTCACTTACCCTTCACACTTACCCAGCCATCCCCTACCTCTAGTTTTCCACAGATAACCATAAATGAAAACTTAGCCTTTAAGCTTCTAGACCTTTTTCTGTGCATGTATATACATGTATTTATATACTAAATATAAATATGATGATATAATATGCGTATTAGGTATAATGCTTTTATACTTCTTTTATCTGTGTTATTTCTCCCTTTGTTTTCTTCAATATATAGAAAAGTGGGTTTTTTTTTTTTTTTTTTTGGAGACGGAGTCTTGCTCTGCTGCCCAGGCTGGAGTGCAGTGGCCGGATCTCAGCTCACTGCAAGCTCTGCCTCCCAGGTTCATGCCATTCTCCTGTCTCAGCCTCCCGAGTAGCTGGGACTACAGGCGCCCGCCTGGTCGCCCGGCTAGTTTTTTGTATTTTTTAGTAGAGACGGGGTTTCACCGTATTAGCCAGGATGGTCTCGATCTCCTGACCTCATGATCCGCCCGTCTCGGCCTCCCAAAGTGCTGGGATTGCAGGCTTGAGCCACCGCGCCCGGCCGAAAAGTGGGTTTTTTTTAAATTATTTCATCCTTGGCTGGGTGCTGTGGCTGCATCTGTAATCCCAGCACTTTGGGAGGCCAAGGTGGGAGGATCACTTGAGCCCAGAAGTTGGAGACCAGCATGGGCAGGAAGATCACTTGGTTCGAGACCCCATCTCTACAAAGAAAATAAAATAAAGTCAGCCAGGTGTGGCGGTGTGCATCTGTAGTCCCAGCTACTAGGGAGGCTGAGGCAGAAGGATCACCTGAGCCCAGGAGTTTGAGGTTGCAGTGTGCTGTGCTCGCACCACCCCACTGCAGCCTGGGTGACAGAGTGAGATCCTGTCTCAAAAATAAATAAATAAATAAAATAAAACAAATAAAATTTCATTCTGCCTTCAGTATAATAGACCAACCAAAGGAAGAGATTTTCCTGCTTTTATATCAGAATGTTAAATGGTAGGAGGACCCTTTAGGGCTCAGTATGGGGGTGCAGTGGCAGTGACAATCAACATGAGGAACAGAAGAGAAAACAAAATTCTGAGTAGTGGCCAGTAAGTCGTTTCCCTCTCTCAACCTTTCAACTTCACGTTCTCAGGCAAATCCTTGGAAGTACTGAGTTATATTTGATTAAGTGAGGTAATTTTCCCTTATGACATTCCAAGTCCAAGAGAATGTAGTGGAAGCTATGCTGCCTTTTCTGACCTAACCTCTGGAGTCACATACCATCACTTCTGTTGTATTCTCTTGGTCACACAGATTGATCCTAATTCGTTGTGGAAGAGTACTACCTGCTACATAAGGACATTCGTACCAAGAGATGAGGATCACTGAGGGCCATGTTGGAAGCTGGTTGCCACAAGGGCATTTACTCAGTAGTGAATTTTGAGTGATTGACACTATTTTTAAACAGATTCCCTCATCACAGGTCAGCAGATTCCTTGGTTGCCAACTACTAGGTAGACTTTACAGGAACAGCCAGAACAATCTCTTCTTTGCCATTCTTTAAAGAACGAGTAGTTCTGGACAACTATCGAACAGCAATATTCTATTGTTAACCTATCTTATTTGTGAAGCATTATATCCAACACTCCATACAAAGATTATTCATACCTCTCCCACGCTATGGGTCTGCAAAGTAATCCAGTCCCCCAAACTCACTTTTTGTTTTAGGTATTGTTTTACCTTTTAGAAATCAGAATCTTTTAAATATTGTATATTAAATAAGTTACAAGAGGGCTGCCTTAGAATAACCAAACCCAAAATAATTTGGAGGGCATGGGTTAAGTTTCCAGAATCCAATGAAGTAATTTTGAGGATGAAATTTGAAGCATCCAAAAAATAAATAGAAATTTGTACCATCGAATGCAATCAGATAAATAAGCAGAAAGTATAAACTTTTCAATATAGAAGGAAGTTAAATCCTCATGAGTTGCATCTATAACTTCATCCTGTAATGTTTTCTGAGTAAAATAAGTACTTAAAACCATTTCATAATTTCAGTGTAGTTGATATATTTTTAAAAGCAACCTTTCTCTTTAAAATAGTGCTTTGTAGTTGGGGAAGAATTCTCCTTAATCTATGGTTCCTACAAATTAATTTTAAAGGAATATTTTAATTGCTTATTAAAATTTGAAATGTTTACTAAGAGTGAATGTACACTTTATTCGAGTTTAGAATTTTAAATGTTTTTGATGTTGAAAACCAACTTTCGTTAGGGGGCAGATTTCACTCCCATATCTTTATCATAAGTTTAATAAGTCAAAATTAAATGAAGCATCAAGCCATTTTATTAGTTCATGTAAAATCATATTATCTTCTTTTTTTTTTTTTTAAGATGGAGTTTCGGCTCTTGTCACCCAGGCTGGAGTGCAGTGGCACAATCCTCGGCTCCTGCAACCTCCTGCCTCCTGGGTTCAAGCAGTTCTTCCTGCCTCACCTCACCAACTAGCTGGGATTAAAAAGTGGCGCCCTGTGGCGCTGGCTCCAATGCCCGAGAATCTTTGTATTTTAGTAGAAAGACGGGTTCAGCTATGTTGGCCAAGCCAGTCTGAAGCTCCTGACCTCGTATCTAACCTGTGCCTCGGCCTCCCAAAGTGCTGGGATTACATGTGTGAGCCACCGTGCTGAGCGATCAGATTCATCATTACAGTTTCTGAATAAAATCATTTATTAATAAAATTCAGTATAATGCCTATATTAGCTAATTAAAAGTAGCAAATAGTAAAGTATCTTCCATGGTGAAACTACTGTGAAAAGCAAACTTTTGTAAATTTGTGCCGTGCATAATTTTTAAAGCATTTAACTGGCCCCGGGTGCAGTAACTCCCACACCTGTAATCCAAGGCACTTTAGGAGGCAGCAGGCGGGCGGATCACCCTGAGGTCAAGAGTTTGGAGACCAGCCTGGCCAATGCGATAAGAAACCCCCGTCTCTACTGAAAATAGCAAAAAATTAGCCAGGCATGGTGGCCAGTGCCTGGAATCCCAGTCACTTCCAGGCAGCTGAGGGCAAGAGAATCGGCTTGAACGCCAGGAGGCAGAGTTTAGTGAGCCAAGATCATGCCATTGAGCTCAGGCTGGGGCGAGGCAGAGAGAACTTGGTCTTAAAAAAAAAAAAAAAAAAAAAAATTTTTAATAGAACAAATAGAGGCATTTAACCCTGACTCTCCCATGCTTCTAAGTTAAAATGAGTTACTGGAAATGTGTCTTTCCATTCACTCTCAGATCACCCTAAAAAAAAGAAAAACTGAAAGGCTTTCCCATTATTTATTTGCTTTCTTTTCTGGCGGTTTTTCCTGTTTGTCAGCTAACTACTGTAGGTAGCATAATTTTAATAATAGTAAATAATAATGACAACAACAACAATATTGACCTCTATTCATATACTGCTAGGTTTTCTGTGTTTATTCATCTTATGAGTATTATCACCATTTCATAGTTGATGCTGAAACTAAGAGAGGTTAAGTCACTTGTTCAGAGTTATACGGTAGGTGGCAGGGTTGGATATTGAATCCATCTCCAGAGCCTGTACTCTTAACCACTAGTACAGCATATTATTAAAATGCTGTTTTCATTTTATTTTCTTTTTTATTTTGTTTTTGTTTTTGTTTTTTGAGATAGGGCCTCTCTCTGTTGCCCATGCTGGAGTGCACTGGCTTCACTCTCCAGAGTGGCTGAGACTACAGGTCATCATGCCCAGCTAATTTTTATTTATTTATTTATTTGTTTTAGAGACAGGATCTTGCCACATTGCCCAGGCTTGTAGTCAAACTCATGGCTTCAAAACATCTTCCTGCCTCATCCTCCCAAAGTGCTGGGATTACAGGTATGAAGCATGGCACCCAGACTAAAATGTTTTTTTGACATGTAGGGCAGTCCTGCTCCAACTGTTCATGTCCAAACGTAGAGAATGAAAAGCATTGCTTTCTATTTCACCTCTTGTCCTATTCCTCCAAATTCACAGGGGGCTGCTGTTGCCTTGTATTCTGACTCACCTGTTCGACTTTTTGTTTGTTTGTTTTTTCTTGAGACAGGGTCTGTCTGTCACCCAGGCTACAGTGCAGTGGTGCAATCACAGCTCACTGCACCCTCGGCTTCCCGGCTTCAGGTGATCCTCTCATTTCAACCTCCCAAGTAGCTGGGACCACAGGTGCCTGCCACCATGCCCAGCTAATTTTTGTATTTTTTGTAAAGACAGGGTTTTGTCATGTTGCCCAGACTGGTCCTGAACTCCTGGGCCCAGTGATCTTCCCACTTTGGCCTCCCAAAGTACAGGCATGAGCCACCATGCCAGGTGTGTTTGGCCTTTATGTTCTGTCTAACATGCCAGGCACTGCCAAAGTGCTTGGGTGCTTCTGACCATGTTCCTTATATCCTACTCTCCAGACATTCCCCTCAGAATTAGATGCCAACTAATTCTCTCTACTCCAGCCTGTGGCTTCTGTATCCTGCTCTCCCTGCTTCCCTTCTTGTCTGCCACATTAAGTTTGGGCAGACTTTCCATATCTGCTGGTGACACTGACTACTAAGCAGAAGAGAGAGAGAGAGAGAAATTTAAAGCCAGGACAAGAAGCCTATCAATATGGAAGGTAAAAGCGTCATAGAAGGACCATGATTAAAATGTGAATACCAGCCAGGCGGTGGAGGCCCACCTGTAGTCTTAGCTACTCAGGAGACTGAGGCAGTGGGATCTCTTATGCCCAGGAGTTCTGGGCTATAGTGTGCTATGCCCATCAGGTGTCTGCACTAAATTCAGCATCAATATGGTGACCTCTCAGGAGCAGGGGACCACCAGGTTACTTAAGGAGGAGTGAACCAATCTAGGTCAGAAACAGAGCAGGTCAAAACTCCCATGCTGATCAGTAGTGAGATCACACCCGTGAATGACCAGTGTTAAAGTGCTCTGCAGTCTGGGCAACATAGTGAGACAACCCCCCATAAATAATTTTTTTGTTTGTTTGTTTCAGACAGAGTCTCGCTTTGTCACCCAGGCTACCTCTTGAGTAGCTGGGATTACAGGCTCATGCCACCACACCCAACTTTTTTTTTTTTTTTAAGTAGAAGCGGGGTTTTGCTATGTTGGCCAGGTTGGTCTCGAACTTCTGACCTCAAGTGATCTGCCCACCTCTGCCTCCCAAAGTGCTGGAATTACAGAAGTAAGCCACATCACCTGGCCTCCCATAAACAAATATTTTAAAATGTGAACACCAGAAAGTAGAGGATGGAAGGCTGGGCATGGTGGTTCACACCTATAATCCCAGTACTTTGGGAGGTTGAGGTGGGCGGATCGCTTGGCTCAAAAGTTCGAGACCAGCCTGGGCAACATGGCGAAACCCCTCTCTACGAAAAATGCAAAAATTAGCCAGTGTGGTGGCATGCACCTGTAGTCACAGCTACTCGGAAGGCTGAGAAGAGAGAATCACCTGAGCCAAGAAGTAGAGGCTGCAGTGAGCCGTGATCGTGCCACTGCATTCCAGCGTGGGCAACAGAGCAAGACCCTGTATCAAAAAAAAAATTTCTAATTAAAATAGAAAAGGAGGCCGGGCGCAGTGGCTCACACCTGTAATCTCAACACGTTGGGAGGCCGAGGTGGATGAATCATTTGATGTCAGGAGTTCAAGACCAGCCTGGTCAACATGGTGAAACCCTGTCTCTACTAAAAATACAAAAATTAGGCCAGGCACAGTGGCTCACGCCTATAATCCCAGCACTTTGGGAGGCCAAGGCAGACGGATCATGAGGTCAGGAGATGGAAATCATCCTGGCCAACATGGTGAAACCCCATCTCTACTAAAATACAAAATTAGCTGAGTGTGGTGCAGGCGCCTGTAATCCCAGCTACTTGGGAGGCTGAGGCAGCAGAATCACTTGAACCCAGGAGGCAGAGGTTCCAGTGAGCCAAGATTGCACCACTGCACTCCAGCCTGGAGACAGAGTGAGACTCCATCTCAAAA
>NW_016807882.1:2429671-2432497 GCF_001698545.2 Rhinopithecus bieti
TTTTTGAGACGGAGTCTCGCTCTATCCCCAGGCTGGAGTGCAGTGGCACTAAGGGAGGAGACCACCCCTCATATTGTCTTATTATTGTCTTATGCCCAATTTCTGCCTCCAAAGAAAGAAAAAGTAAAAACTCAAAGGCAGAAATGAAATCCACAAGCAGACAGCCCGGCGCCACACCCTGGGCCTGGTAGTTAAAGATGGACACCTGACATAATTGGTTATGTTATCTATAGATTACAGCCATTGTATAGAAAAGCACTGTGAAAATCCCTATCCTGTTTTGTTCCGATCTAATTACCGGTGCATGCAGCCCCCAGTCACATACCCGCTGCTTGCTCAATCGATCACAACCCTCTCGCGCTCACCCCCTTAGAGTGGTGAGCCCTTAAAAGGACAGGAATTGCTCACTCGGGCAGCTCGGCTCTTGAGACAGAAGTCTTGCCAATGTCCCCGGCCGAATAAACCCCTTCCTTCTTTAACTCGGTGTCTGAGGAGTTTTGTCTGCGGCTCCTCCTGCTACAGCATAATCTCTGCTCACTGCAACCTCCGCCTCCCAGGTTCAAGGGATTCTCGTGCCTCAGCCTCCCGAGTAGTTGGGACTACAGGCATGTGGCACCATGCCCAGCTAATTTTTGTATGTAGTAGAGACAGGTTTCACCATGTTGGCCAGGATGGTCTCGATCTCTTGACCTCATGCTCTGCCCGCGTCGGCCTCCCAAAGTGCTGGGGTTACAGGCATGAGCCACCACGCCCAGCCAGCACTGAGCTTTTTGAGTGTAGAGTTTTCAGACGACACAGAAGGTTTTGGTCTAAATGGTCTAGATACCTTGAAATGAGATTAAGAAGTAGTATCACAGACTGTGATATAAGTGACTGACTTTGTGGAATTCTCTTCCCACTGCAACATCTTTACAGGGATCCTGTTTTCCAGAATCAGATTTTTGGGATGAAATAAATGGAGTGAAAGGATGAAAAGTAAGACAAAAAAGCGAGATTTTTTATATATTCCAGGTAGTCTACCTGTTTTATTTTGTAGGATAAACATTGCAAAGATGTGATTAGAGGAAAAAAAGAGAAGACAGATTACAATAAACATACATATGTTTACCAGGGCTTAAGGCCATTTGGTCTACCAGGTAACAAACATTTTTTTTTAAGCTTTAGAATTTACAAAGTTAACATCAGTCTGAAACAAACATTTTATTTATTTTAAGCTTTAGAAATTACAAAGTTAACATCAGTCTGAAATGATAGCATTATAAGGGTAACATATGAAAAATCTCCTTTATAAAATTGTATTTATTTTTTTTTTATAGAGATGTTGGGATCTCACTAAGTTACCCATGGTGGTCTCAAACTTGTGAGCTCAAGCCATTCTCCCTTCTCAGCCTCCCAAAGTGTTGGGATTACAGACATAAGCCACCATGCCAGGTCTGAAAAATCTTCTTAACCAGCTATAAAGAGGTAAAACATCTCTTTAAAAACATCTTAAAAGACAACAAATGAGCTTGAAATGCTATAAGGGAATATAGCCTCACTTAATAAATATAACTCAAAGCCTCCAAGATTAACCCAAGAAAGCAAATTTCAAGTAACTGATATACCTACTACCACTGTGACCCTCACTTTGATTATCACTTCTACCCCCATACTGGGCCATAAAAGGGTTCTCCTCCTGTGTAACATTCTTGCTTTACTCCCCAGTCTAATCTTATGAGTTGTGAGGCTCCCTACCATTTCCTTTGGTTCTCACACGCTGTCATTCCAGCCTCATTCTCTGACCACCAGGCCCTGGTTCTGCTGCAGCAGCCATACTTCTGCCATGTGACATTGCTCTCTTTGGCTATAGCTGAATGATTGAATCAGCAAGGTGTACCTCATCTAAGCTGGGCCTGTCATACTTCTTCTTTCCAGAATTTAGAACTGGGGCTAACAGGCCATCTACAATCTCTTAATGTGTCTGGAATTTTGTATGCTGGTAGTCGTGAGAGAATCACAGTCTGCCATATGGAAACTGAGAAACAGGGAAAGCCCTTCTGCTGTGGCTTTGCCCCAAGGAGACTCAGACATTAGAGAGCAGAGAGAAGTGTGTAGGTTCCTGGCAGCTTTCTGAATCCAGATCATTCTAATGACTAGGGGAGTTCACCTCTTATAAGGCCTGAAACTTAATACAATTTGAGGGAGGCCCTCTTTTTTAAATAAATAGAAAATTATGAATAAAAAATTAGATACAAGTAGAATATTTATTTAGAATGGGAAATAAATCACCAAAAATAACAGTTTTTTGGTTTTTTGGTTTTTTTTTTTGAGATAGAGTCATGCTCTGTTACCCAGACTGGAGTGCAGTGGTGCCATGGTTCACTTCAGCCTCAACTTGCTGGGCTCAAGTGATCCTCCCACCTCAGCCTCCCAAGAAGCTAGGACTACAAGCACGCACCACCACACCCAGCTAAGTTTCATATTTTTTGCAGAGATAGGGTTTCGCCATATTGCCCAGAGTGGTCTCGAACTCATTAACTCAAGCAGTCCTCCTGCCTTTGCCTTCCAAAGTACAGATTACAGGCATGAGCCACTGTATCCAGCCCATCATTTCTTTTTCTTTTTGTTTTTTTGAGATGGGGTCTCACTCTGTTGCCCAGACTGGAGTGCAGTGGTGTGATCTCAGCTCGCTGCAACCTCTGCCTCCTGGGTTCAAGAGATTCTCCTGCCTCAGCCTCCCAAGAAGCTGGGACTACAGGTGCGTACCTGTAATCTCGCCACTGCACTGAAGCCTGGGCAACAGAGCGAGATCCTATCTCTAAATACATATATAAATAAAAAATTTAT
>NW_016807882.1:2435177-2451159 GCF_001698545.2 Rhinopithecus bieti
TGAAAAACTTGCGTTTATTCCCCAAGGCTACTGCAGAGACTAAACGTTTTTTTTTTGTTTTGTTTTGTTTTTTTGTTTTTTTTTGAGGCGGAGTCTCGCTCTGTCGCCCAGGCTGGAGTGCAGTGGCGCGATCTCGGCTCACTGCAAGCTCCGCCTCCCGGGTTCACGCCATTCTCCTGCCTCAGCCTCCTGAGTAGCTGGGACTACAGGCGCCCGCCACTGCGCCCGGCTAATTTTTTGTATTTTTAGTAGAGACGGGGTTTCACCATGGTCTCGATCTCCTGACCTTGTGATCCGCCCGTCTCGGCCTCCCAAAGTGCTGGGATTATAGGAGTGAGCCACCGCGCCCGGCCACTTTTACAATTTTACAGCAACACTTGACCATGTGAGCATGTTGCTAGGGCCTGTCCCAGGTCATCTAGGGTCAATGGATTCATAAATCATAGTAACCTGCACAGAGCATCATGAGATGGCAAACTTATTACATACAATGCAAAAATATTAAAATTTTATGAAAGTTAACTTTATGCAACTCAGAAAATATGTTGTTTTTCAAGTAAAGTTGAATACTACATTATTCACATATAATTCATTCAATTTGGCCAAGCACGTTGGCTCACACCTGTAATCCTACTGCTGTGAGAGGCTGAGGCAGGCAGATCACCTGAGGTCAGCGGTTCGAGACCAGCCTGGCCAACATGGCAAAACCCCATCTCTACTAAAAACACAAATATTAGCTGGATGTGGTGGTGGGCACCTGTAGTCCCAGCTACTTGGAAGGCTGAGGCAGGAGAATGGCATGAACCCAGGAGGCAGAGCTTGTGGTGAGCCAAGATTGTGCCACTGCACTCCAGCCTGGGTGACAGAGCAAGACTCTGTCTCAAAATAATAATAATAATAATAATTCATTCAATTCTAAGCATAAAATTGTAGTTAAAATTAAAAACAGAATTGGATTTATAAAAAAAAGTTTAACCGTATTATTGGTGCCAAATTTTAAAACTCTGACTATTGTAGCCTCATTTGTATTTATTTATTTAAGAAGAGAAGAATGTAACCAAATGCAAGTTGGTTGCTCACCACTTGTAAGTCAATACATGAGAAGTAAGATGTAGTGAAAGGAAAGCAGCTTTATTATCCAAATGCTAGCAGATGAGAAATGGTCGGGCTAATGCCTCCAAATGACCATTTCAAGTGTTAGACTGAAGGAAGGGATTAAAAAGGCAAGCCTTTATATGGGAAACATTCGAGAGTAACACAGGATACAGGTCTGCATATCTTGTTCTAATGGCTATCCTGAGTTGTGGTCTACCTGGAGCATGGGCTGGTGCCATCTCCACATGGCCAGGATGTAGATTACCCATCTTGAGGCAGTCTTTAAGTGGGAGCAAATTCTGCAGCTGGGCCTCCATGCTGGGTTCATTTTAAAAGTAGCCCCTGGAATTTCTTAACAAGCATACAGTTAGAGAAGTGTATACAGTGCAAGGGAGTGTATGCTGGCAAAGGGAGAGACATGGAACTTCAAAGTACACTTAAAGTCTATATATATTTTATTTATTTATTTTTTGAGACAGAGTCTTGTTCTGTCGCCCAGGCTGGAATGCAGTGTTGTGATCTCCACTCAATACAACCTCTCCCTCCCGTGTTCAAATGATTCCCTTGTCTCGGCTTCCTGAGTGGCTGGGACGGTGACACCATGAGTGTGACACCATGCCTGACTAATTTTTGTATTTTTAGTAGAGACGGGGTTTCATGTTGGCGAGGCTGGTCTTGAACTCCTGACCTCAAATGATGCTACTGCCTTGACCTCCCAAAATGCTGGGATTACAGGCATGAGCCACTGCGCCTGGCTTTTTTCTTTCGTCTTTTCTGATATAGTGTCTTGCTCTGTCACCCAGGCTGGAGTGCAGTGGCGCGATCTCAGCTTACTGCAACCTCGGCCTCCTAGGCTCAAGCAATTCACATGCCTCAGCCTCCGGAGTAGCTGGGATTACAGGTGTGCACCACCACGCCTGGCTAATTTTTGTATTTTTAGCAGAGACGGGGTTTCATCATGTTGGCCAGGCTGGTCTCCAAGTCCTGGCCTCAAGTGATCCCCCCATCTCGGCCTCCCAAAGTGCTGGGATTGCAGGCATGAGCCACTGTGCCCAGCCTTCATGGCTATATTTTAAGACTAAGGTAAAAAATTTCCATAGTTTGCTTCAAGGTTACATCTTGAGACTAGAGAGAAAGGAAAAAGCAATTTTAAATGCATTTTGAAGCTATGCTACTAGGTTACTAGAATAGAGAAACTGTAGCAATTAAAAGAAAAGTTGCAACATTATGTTGATCTTATGGAGAAATGTGCATAATAACATTGTCACTATAAAATATAATTTCAATATTTACTAAAGTAATGTAAATCACTTAAAATTTTTTCCTATATTTCTGTTTTTAGGCTATAAAACAACTGCTATTCCTCAGACACCAGCCTCTCAGAGTTTTACCCTTACTGCTTTTGAATATTGTCTTTGCAATTATTAAAGACAGTGTGCAAATGACTTCCCTGATCCCCAAATACATGTATCAAAAGTAGTTTAATGATTTTGTTGAAAATGAAAATAAAATTACTTTCACATTGAAGCTTTCCTTTCTTATTCTTATATCCAAAGGTGGGTGGCGGGGGAAGGAATCTGTAAACATTTGGAGTGAAAAGGATACTCAGTAATTTTAGCAACTTTTTTTTTTTATTATTTAAAATTTTTAAATTTTAGTAACTTAATAAATTATTTTAAAAGTTAACACAAAACTGGGGCTATTTAGATTAGATGACTGTGCATCTTAGACACATTGTTAAATTTGTCGCTTAACTGATTGGTTGCATATTTTTCCATGACCAAAAAATTTGTTCTTGACCTGTGATGTCCACTAGCAACTCAGCCATATGTGGTTTTTGAGCACTTTTAATGTAGCATGTCCAACCTGAGATGTGCTATAAGAGTAAAATACTCCATATTTCAAAGAATTAGTACTAAAAAAAAAAGGTAAAATAGCTTATTAATAACTATTCATTGATGACTTGATATCAGGTAATATTTTGAATTACTGAGTAAAGTAAAATATATTTTAAAAATTAATTTCATCTCTTTCTTTCTACTTTTTAAAAAATGTAGGCCGGGTGCGGTGACTCACACTTGTAATCCCAGCACTTTGGGAGGCCAAGGTGGGCAGATCACGAGGTCAGGAGATTGAGACCAGCCTGGCCAACATATTGAAACCCCATCTCTACTAAAAATAGAAAAAAATTAGCTGGGCATGGTGGCACACACCTGTAATCGCAGCTACTTGGGAGGCTGAGGCAGGAGAATCGCTTGAACCCAGGAAGCGGAGGTTGCAGTGAGCCGAGATCATGCCATTGCACTCCAGCCTGGGTGACTATGCAAGACTCTATCTCAAAAAATAATAATAATAATTTTAAAAAATAATTATTAAAAACGTGACTACTAAAACATTAAAAATTACCCACAGAGTTGGCACTACGTTTCTGCTGGACAGTGCTGCTTTGAACAGGCTTTCTTACAGCAGGAAGAGCTTAGCCCTTGTTCAAATGTCCTGCAGTGGGGAACGGTGTGGGCAATTCTCTCAGAGAAGGAAAATCTCAGATGTAAAAATCAAGAAATTCTTACAATGGGATATTGAAATATTTGTTTTGAACTGTATGACCCTAAAATTTGTTCCATCATGTTATGAAGTTTTATTTTATAGATTTAACCGGAAAAACTAAATTCCCTGACCCTCCTCCCAATAATTTACCTACAATATTTGAAAAGCGATTTTCCAATGTAGAAAAAAACATAAACTATGATATTTTTCCTTCTAGAATAGAATTTTATAAAATTTATTGAAAGACTTTCGGCCGGGCGCGGTGGCTCAAGCCTGTAATCCCAGCACTCTGGGAGGCCGAGACGGGCAGATCACGAGGTCAGGAGATCAAGACCATCCTGGCTAACATGGTGAAACCCCGTCTCTACTAAAAATACAAAAAAAAAACTAGCCGGGCGACCTGGCGGTCGCCTGTAGTCCCAGCTACTCGGGAGGCTGAGGCAGGAGAATGGCGTGAACCCGGGAGGCGGAGCTTGCAGTGAGCTGAGATCCGGCCACTGCACTCCAGCCTGGGCGACAGAGCGAGACTCCGTCTCAAAAAAAAAAAAAAAGAAAGAAAGACTTTCATGTTAAAAAAATTAAAGTGGAAGGAAATGTCAGTAAGACCAAAATTATTTGCTTCCTCATAGTCCAGCCTTTCTGTCCATTTATTTAGAAAATGACACACAGAGCTAGGTGCAGTGGCTCATGCCTGTAATCCCAGCACTTTGGGAGGCCGAGGCAGGTGGATCACTTGAGATCAGGAGTTCCAGACCAGCCTGGCCAACATGGTGAAACCCTGTCTCTACTGAAAACACAAAAATTAGCCGGAGGTGGTAGTGCACGCCTATAATCCCAGCTACTGAGGAGGCTGAGGCAGGAGAATCGCTTGAACCCGGGAGGCGGAAGTTGTATTGAGCGGAGATCGCACCACTGCATTCCAGCCTGGGCGACAGAGCAAGACTCCATCTAAAAAAAAAAAGAAAGAAAATGAATAAAAGAAAAGGAACACCAAAAGAACCTTTTCAATTACTTGTTTCCTTTGTTGACACTTGGCATGTATATTTAGTGCAGTCTACCTCTTTCAGTCCTCTCAAGTCGACATCTCCTTTGCAACATCATTCTCAAAGTCTACCTTATATAGCAAATCCCAGTTGCTTTCCAGCATGGAAAGAGAAATCACACAAATATTAACTTCCTTCCTGACTTGGAGTTTTCCTTTACAAATTGCAATTGGGTTTAATTATAAATCCCCATCTACCAATCGTCCTTCTATCCTTCTGCTTCAGTTTTCTCCCTCTGCCTCCTCTTCATGCCATCTTCTCTCTCCCTTTTCCCTCCCTCTGGTGAGCATGGTGTTTGAAGCTGTCTGACTTGGTGCCCTCTTCTGTTTAAATCTTTCAGCACACACCTAGGCAAGTTATTCTCAAGCAGCCTGAAAGAGCTTTAAACTGTTGGGAACAAACCTAGTAGAATTCAAAAGGACTTCATTTTTATTACCCTGACAACAGCATGTCTGAAAATTAGATTTGTCTCAGCCAGGCGTGGTGGCTCACGCCTGTAATCCTAGCACTTTGGAAGGCCAAGACGGGAAGATTACCTGAGCTCAGGAATTCAAGACCACCCTGGGCAACAAAGTGAAACCCTGTCTCTACTAAAATACAAATAATTAACTGGGCATGGCAGTGTGCACCTGTAGTCTCAGCTACACGGGAGGCTGAGGCAGGAGAATTGCTTGAACCCAGGAGGCGGAGGTTGCAGTGAGCTAAGATCACGCCACTGCACTCCAGCCTAAGTGACAGAATGAGACTCCATTTCAAAAAAAAAAAAAGATTTGTCTCATTTTCCTTTCCCTTTCCAATACCTTTTAAATCCCTAATATTTCTGATTTAGTGACTGTCAATACTCTTTTATAGGTCAACAAAACCAAGTTTGCTTGCTTTCTTATGAGACAGCATATACTACCTATCTTGTTACACCAATGTTGAAATTTTTTAAAATTGTTCTGACAAGAGAGTGCTTGTTTAAATTTGTACCATGTCTTTTTGATGACAATCCCATTGCCTCCTCTCTTTATGTGCTGCAGTGGTGGAGGGGAACAGAGGAAAACATATTTCCTTCTAATCGGACTATAACTGGATGGGAAGGGGTAAAAACGGTAGTTCAGAAACATGTGGGGCAGAGACACTCATAAAATAGAGAACGGAACTGCTGTCAAGGACACACTGTGAATGGCCACTCAGAGTTCCTTCCTCAGCGTGCCCTTGACTTCACTTCTGTCCTCCATGACCCAAACTCAAATGGACAAAGCAGACTCCTAGAACTGATAATCTGCACTGTGAGAAGTGAAGGTAAATTAGCCATCACTTCACAGGTTTCAGTTTGTAAAGTGTCCTTGACACTTGACCAAATTTAACTATGCTGTCAACAGTGAAACCAAGGTGTCTTGGTTATGTCTTATACTCAAAAAGTGGTAATTCTGATAGATAATGTCAACCTAAATAAACAGAGAGAGGCTCTCTGAAAGGAAATGATGTTTATTCAGGAATAGGACATTGCAGTGGGAATACGCATGCCATAGTAAACAATATGCATATTCATGGAAGTAAAGTGTATTAGGGTTCTCCAGAGGGGCAGAACCAATAGGATATATGTATGTAAATCAGGAGTTTATTAGGGAGAATTGGCTTACACAATTAAAAGGCAAAGTCCCACAATAGGCCACAATAGGCCCTCTGTAAGCTGGGGAAAGAGAAAAGCTGGTAGTGTGTCTCAGTCCAAGTCCGAAAGCCTCAAAACCAGGGAAGCCAAGAGTGCAGCTCTCAGTCTGAGGCCAAAGGCCCAAGAGCCCCTGCAACGCCACTGGTACAAGTCCCAGAGTCTAAAGGCAAAGAACCTGGAGTCTGATGTCCAAGGGCAGGAGGAAAGGAAGCAAGTATCTGGCATGCAAAAGGAGAACGAGAGAGAGAGAGAGAGAGAGAGAGAGAGAGAGACAAAGAGAGAGAGAAAGCCCTGAGCAAGCTGAATATGCCTTCTCCTGCCTGCTTTGCTCTAGCCGCGCTGGCAGTGGATTGGATAGTGCCCACCCACATTGAGGGTGGGTGGGTGGGTGTACACCACCCTCTCCCAGTCCACTGACTCACATGTCAATCTCCTCTGAAAACACCCTTACAGAAATAATGCTTCACCAGCCATCTAGGCATCTCTCAATCCAGTCAAGTTGACACCTAATATCAACCATCACATAAAGAAAGACAAAGGTTTTTAAAGAAAACATGGGAAGGATTACATAATTGTTTTGAGATAATTATCCTTGGCTACAAAGATCAGTAACAAGGGTGATGTCAATCCAAGGTTGGACAGGCAGTTGCTGAGCAGATGTCCTCACAGAACATCTGCATGATGGCCTTTGTGCAAGATTGTGGTTTTTGCAGAGTCTTTTGTAATAGTTTCTGTCATCCAGCATTTATTCATGAGAAAATAATGAATTTTTTCATGAATTCATGAATTCATAATTTACCTACAATATTTGAAAAGTAATTTTCCAATGTAGAAAAAAAGCATAAACTATAATATTTTTCCTTCATGGCCTTTCCCAGCCCTATTTGTCAGGGTTTGGTTTTGGGTTTTTTTTTTTTTTTTTTTTTTTTGGTGGTTGTTGTTTTCTTTCTTTCTTTTTTTCCTAACAAAAGTGATGCTGACTCCATTTTGATTCTGACAGTTTTCACAATAGGATTCTCATGGTTAAGAGATGTTTGCTTTCTTTTTTTTTTTTTTTGAAACAGAGTCTCACCTTGTCACCCAGTAGCATGATCAGGGCTCACTGCAGCTTGGCTTCCACCTTCGGGGCTCAGGCAATTCTCCATCCTCAGCCTCCCAAGTAGCTGGGACTACAGGGGTGCACCACCATACTTGGCTTTTTTTTTTTTTTTGGTAGAGACGAGGTCCCACTATGTTGCCCAGGCTTGTCTTGAATTCCTGTCTTCAAGCAATCTTCTTGCTTCATCCTCCCAAAGTGTCAAGAGCTTTACCACTGTGAAAGTAATAAATATAGTACATCCTGGTTAACATCATTTTAGCAATCTTAAAGTGCATATTTTGGTAAAAGCCACAATTTCATAAGAAAGCAGTTAGGCATAGAGGCTCACACCTGTAAATCCAGCACGTTGGGGAGGCTGAGGCAGGAAAATCACTTGAGCCCAGTAATTCAAGACCAGCCTGGGCAACACAGTGAGACTCTGTCTCTACAAAAAAAAATTTTTTAATTATCCGGGCAAGCCAGGCTTGGTGGCTTATGCCTGTAATCCCAGCACTTCGGGAGGCCGAGGCACGCGGATCACCTGAGGTCGGGAGTTCGAGACCACCCTGACCAACATGGAGAAACCCTATCTCTACTAAAAATACAAAATTAGCCAGGTGTGGTGGCACATGCCTGTAATCCTAGCTGCTCGGGAGGCTGAGGCAGGAGAATTGCTTGAACCCAGGAGGCAGAGGTTGCGGTGAGCTGGAGATCGCGCCATTGCACTCCAGCCTGGGCAACAAGAGCAAAACTCCGTCTTGAAAAAAAAAAAATTAGCCTGGCACAGTGGCTTAAACTTGTGGTCCCAGCTACTTGGGAGGCTGAGGTGGAAGGATTGCTTGAGCTCAAGAGATCAAGGTTGCAGTGAGCCATGATCATACCACTGCACTCCAGCCTGGGGAACAGAGCAAGACCCAGTCTCAAAAAATAAAAATAATTTTAAAAAATAAATAAATAATTTAAATGTTTTAAATTGTGGTAAAAAATAGATAATATAAAATTTACCATCCTAACCACTTTTAATTGTTAATCAGTTCAGTAGGGCTAAGTAGATTCACATTGTTGTACAACAGATATTCAGAACTTATTTAACTTACAAAACTGAAACTCTGTACCCATTAAACAGTAACTCCCCATTCCCTCCTCCCCCTAGCCTCTGACAGCCACCCTCTACTTTCTACCTCTATGAATTTTACTACTCTAGGTACCTCATATAAGTGGAATCATACAGCAATTGTCTTTTTATGACTGGCTTATTTTACCTAGCACAGTGTCCTCAAGACTTATCCATGTTGTAACATATGACATAATTTTCTTCCTTTCTGAGGCTGAATAATATTCCATTGTATGTATATACTACATTTTATTTATCCATTCATCCATTTATGCACATTTGCATTGCTTTCACCTGGTCTATGTAAGATTTGTTTTTTGTTGTTGTTGGTTTTTGAGACAGTGTCTTGCTCTGTCACCCAGGCTCAAGTGCAGTGGCATGATCATGGTTCACTACAGCCTCAACCTCCCAGGCTCAAGTGATCCCTCTGCCTCAGCCCCCCAAGTAGCTGGGACTATAGGCTTGCGCCACCACACCCAGCTAGTTTTTGTATTTTTTGCAAAGATGGGGTTTTACCATGTTGCCCAGACTTGTCTCGAACTCATGAGCTCAAGCGATCTGCCCACCTCTGGCTTTCCAAAGTGCTGGGATTACAGGCATGAGGTACCACGCCTGCCTGGCTGTAAAATTTTTTGTTATAGCAATATTATTAGTATGCTCTGAATTAGCTAGCTTAAGATTGAAGGAACACACATATGAGTTATTATCAATGACAGAGTGTATTGCAAGGATATAGAAGGATTTGGGGTTTCAAGAAAAGTAGGCAGCTCTGGAAATTGCCTCATTCAGCTGCATTATATTTCATGAGATTGTGCAAAAGTTACTACAGGAACCAGGATCTTTAGTCATAACAGCAATCTTATCTAAAACTATTCATCTTCTTTTTGGTATATCTAGTATTTATATTTGCCAAAAGAGATGTTTTATTTGAGTGGACTCCTCATCATTTATTGCAGAGTATCATCCTTGGACAAGAGTGCTAGCCAGAGTGCTGCAAAGTCAGCTCGCCCTCATCATGCTCTATGCTACTGCCTTCAGCCTGTGCTTCAGTCCTTAATCCCATTTGCTATGACTAGCAGAGTGGGGATGGTTTTTCTTTTTTTCTTTTTCTTTTTCTTTTTTTTGAGACAGACTTTCACTCTGTTGCCCAGGCTGGAGTGCAATGGTGTGATCTCACTCACCACAACCTCTGCCTCCCGGGTTCAAGCAATTCTCCTGCCTCAGCCTCCCAAGTAGCTGGAATTATAGGCATGTGCCACCACGCCCAGCTAAGTTTTTTTTTTTTTTTTTTTTGAGAGGGATCTCACTCTCGCCCAGGCTGGAGTGCAGTGGCGGGATCTTGGCTCACTGCAAGCTCCGCCTCCTGGGTTCAAGCCATTCTCCTGCCTCAGCCTCCCCAGTAGCTGGGACTGCAGACGTCGGCCACTACGCCCGGCTAATTTTTAATATTTTTAGTAGAGACAGGGTTTCACCGTGTTAGCCAGAATGGTCTCGATCTCCTGACCTCATGATCCGCCTGCCTCAGCCTCCCAAAGTGCTGGGATTACAAGCATGAGCCATCGCGCCTAGCCTAGGCCATGGCTTTTCTTAAAGTGCGTACCATAAGCCAAAGTAGCTCAGATAGGAAGCAACCATTTAGTCTCTATTTTAGGATGGAGCACTAAATTTGTATGCCTATACCTTATAGAATATATATACATATACACACATACACACGTATACATTTGAGTCTTGTGTCTCCTCCATTCTTCTCCTTCGCATCTAACATTTATTTATTTATTCATTTATTCACCCATTTTATTTGTACTGACATTGGACAAAAATATGTCAAGTCCTGTGGTGTTCAGTGCACTTCTTTTACCTGCTCCCACCCATGCTCTCAGAGACCCTGGGAGGCAGGTAGTATTGTTGTGAACCTAGTCAGGATGTTTCTCCACATCAAAAATCAGAGGTTTGGCTGGGCGCCGTGGCTCACGCCTGTAATCCCAGCAGTTTGGGAGGCCAAGGTGGACGGATCACCTGAGGTCAGGAGTTCCAGACCAGCCTGGCCAACATGGCGAAACCCAGTCTCTACCAAAAATACAAAAAGTAGCCGGGCGTGGTGGCACGTGCCTGTAATCCCAACTGCTCGGGAGGCTGAGGCAGGAGAATTGCTTAAATCCCAGGGGCGGAGGTTACAGTGAGCCAGAAATGCACTCCAGCCTGGGAGGCATAAGACTCCATCTCAAAAAAGAAAATAAATAAATAAATAAAATAAAAATCAGAGGTTCTATGCTTCAGTCCTTCAGAGTGCTGATTTCTTAATTAACTAATTAACACATTAATTAATGTGATAAAATGTGAATGTGTTAATTGGTATATTATTAATACGGTATGGTTCCCAGGTAAATTATTTGCTCTTAAAGTAAGACCCTTCTGGGCCGGGCGCGGTGGCTCAGGCCTATCATCTCGGCACTTTGGGAGGCCAAGGCAGGTGGATCACCTGAGGTCAGGAGTTTCAGACCAGCCCGGCCAACATGGTGAAACTCGGTTGCGACTAAAAATACAAAAACATTGGCCTGATGTGGTGGCTCACGCCTGTAATCCCAGCTACTTGGGAGGCTGAGGCAGGAGAATCGCTTGAACCCGGGAGGCGGAGGTTGTGGTGAGCCAAGATCACACCATTACACTCCAGCCTGGGTGACAAGTCGAGACTCTTTCTCAAAAAAAATAAATAAAGTCCCTTCTGAAGACAAGGCTTTCACCCAAAAGACTGGCTACATAATTTATGGTGCCTAAGGCAAAATGAAATACAGGGCCCCTTGTGTACTAACTCAAAAATTATTAAGAATTTTAAGATGGTGGCCGGGCGCAGTGGCTCACGCCTGTAATCCCAGCACTTTGGGAGGCTGAGGCGGGCAGATCACAAGGTCAGGAGACCGAGACCATCCTGGATAACACAGTGAAACTCCATCTCTACTAAAAATACAAAAAAAAAAAAAAAAATTCCCCGGGCGTCGTGGCACGCACCTGTAGTCCCAAATACTTGGGAGGCAGAGGCAGGAGAATGGCTTGAACCCGGGAGGCGGAGGTTGCAGTGAGCCGAGATCATGCCACTGTACTCCAGCCTGGGCGACGGAGCAAGACTCTGTCTCAAAAAAAAAAAAAAAAAAAGAACTTTAAGATGGCAATAGCAGAACACTAAACCAAGTACAGGTCCTTCTAAGCAGGGGGACGTGTACAACCACACAGGTTGCACACCCAAGAGGCCAGTTCTGCAGAGGAGTGATGTCAAGTTGGAATGCCATGCAATAGAGCAGCTCATTACAAAAGCTGATTTGCATGGGTAGTTCTTTCGCTGATTTGCATGGGTAGTTCTTTCGCCCTCTGTTAAATTGTATCACATAGGCAAGTCGCTGTTTAAACAACTTATAAAACTGTGTTTACCAGGGTAAAGAAAAGAGTAAAGCTCTCTGGAGATCACTATAATGTAGGATGAAGGAAGAATCAAGCAATAATAGAACACAGAGGGTTAACTTGCCCAAATTTACATATTCAGTATGTATTTGAGCTAAGACTACAGAAACCCTGTTTACTTCTCTCCACCTCCTGACTGCCTCGAGCACTACAGTGTCCACAAGGCTTGGAAATACAAGGAAAATAGTACATTTATTTTGGTTTGTTCAGATTAACATTTGGACCCATTGCTTTAAATGTAGAGGTTCTTTACCTGAAATGGTATGGAGGTTGAAAAAATACGTTGAGAATATTATTTGAAAATGTAAATTACCTGCTGTCTAAAAATAAGTTTATCTTAGTGGTGATGGTTGCACAACATTATGAATGTACTTAATGAACGTTTGACCCAAAAATGACTAAAATGGCAAACTTTAGATTATGAATATTTTACCACAATTTTTAAAATAAAATAAATTTATCCCAGATTTCCCAACTTTTTAGACACCCAGTACACGTTTGACATTGAAAGACATCCAATATATGTTATATGTTCTTTTTTTTTTGAGACGGAGTTTCACTCTGTTGCCCAGGCTGGAGTGCAGTGGTGCGATCTCGGCTCACTGCAACCACCATGCCCCGGGTTCAAGCAATTCTCCTGCCACAGCCTCCTGAGTAGCTGGGATTACAGGCACCCACCACCATGCCTGGCTAATTTTTGCGTTTTTAGTAGAGATGGGGTTTCACCATGTTGGCTGAACTGATCTCGAACTCCTGACCTTAAGTGATCCACCTGCCTCGGCCTCCAAAAGTGCTGGGATTACAGGCGTGAGCCACTGCACCCAGCCAGGATGTATCATTTTTATGTAAGAATACTAAAACAGAGAGTAGACAGGAGCAGACAATCTCTTTAGTTCACATACTTTTGCATTATTTTAATCGTTTATAGGGTGCATATATACTACTTTAAAAATCATTTTTGACAAGATATTTCTATTTTGGGGGTGGAAAAAATGAAGAAACAAATGCATTAGAAATAGTCCTCACAGTTACGAGTTAGAGAAAGCCTGGATCTGTGGGTGTCAGGCTGCCTCAAAGGCCGCTGTTGGCCACTCTGAGATCCGCTTCATTACTGTGAACACAGACCAAGGTCCTGCATTCAGAGCACGCTCTAACCAAAAAGCCGGGTTCTGGTGAAGGCTCTCTTGCTGGCTTTTAGATGTGTGCCTGCTTGGTGTGTCCTCATATGGCCTTGCCTCTGGGTGCACGGGAAGAAGCAGAGCTCAGGTTTCTCTTCCTCTTCTCACAAGGACACCAGTCCCATCAGATTAGGGCCCCACCTTCTGACCTCATCTAGCCTTATTTACCTCTTTAAAGGCCGTGTCTCCAAATATAGTCACACTGGGGATTAGGGCTTCAACATATAAATTTGTGAGAGATGGTAGGGGGACACAATTCAGTTCACAGCAATACCTTTTATCAAACTGTCTTTCAGAAAGATTAGACAAATTTATACTGCCTTTAACAGTGTTTGAGAGTGGCTATCCTGCACTTTCAAGATTTTAACATTTTAAAAATCTAAATTATTTTGAAAATGGATTTTGAGGACCTCCAAGGACAAATGTTCATAACTGTACAAATAGGAGACTTAGCTAAGTGACTTGGGTCGGGATAAACATTTCAATATTAAATACCTCAGAGACTCTCAGATTCATTTCCCTCCCTGTGGGTTACATAACATTAAGAACCTTGGTTCGTCTTTGAGCCTGGGAGGTAACCATGCTTCATAACTCGGAAAAAGCTTACCTGTGCACGTACATACTTTGCTGAAACCTAATGGAAGCAGTGCCCTAGTGCAAGGTTTAGAGAAAATGAAAATGAGTTGCTGAGAAAGAAACTAAAAAGTATTCTGGTAGATGAATTGGGTGGAATGTTGAAAAAATGTGAAGGGAGAAGTCATCTTGAGTACTGGGATTGAGAAGAATTCTTTGATATTGAGTTCCATAGCCTTTGGGTACTTATTTGATCACAGCTGCTTTTCTAATCCTTAGTGGTAGCTGAGCCCTAGGGAACCTTTTTTTTACTCAAATCAACCAGGGAAATGATGACCCCTTTCTCTGTGTATCTCCTTGTCAGGCAGGAATAGACCACATCTTCCAAACTACCAGACAAGAAGAAAACAATTGAATTTTTTGCATGTATACTAAAGTCCTACTACAGACTGCAGAAGCTCAACTGCTTACAAAAGAGGAAAAAGTACAACCATGCTCTCTGCTCTTTCCTTGCTTGCCCTTTGCTTCCAGGTGCAATGATTTCACAGACTTCTTTGCTAATGGATAGAGCCCGGGGGAAACAGAAAGAACAAACGAAACTTGAACTTTTTTTTAGCATTTATATTTAAGCATAGCTTTACTTTTTTTTTTTTTTAAATGAAACATGCCCATTTAAACCAATCTAAATACAGAAAAGTATAAAGTACAAAGTAAAAATCACCTGGAATATTATTACCCGGAGACAACCACAGTCATAATCACAGATATAGTAAAATGATTGTATATAAAGAGCTCATATATGCATTCTATAACTATTTCACTCAATCACAAGCATGAAATTTTTCTAAGTCAGTAAATATGAAGGAATATCATCATTCATGATTTCATAGAATAACTCTAAAATATGTATCATAATTCACTTAGTTCTCAATTAGGTCATTTACAATTTGTGAAGCTACTATAAGCAATGCTGAGATAAACATCATTCTGAATATATCTTTTACCACTTTTAGAAATATTTATATAAGCATGTCTCACGTCTTTGGGACTAACAAGATATTAAAAATTATGAAGTCCGGCCGGGCACGGTGGCTCATGCCTGTAATCCCAGCACTTTGGGAGGCCGAGGAGGGCGGATCAAAAGGTCAGGAGATCGAGACCATTCTGGCCAACATGGTGAAACCCCGTCTCTACTAAAAATACAAAAATTAGTGGGGCGTGGTTGCGCGCGCCTGTAGGCCCAACTACTCGGGAGCTTGAGGCAGGAGAATTGCTTGAACCCGGGAGGGGGAGCTTGCAGTGAGCCGAGATCGCACCACTGCACTTCAGCCTGGCCACAGAGTGAGACTCTGTCTCAAAAAAAAAAAAAGGTAAAGTAAAAATTATGAAGTCGCACTTAGAAATTGAAAATATCTCAGACGAAAGCATGAAATTTCAAAAGAAAATATGTATAGCTTCTCTATTTCTGTCTACAAAAAATAGTTATCACTACCCCTTTTGCAGAATATAAGGCCTTGAAATTCATTAACTTGACCACGCCTTCATCCTCTCTCCTCTCTTACGTGATATTGTTTTCAGAATTTGAGATTTATATTGTCATTTTTGTTGCTGTTTTACTTTGATTTTTTTATTTGAAATTTTTCAAGCAAAGTGAAAGAATAGTTTAAAGAACACCTGTATACATGCCATTTAATTTTTCTATTATTATTGTTATTATTATTATTTTGAGACAGAGTCTCTCTCTGTTGCCCAGGCTGGAGTGCAGTGGCACAATCTCAACTCACTGCAAGCTCCACCTCCCGGGTTCACACCATTCTCCGCCTCAGCCTCCCGAGTAGCCGGAACCACAGGCGCCCGCCACCATGCCTGGCTAAGTTTTTTGTATTTTTAGTAGAGATGGGGTTTCACCATGTTAGCCATGATGGTTTCGATCTCCTGACCTCGTGATCCACCCACCTCAGCCTCCCAAAGTGCTGGTATTACAGGCGTGAGCCACTGCACCAGCAATTTTTCAATTATTATTAACAACTCAATTTGTTAATAATAACAATTTTCTTTCTCTTTTTCTTTTTTTGAGACGGAGTTTCGCTCTTGTGGCCCAGGGTGGAGTGCAATGGCGCCATCTCGGCTCACCACAACCTCCACCTCCCAGGTTCAAGCGGTTCTCCTGCCTCAGCCTCCCAAATAGCTAGGATTACAGGCATGCACCACCACACCCGGCTAATTTTGTATTTCTTTTTT
>NW_016807882.1:2453523-2456364 GCF_001698545.2 Rhinopithecus bieti
ACCTCGTGATCCGCCCGTCTCGGCCTCCCAAAGTGCTGGGATTACAGGCTTGAGCCACTGTGCCCGGCCCCTGCACTTGGCTATTTTGCTTAATTTTTAAAAAGAAGAATTGCATTAATTGATGGAAATTTAGACTATGTTAAATAAGCAAAAACAAGCAAACACACACCAACTTGGGTCATGCAGAACTTCTCAGACATAGAATGGATTTGAGAAAGCCCCCAGGCCGAAGCAAATGCATGTACAAAACCCTGTGAACGGGAGAAACAAGTAACGTTTTCTAGGAATAGAAGGAAGACCACTGTGTTTGATCACAGTTGAGTGAAGGGAATGAACTTAGGCTGAAGAGGGAGATGGGAGTGATCCTCAGGACCTTGAAGATGATGTCAACAGCTTAGATGTGTATCTTTTTTTCGTTCTGAGTCGGAGTTTCATTCTGTTGCCCAGGCTGTATCTGGGCTCACTGCCATCTCTGCTTTCTGCGTTCAAGTGATTTTTGTGCCTCAACCTCCTGAGTAGCTGGGTCTATAGGAACCCACTACCATGCCCGGCTAATTTTTGTGTTTTTAGTAGAGACAGGGTTTCTCCATGTTGGCCAGGCTGGTCTCAAACTCCTGAGCTCAGGTGATCTGCCTGCCTTGGCCTCCCAAAGTGCTGGGATTACAGATGTGAGCCACTGCACTTGGCCTAGGTGTGTATTTTAAGAGCGATGCTGGGTTCGGTGCAGTAGCTCGTGCCACTTAGGAGGCCTTGGGAGGCCGAGGCGGGAAGATCACCTGAGGTCAGGAGTTCAAGACCAGCCTGACCAACATGGTGAAACCCTGCCTCTACTAAAAATACAAAAATTATCTGGGTGTGGTGGCGGGCACCTGTAATCCCAGCTGCTAGGGAGGCTGAGGCAGGAGAATCGCTTGAACCCAGGTGGTGGAGGTTGCAGTGAGCCGAGATCATGCTACTGCACTCCAGCCTGAGTGACAGAGTGAGACTCCGTTTCAGAAAAACACACACACACACACACACACATACACACACACTTAGGCCTAAAGTCTTCAAGCAGAAAGAAAGGAAAAGAAAGGAACTGGACGAGGCTTGATATAGTTCCCTGTGGATTGTTTATCAATTGGTTTTTCATACATGATGTTATTTAACATTACATAGCCCAGACTTTTGAAAAATGTACTTTCGCACTGCATTTTAAGCTGAACCATAGGGCTGGGTGCAGTGGCTCATGCCTGTAATCTCGATACTTTGGGAGGCTGAGACAGGTAGATCACTTGAGGCCAGGAGTTCGAGACCAGCCTGGCCAACATGGTGAAACCCTGCCTCTACTAAAAATACAAAAACTAGCCAGGTGTGGTGGTGGGTGCCTGTAATCCCAGCTGCTTGGAAAGCTGAGACAGGAGAATCACTTGAACCTGAAAGGCGGAGGTTGCAGTGAGCCAAGATTGTGCTCCTGCCCTCCAGCCTGGGCAGGAGCTTTTACTCTTTTTTACTCATGTTTCAAAGAGTAAAATGTTTCAATGTGTGGCTCTGGAGCTATTCATGAATTGGTGTTTTATTTGCAGTAGTCGCAATGACAGCTGAGAAACATTTTGCAATGAAAAAAATTCATTTTACTCTTATATATGAATATGTGTGAGTTATGTTCATTATCTAATGCTGCATGACAAAATCATCCTGTAACCTAGTGTCTTAAAACATCAATAATCATTTATCATCTCTCACCATTTCTGACCATCAGAAATTCAGGAGCGGTTTGGCTGCACTATTCTGGTTTCAGATGTCTCATGAGGTTGTATTCAGATGTCAACTAAGTCTATAGTTATCCGAAAGTTTGACTGAGGCTGGAAAATCTACTTCCAAAATGACTCACTGACATATCTGGCAAGTTGGTGCTGGCTGTTGGCAGGAAGCCTTAGTCTTCTCCATGTGTGCCTCTCTTCCTGAGCTGCTTGAATGTTCTCATTTCATGCTTGCCAGCTTCCCCCAAAGTAGACAATCCCATATTAAGAGAGAAGCGTCAATGAATTCTATTATCTTGATTTGGAAGTAATGCAGCATCTTTTCCACCACATTCTATTGGTCATACAGAACAGCCCTGATTCAATGTGGCAGTAGACCACACAATGGTATGAATACCAGGAGGCAAGGACAATTGGAAGCCATCTTAGAAGCTGGTGTATTAGTCAGGGTTCTCTAGAGGCACAGAACTAATAGGATAGATGTATATATGAAGGGGAGTTTAAGGAGTTACTATTGACTCACTATCACAAGATGAAGTCTCACAATAAGCTGCCTGCAAGCTGAGCAGCAAGGAAGTCAGTCAGAGTCCCGAAACCTCAAAAGTAAGGAAGCCAACAATGCAACCTTCAGTCTGCGGCTAAAGGCCCAAGAGACCCTGGAAAACCACTGGTGTAAGTCCAAGAGTCCAAAAGCTGAAGAACTTGGAGTCTGATGTTCAAGGGCAGGAAGCATCCAGCGTGGGAGAAAGATAAAGGCCGGAAGACTCAGCAAGTCAAGTCCTTCCAACTTTTGCCTGCTTTATCCTAGCTGCGCTGGCAGCTGATTAGATGGTGCCCACCCAGATTGAGGGGGGGTCCGCCTCTCCCAGTCCACTGACTCAATGTTAATCTCCTTTGGCAACACCCTTACAGACACACCCAGAAACAATATTCTGCATCCTTCCATCCAATCAAGTTGACACTCAGTATTAACCATCATAGCTGGCTACTGCATAGGTTTAGATACAATTTTTTTAAAAATCTCTTTAGAAGGCCGGGCGCGGTGGCTCAAGCCTGTAATCCCAGCACTTTGGGAGGCCGAGACGGGCGGATCACGAGG
>NW_016807882.1:2456993-2461590 GCF_001698545.2 Rhinopithecus bieti
AAAAAAAAAAAAAAAAAAAAAATCTCTTTAGAGATGAGGTCTTGCTATATTGCCCAGCCTGGAATGCAGTGGTTATTCACAAGTGTAATCATGCTGAACGCTGTGGCTCACGCCTGTAATCCCTGTCTCTAAATAAAATAATAAAAAATAATTGGGGATTTGCTGAAATAAACCTCATGAAATAAATATATAAAAATGTATGAATTATTATTGTTTTATTATATCACTCATCAATAGAACACCCAGGCAATAACAATTAAATGGCAAATGTGCAATAGTAACTAAATTCAGTCATCTTTAGTAATTTGCCAATTTGGCCAGGCGCAGTGGCTCACACCTATAATCCCAGCACTTTGGGAGGCTGAGGTGGGCAGATCACCTGAGGTCAGGGGTTCAACACCAGCCTGGAGAAACCCCACCTCTACTAAACATGGACCCCACCTCTACTAAACATGGAGAAACCCCACCTCTACTAAAACTGCAAAATTAGCCTGACATGGTGGCATATGCCTATAATCCCAGCTACTCAGGAGGCTGAGGCAGGGGCGTTGCTTGAACCCTGTAGGCAGAGGTTGCAGTGAAATGAGATCGTGCCATTGCACTCCAGCCTGGGCAACAAGAGCAAAACTCTGTCTCAAAAAAAAAATTTCCAATTTGTGCTCACATAAAAAACCACAGCTTTACATACATTTCAATTTTATTGCTCTGAAGGTATATTTTTCATGGAAAGAGGATAGAATAGATTTTATTAAACAGTCTGTTAGCTTGGTTTATAATTTACACATAGGTAGATAAATAGTATGTGGGCGTATGTTTGAATTCTTTTTTTTTTTTTTCTTTGAGACAGAGTCTCGTTCTCTCACCCAGGCTGGAGTGCAGTGGCGTGATCTCGGCTCACTGCAACCTCCAGCTCCTGGGTTCCAGCGATTCTCCTGTCTCACCCTCCCAAGTAACTGAGACTACAGGCCTCCTCCACCATGTCTGGCTAATTTTTTTGTATTTTTAGTAGAGACGAGGTTTCACCATGTTGGTCAGGCTGGTCTCGAACTCCCAACCTCATTATCCACCTGCCTCAGCCTCCCAAAGTGCTGTAATTATAGGCGTGAGCCACCACACCCGGCATGTTTGAATTCTTGAGCTGCTTACCTGACTTGTAACCCTCTTGGGGTAAGGGATGGAGGATTAGAGTTTTTCCTGGTCAGTTTACCATGTATGAACACTTATGGAGGGGCAGGGCTAGGAGAGGAAATAGACCTATTGCCTGTTTTTGTGGCAAAATAAAATCTGCACTATGAAATTTGCCCAATTGCGTATGTCTAAAGTGAGGGGGCATGAGCCCCGACAATACCCAAGGAATTCTAGTCTGGCAGGCAGGGTATATCAGCAGGTGTCTCCTGGCAGGAAGATGTTATTCAGAGTTAGGAAAATGGTAGTATTGGATGGTCTGTCTAGCTCCAACAGGACCCAGATCAATTATACGGGATGAAGACTCCGTCCAACCCCAGGGAAAGAAAAGTGGCAAAGCTTAAGCACATAGTGAATATCCACATGCAATAAGTTTGTAGTCAGGAAAGATTCTACTTCCTGTAGAGGATCCTGGTGCCCAAAGCAGTGAAAGTCTAGGGACATACAACCTGTGCAAGCACAGAAGGTTATGAGAAGGATGAAACTTAGAGGGTGGGTACTAGGGTCCCAAAGCTAGCACAGGAATGTGGAAGTAGTGGAAGTACACGGCTCCTAGTCGAATTAATCTCAGACACTACCTGTGGGTAAAAATAGGTTCTTGCTGAGGGCTGTCTCCAAAATTGGGGAGGCAGTGGTTACAGGGTTGGCTCTGGAAAAGCAGACTGTCAAGCTTCAATAGTTGCCTAGGAAGGAGCTATTTTTCAGTAGAAAGTCTTTCAGCACCCATCACACACAGCGTCTGAATAACCCACTCAGGCAAAACATTAGTTTTGTTTTGTTTTGTTTTTTTTTTTTTGAGACGGAGTCTTGCTCTGTCACCCAGGCTGGAGTGCAGTGGCCAGATCTCAACTCACTGCAAGCTCCGCCTCCCGGGTTCACGCCATTCTCCTGCCTCAGCCTCCCGAGTAGCTGGGACTACAGGTGCCCGCCACCTCGCCTGGCTCATTTTTTGTATTTTTTAGTAGAGACGGGGTTTCACCATGTTAGCCAGGGTGGTCTCGATCTCCTGACCTCGTGATCCGCCCGTCTCGGCCTCCCAAAGTGCTGGGATTACAGGCTTGAGCCACCGTGCCCGGCCTGTTTTTGTTTTTGGAGACAGGATCTTGCTCTGTTGCCCAGGCTAGAGTGCAGTGGTGCCATCATGGCTCATTGTAGCCTCAACCTCCCAGGCTGAAGAAATCCTTCCACCTTAGCCTCCCATGTAGCTGAGACTAAAGGTGTGTGCCACCATGTCAGGTTAATTTTTTTATTTTTTGTATTGTGGTGATCTCACTACATGTCCAGGCTGGTCTTGAATTCCTGAGTTCAAGAGATTCTCCTACCTCAGCTACCCAAAGTGCTGGGATTACAGGCGTCAGTCACCACACCTGACCAAAACATTAGTTTTAAGCAGAAACAAATTCTGGTTTGTGTTTTTTAAATACTTTTTTTTTTTTTTTTTTTTAAATACTCAGGTTGCTGAATGGACAGCATGCTATAGGGGTAGCAGTGGTACTGTTCTAGGAGTTCTATGTATCTTAAAGTATTTAAGGCTCACAACAACCCCATAAAACAGATATTATTATCATCCTCATCTTACAAAAGAAGAAGACACTTAAGGCCGGGCGCGGTGGTTCATGCCTATAATCCCAGCACTTTGGGATGCTGAGGTGGGAGAATCACAAGGTTAGGAGTTCGAGACCAGCCTGGCCAGTATGGTGAAACGCCATCTCTACTAAAAATACAAAAATTAGCTGGACGTGGTGGCGGGTGCCTGTAGTCCCAATTACTTGGGAGGCTGAGGCAGGAGAATTGCTTGAACCCGGGAGGCAGAGCTTGCAGTGAGCCGAGATCGTCCACTGTACTCCAGCCCTGGCAACAGAGCAAGACTCTG
Organism: Rhinopithecus bieti; assembly: GCF_001698545.2. NCBI lineage: Eukaryota > Metazoa > Chordata > Mammalia > Primates > Cercopithecidae > Rhinopithecus > Rhinopithecus bieti. The sequence continues at coordinate 2,460,052 of NW_016807882.1, forward strand.
TCTCGGAAAAAAAAAAAGAAAAAAGAAAAAGAAAAAAAAAGAGCAAGAAGAAAAAGACACTTACCTGCTGAGTAAGGTCCCATAACTAGCAAGTAATATAATTAAGATTTGAATGTGGGCAATTTGGTACGTACCTTGAGCTCTTAACCACTATTCTAAATCCCTCTATATGGAGAGGGTGGTAGATTCAGCAGTGGGAAGAATCACAGCGAATGAGTAATTGTGGCTCCCAAGAAATCTGCTTTATAAAAGGCCTCCAATAAACAGAAAGGAAATATCTTTCATGTAGAAACACCAAGTGTAGGCTGGGCGCGGTGGCTCAAGCCTGTAATCCTAGCACTTTGGGAGGCCGAGACGGGCGGATCACGAGGTCAGGAGATCGAGACCATCCTGGCTAACACGGTGAAACCCCGTCTCTACTAAAACTACAAAAAACTAGCCGGGCGAGGTGGCGGCGCCTGTAGTCCCAGCTACCTGGGAGGCTGAGGCAGGAGAATGGCGTGAACCCGGGAGGCGGAGCTTGCAGTGAGCTGAGATCCGGCCACAGCACTCCAGCCTGGGTGACAGAGCGAGACTCCGTCTCAAAAAAAAAAGAAACACCAAGTGTAACGCCTCTCACTTAGCAGCACTTGAACAATCTGGGATGTTTTCTAACAAACGCAATATACAGTCCTCTTTTTGTCCTGGCCACTAGGGGGAGAGTGGAATGTCAAAGAATTGAAATCTCTTCCACAGATTCACAATAGTTGATAACTGGTTTTAGTTCTTTCCCTATACCAGAATATAAAAGTTCTTTTGTATTTTTTACTTGTGAGAGATAATTTCAGATACATTTATTAAGCATCCATAAACATTTTTCTCTAGTTTCTTTTTAGAAATAAATGGATTATGCTGAGGGAAAGAAGGAGACAAGAAATCTATACTGTATGATTCCATTTATATGAAATGTCCAGAAAAGACAAATCTATGAAGACAAAAAAAGATTAGTAATTGTCTAGGGTAGGGGTTCAAGAGAACAGGGGTTCACAGTAAATGTGTATGAGGGATCTTATTGAGTGACGAAGATACTCTAAACTGACATAATGATGGCTGCACATGTAAAATAGAATAAATGTACTAAAAATTACTGAATTGTACACTTGAAACAGTGCATTATAAAATACGTAAAATAAGCCTCAACAAAGTTGTTAAAAAACAAGAAACGTGGCCGGGCGTGGTGGCTCAAGCCTGTAATCCCAGCACTTTGGAAGACCGAGACGGGTGGCTCACGAGGTCAGGAGATCGAGACTATCCTGAAACCCCCCCCCCCCCCCCCCCCCCCCCTCCAACAAAAAAAAATACAAAAAACTAGCCGGGCAAGGTGGCGGGGGCCTGTAGTCCCAGCTACTCGGGAGGCTGAGGCAGGAGAATGGCGTAAACCTGGGAGGCGTAGCTTGCAGTGAGCCGAGATCACACCACAGCACTCCAGCCTGGGTGACAGAGCAAGACTCCGTCTCAAAAACAAACAAACAAACAAACAAACAAACAAAAAACTAGCTC
>NW_016807883.1:0-2534 GCF_001698545.2 Rhinopithecus bieti
TGCCTGACTGACTTACCACAGCTGAAGACATTTGGAATGCACTTTGCCATTTTTACGAAACCTCTTTCTCAGTGGAATTGAAAATTAATTCCTTCAAATCTCGGAAGTAGACAGGGATCTTGAAATCTCACACGTTCTCAGTGCTCTTCATTACTTCCAAAAAGAAATTCTCTACTTGGGTTGATGGGAGCGGGCAGACAGAATTGGCTGTGCGCCATATTTTTATTCTTCTCTCCTACTTGCAATGTGTGTTTTGGGGAAATATGGCCATCCATCTTTTCAACTGTTTTTAAGATTTATACTTTGATTCGAAGAATTACCTTTAGTAAGAGTGAGAGTTATTTTTAGCCTCCAAAAAAATATATATTTAAGTGGGTGAAAGGTATTTCTTAGTCCGATTTCTCACCGCATAGGGTGTGAATAGATGTGCTTGTAAAGGCCAGAGTGGTCTCCTGGAACATGTTTTTGCATTTAATAGGCACACATGTGGCTGTCCATGGCCTGACTTGTAGGTGACCTCTCTTTCCTGCCCCCCTTACTTAAGTAATCCAGATGGTGGCACAAAGCTGAGGCCTAGAGAGTGTGGTCTGTACCTAGCAGACCAGGCCCTATATGCATAGGACCCCAGACTGTGTGTTTGGTTCAGAAAACTTTCTCCATACATCAGATAATTTGGAATAAATTGTTCAATGAATTATTCTGAAAGTGATCATGTTTTTCTTCTCTGATAGTGCCTGTCAAATGTTGGTGTGCATAGAACCTCCCGGAGGGCTTGTTAAAACACATTTATCTGGGCCCCAGCCGGCTGGTGTCTGGTTCAGCAGTTCTGGGGTGAGGCCTGAGAGTCTGCATGTCTCATAAGCTGCTGATGTGGCTGGACCACGGACCCCACCTTGAGTAGCAGTATTCTAAAATACAGGCCTGACCCGTATTCATTGGCAGTGCGGGTGCTTGCTGTGGTTGGGTGTGGCCTTAATGAAAGCTAAGAGAGACCAAGCCACCACAGACAAGAAAAAACTAATCTGCCAGGGTCTCGGAGGCAGGATTTTCCACATCACACCTTTGATTAACTCTATGCAAGTGGTGATTAAAACTAAGCATCATCCACAGTTTCCATTACTGCTAAGCCTTCCCCCTGTAGAAGGCGCGTGTAAACAGCTCCCGGAGAAACACCTGCTGCTCTGTTTGTGTGTGCTGACTGTAGCAATAGCAACAGCTGATAAACCTACGCTGGCCTTTTGGTTTATACAGGATGGGGACCAAACCTGCCCAATCCCGTCAAAGCTCTTTTTGTGAAGACAGATGAGGAGGGGTTGGGTCTGTTGCTCAGGTCAGCTGTGGCTAATGTTTCCTTTTTTGTTTTGTGTCTGTTGTCTAGGGTGCCAGTGCTTACATTCTGAATTACTTAATGTACATCCTATGGGCGCTGCTGTTTGCATTTTTGGCTGTCTCCCTGGTGCGTGTATTTGCACCATATGCCTGTGGCTCTGGCATACCAGAGGTGAGTCCTGGCTGAATTTTTTTTGTACCAATAATACGAATAGCAAATTCTTCTGTAGCACTGTCGTGCCAAGCACAGTTCCAAGCATTTTACTTCTACTAACTCATTATGCTTCACAATAAGACTATGAGATAAGTACTATTATTCTGCATTTGATAGTTGACGAAACTAAAGCAGAGAAGTTAAGTAACTCGCCCCAGGTAACCAAGCTGGTAAGCTGTGAGTTGAACCCAGTGTTCTGACTTTAGGATTTATACACTATCTTCAAGATTTCTGTGCTATTTCTTCTCAGATGATAAAAGCCTTGTCTTTGTAAACCAGGCATAACTCTTAAAGCCTGTGGAATCAGAGTTCATTAACCACACACATAAACGTGCTGTACTAACTCATCAGTGCGTCTGTGATGTAATGTAAGAGACAATAGTGGAGGTTTGTTGCTGTGAAAGTTCACTGATGATGAAACCTCTCTTGCCACATTTTGCTCTTCTGGTGGCAAGCTAATAGCAATCTTTTAAAAACCTGAGTGCCGCCTTAGTACATGCACTGTGAACGTACCCCGTGAATTTAGAGTTTTTATAAATAGTTTTCAGCGCTTTCATGTAACCAAAGTATGAGGAAAGTGACCTCACTGATTAAGGGGAGTGCCTGAGACCAAACTTGAAACCTATGAGGACCTAATGGGCAGAATCATGATAATTGAGCTGATTACCGAAAAGCCCAGATGGTGGAAATTTTAGCCAGAAGTAATTTTATTTTATTTTATTTTGTTTATTTATTTATTTTTTTGAGACGGAGTCTCGCTCTGTCGCCCAGGCTGGAGTGCAGTGGCCAGACCTCAGCTCACTGCAAGCTCCGCCTCCCGGGTTTACGCCATTCTCCTGCCTCAGTCTCCCGAGTAGCTGGGACTACAGGCGCCTGCCACCTCGCCCGGCTAGTTTTTTGTATTTTTTAGTAGAGACGGGGTTTCACCGTGTTAGCCAGGATGGTCTCGATCTCCTGACCTCGTGATCCGCCCGTCTCCGCCTCCCAAAGT
>NW_016807883.1:6437-9237 GCF_001698545.2 Rhinopithecus bieti
AAAAAAAAAAAGTGAATACTCAGCTTTTGTTGCACGTGGGACTTGAGAGAGAACTGGGTAAGCGTGTCCTCTTACTTCCTTTTGTCAGTAGAACCACTGTCATGTCAACTATATGAGAACTCATACCCTCTCAGAACTTACTCTGTGTTGATGTTTCAGTTTATTAAAAGACATAAAACATAAACACTCTTACAAATATTTATTTATCGGAAAGGATTCTGGTTTTCGGGTTAACACTACCAAGTCACAAATCTGCTGCAGTACATCTCATTAAAGCCCTGTTCTCTTCGGTCTGTATGAATTCAATTTAAAGCAAGTGATTGGATTTTGCCGTCAACTGGGAATGCATTTATCTTCTTTAGTCCCTAATTTGATCATGAGAATTTTATAAAATCATTTTAGAGAATTACAAAATACCTATTACATTGTTCAATTCACCACATGTCATGGCTGGCAAAGGCTCAGGTAATTTAGATGCTTGTAATTTTCTAAATGGTATTACGCTTTTAAACTATACCCTGGGGTCCAAATCCATATTAACTAACTGACAAAAAATTATAGATAATTTTATTTGAGGCAACACAAAAGGGCAGGATTGTGGCAGGCGTAATAAAACATCCCTTAAATAAAGGGATCTGAGATCCCAGAGCACGGGCTCAATTAAGCTAACTACCACTAGTTAAGGACGGGTGTAACCACCACTAGTTTGTCTGCCACGAGTTCAAGGCTAGTTCAGGAAATACCATCTGACTGTATAGCTAGGAGACCTCGCACATGTTCTGTAGGAAGGAGCTCGCTGAGTCCTTCGGGGCACATACACACTCTTGGATGAGCTCACTTCATGACCCGCCCCAAATCGCCCAAGGTGACATGATGCTCAGTAGAAGGACTTGGTGAAAGAACAAAGAGTGTTTCAGGGCTGTCCCTTAAATACTGTATTGAGAAATGAGGAATGTCTGTGCCGCTCTTTTCAGGAATCAAGCCGTGCTCTCCACCTGGGCTGCATTTTAGTCACCTACGGAGGCTGTAAAAATCCTCATAACCCTGGATGCACCTCAGACCAATTATATCAAATCTCTGGGGTGAGAGCCAGTCTGCAGTGTTTTCTAATTCCCCAGGTGACTCTGATGAGTGCCAAGGTTGAGAATGACTGTAGTAGCTATTTGAGAAATTGATTACTTGGCAGAGCAATGCCCACAAGGAGGTGTTTTGAAGTTACATAAATAACAGTGACAAGAGATAACCTTGTCCCATTATGTATTACATAATGGGAAAACCAGAAATTGACCGCAGATTTCATTGACTGATTCACTTGGTGTCTAATTAATCCGTGATTACAGGTTTGTAAGTTGCTAACTCAGCAGTAAACATTCACTCCATTTCAGCCATTTGGGGGAGTGGTTGGAGGTAGAAAAATTGTTTGATCATTGATGATGCTTCTATATCTAAGAGAATACCATTTTGGCCGGGGAGAGGCCCTTGGTGTATGAAGTTAATCACTGAGATAGGCACCCAGTTGAATTCTAAAAGCATTAGGCAAAGAAATACTCAAGTGAACCTTTAGGAAGAAAGCCATTATTTGGTATTTACAAAATGCAGCAGGTCTGGAAATGGAGCAAGATAACACTCCCTATAGTCGAAGTCCTTTACAATAAAAGAGGGTAAGGTTTGATAGAAGAGAAGGGGTCATGATGGATTCAAACATCTTTACATCCCCCAAACGTGTTATTGGAATGTTGAGCGTCTTCTTCTTTTCTACCATTGTATAAGAATGTTTTCAAACACACAGAAAAGTTGAAAGAATTGGACAGTAAAAATTCATTAATTCATCACCTCCAGCAGGGGTTGGCAAACTTTTCCTATTAAAGAAAGAGAGTCAATATATTAGGCCTTGGAGGCCAAGGGGCAAGATGGAGCAACTATTCTCACCAGAAGGCTAGTAGTCTTTTTTTTTTTTTTTTTAACATACTACTTTTAAAAATGTTAAAGCTATACTTAGCTCATACAAAAATAGATAGTGGGCCAGATTTGGACCACAGGCTATAGTTTGTCAACCCCTGACCTAAAGTTCAACTGTCATTTTGCCCTTGTAGGGGCAAACACCTTTTTATGGGTTTGTGGCTGGGCCTGTGAATTAAATTGACATGTAAGACAGATCAACAGGATAAAAGCATACACGTTTGTTTAATGAATTTTACATGACATAGGAACCTTCATAAGGAGTGAAGAACCAAATATGAAGTTAGGGTTGAATACTCATGTGCTGAATTGGATGAGTAGTAATCTATGACAGTGTGATAAGGCAGAGGAGCCTGGGCTAGGGGAGTTAGCTGGTTGAAGTGGCCAGGAGGATGAGGGTTAGTCTAACAAGGTTGGTTCATGCAGATTTCCCTCAGCCTCAATTTCCTGTCTTTGATGATAAGAATGATGCTTCCTTCTAGTATAGGGAGGGCATCTTTCACGTGGGAATTTCATCTCCTGCGTTTAAGAAACAGAATGGGCCAGGCACGATGGCTCACGCCTGTAATCCCAGCACTTTGGGAGGCCGAGGCAGGTGGATCACGAGGTCAGGAGATCAAGACCATCCTGGCTAACACGGTGAAACCCCATCTCTACTAAAAGTACAAAAAATTAGCTGGGTGTGATCGTGGGCGCCTGTAGTCCCAGCTACTTAGGAGACTGAGACAGGAGAATGGCGTGAACCCAGGAGGCGGAGCTTGCAGTAAGCTGAGATCACACCACTGCACTCCAGCCTGGGCGACAGTGCAAGACTCTGTCTCAAAAAAAGAAAAAGAAACAG
>NW_016807884.1:0-2703 GCF_001698545.2 Rhinopithecus bieti
CTGAAACATAGGTATTTTCACAAAGAAAAATAAAATTTACTTTTTTAAATGACCAGTTGTCAGTTTGGAAAGTCTTCTTACCTGTTTGATTTGATGAAGGCGGCTGATGGAACCACGAAAGGGAGAAGGTGGCAACAACTGAAATTTAAAATGTAGATGTCAAGCTTGCTTTAATGTTTCTGATTAATTATATCTAAACATTAAGTCAATGTTGAATTACCTAAAATAATTATTTAGTGTCCTACGCATGTCAGCAACAGTATCAGTTAGGTTCAAAGTTAAAAAAAGATCCAACTGAATCTTGACTGAAAATTATACTAATCAAAAATCAACACTTTCCAAAACAGAACAAAATAACTGTTATCATAATAAATACAGAGTAGAACATCAATAGAAGATTTTGTTTGTCTCTACCTTTTCTTTCCTAAGGCACTAGATCTTAAAATTGCCTCATTTTTCTTGCCAGTTTTAGCCCATCATTAAAGCTTAGGAGAGGTATTACCCAGAACAAAAAGCTGAAACAGTCATTGAATCAGTAGCTAGCTTGCCAAGCATACTGCCCCAAAATCATAAACAGAATAACTACATCAAATATCCTGGAATCTAGCTGGGAAACTAAACTTTCATAATATGGAATGACTTTAAGGTAATCACTTTCAAGTCATTTAGCATATTTTACTGTTGGTTGCTAAGATACTTCTTGTCTAGGTCCTTTCTCTTTTTCGGGGCTACTTTTTCCTTTTCAGTCTTCTCTCAAAGCTTATGAGGACCCACACAAGAGGGGAATGAAAGAATGGAGGCATTTAAAGCTAAGTGTGAAAATGAGGCTTGAAAATTATCTTCAGAATTCATTTGTAAACTCTTTCTGTACCGTGGTTATTTCTTAAAATGCCAGATAATGTGTTTACCATATCTTAGTTTCAAATTCTATCTTAAGAGCATATTGAGTTGTACATTCAAAATATTGAATAAGGTTGGGCACGGTGGCTCATGCCTGTATTCCCAGCACTTTGGGAAGCCAAGGCAGGCAGATCACTTGAGGCCAGGAGTTCGAGACCAGCCTGGCCAACATGGTGAAACCCCATCTCTACTAAAATACAAAATTAGCCGAGTGTGGTGGCACATGCCTCTAATCCCAGCTACTTGGGATTTTTAAGAAAAAGAAAAGAAAGGACCTGGAGGCCAGGCACGGGGGACTCATGCCTATTATCCCGGCACTTTGAGAGGATCACTTGAGGCCAGGAGTTCAAGACCAGCCTGCGCAAGATGGTAAAAACCCACATATATATGTGTGTGTGTGTGTGTGTGTATATATAGTGTATATAGTATATATATATAGTGTACATAGTATAGTGTATATATATAGTGTATATATTAATACTTTAAGCAACATATAATGAGTGAGGTAATATATTCCTTAAAAAGCAATATGATACATTTTAAAACCCAATAGAAATTCAGACTATCTGCTTCATAGAAACATTTATTTATCCAACACATACTTTATTTTAATTAATTAATTTATTTATTTAGAGATGGTGTCTTGCTCTGTTGCCTAGGCTGGAGTGCAGTGGCACGATCTCAGTTCACTGTAAGCTCTGCCTGCTGGGTTCAAGCAATTCTTCTGCCTCAGCCTCCTGAGTAGCTGGGGTTCCAGTCACCTGCCACCATGCCTGGCTAATTTTTGTAGTTTTGGGAGAGACAGGATTTCACTATATTGGCCAGGCTGGTCTTGAACTCCTGACCTCAAGTGATCCACCCGCCTCCACCTCCCCCTCCCAAAGTGCTGGAATTACAGGCATGAGCCACCACACCTGGCCCAACACATACTTTTTGAACACTCATCTTGCCTCCACTCACTCACTCACTCCTCTTACTGCCTTTCATGGCCACACTCCATCTATTGGTTTCTACTGGGAACCTTAGCAACCTCTTTTTCATCCTTCTGGTCATTTCTCCAATCTACCTCCTTGTCTTCACTCTCCCTTTTTCATTTAGACTCTCGCCATCTGTGACCTGGCCTGTGACCCTGCGTCTAGTCCGTCTTCCATCCACCATCAATGTGCTCTGCATAATGTTGCTCGGGTTACCTTTCTAAAGTAGATATGATCTTGTTTAAACAACCTTTGAGGTTTAAGAACTCAGAGGAATCTATGCTCTGGGTTTCCTATTGTGCTCAAAGGCTAAAGTCCAAAAACTACAATCTGGTTTTAGTCTAATTTCCCTAAATTTGTTTCCTGCTGCACCCTTGCAAGTACTAAGTTTCAGCCACCCTGAACCTCTCTGTTCCCTGAACATTCCTCTCTGCCTGAGTGTTTCCTCTCACTCCTTGAAATGTCCTCCCTCCTCTTCTCTATCTAATGAATTGCTACTCCTCTGTGAAGACTTCTCCAAGACCCACACAGAGTTCTCTGTCCTTTGAACTCTGTCCCTTGAACCCAAATCGTAACTCTGTTCTGCCATTTGACTGTGACCTAGTTTCCCCTAATTAGACTTTGACTTGCTCAAGGACAGGAAAATGTCTTATTTATCTTTGGATCTTCAGGGCCTAGCTCAGTGTGCTCTCTCTCTCTCTCTCTCTCTCTCTCTCTCTCTCTCTCTCTATATATATATATATATATATGTATATATATATATACACACACACACTCCAGCCTAGGCAACACAGCAAGACACCATCTCTAAATAAATAAATAAATAAAT
>NW_016807884.1:6676-8835 GCF_001698545.2 Rhinopithecus bieti
GCAGTGGCGCTATCTCAGCTCACTACAATCTCCACCTCCTGGGTTCAAGGGATTCTCCTGCCTCAGCCTCCCGAGTAGCTGGGATCACAGGTGCATGCCACCACACCCGGCTAATTTTTTTGTATTTTTAGTAGAGATGGGATTTCACCATGTTGGTCAGGCTGGTCTCGAACTCCTGACCTCAAGTGATCTGCCCACCTCAGCCTCCAGCCTCCCAAAGTACTGGGATTACAGGGGTGAGCCACTGTGCCTGGCATAAGTTGCATATTTCTTTACATGCATTCTTTGGCTGACTTCTTTGTCCCTATTAAACTTAACCCTTTAAGCGCAAAACGGAAATGTGTGGTTCTCTCCCCATTACCTTCTGAACTTTCACTTTAACAACATTAATAAGGGCATTGATTTTATCAAAATGGGGGGAATAATATTGGCTATCTCATAGAATCGTTTTGAGGATGAAAAGAATTACAACTGACCCTTCAACAACCTGGGTTTTAAAAGTAATTAATTTAATTTTATGGGTGCCACGGGGTACATGAGATAACTTCGATATAGGCATGCAACATGTAATAATCACATCAGGGTAAATGGAGTATCCATCCCTTCAAGCATTTATCCGTTGTGTTACAAACAATTCAACTATACTTTTAGTTATGTTTAAATGTACAATTAAATTATTATTGACTAGAGTCACCCTGTTGTGCTAGCAAATACTGAGTCTTATTTGTTCTTTCTAACTATATTTTTGTACCCATTAACCATCCCACTTCCTTGCCACCCCTCATTTACCCTTCCCAGCCTTGTAACCATCCTTCTAATCTCTATCTCTATGAGTTCAAGTGTTTTAATTTTTACCTCCCACAAATAAGCAAGAACATGAGGCTGGGCACGGTGGCTCATGCCTGTGGATCCCAGCACTTTGGGAGGCTGAGGCGGGCAGATCACTTGAGGTCAGGAGTCCGAGACCAGCCTGGCCAACATGGTGAAACCCCGTCTCTACTAAAAATACAAAAATTAGCCATGTGTGGTGGTGGGCGCCTGTCATCTCAGCTACTCAGGAGGCTGAGACTAGAGAATCACTTGAACCTGGCAGGCGGAGGTTGCAGTGAGCCGAGATCACGCCACTGCACTCCAGCCTAGGTGACAGAATGAGACTCCGTCTCAAAAAAAATAAAAAAGAAGATAAGTTAGAACATGCGATGTTTGTCTTTCTGTGCCTGGCTGATTTCACTTAACATAATGACCTCCAGTTTCATCCATGTTGCTGCAAATGACTGGATCTCATTTGTTTTTTGCTTTTTTTTTTTTTTTTTTTGAGACAGTCTCGTTCTATCACCCAGGCTGGAGTACAGTGGCGCCATCTCAGCTCACTGCAACCTCTGCCTCCCAGGTTCAAGTGATTCTCCTGCCTCAGCCTCCTGAGTAGCTGGGATTATAGGCCCATGCCACTGCGACAGACTAATTTTTGTATTTTTTGTAGAGACAGGGTTTCGCCATGTTGCCCAGGCTGGTCTCAAACTCCTGACATCAGGTGATCCTGCCTGCCTCGGTCTCCCAAAGTGCTGGGATTATAGGCGTGAGCCACCGTGCCCAGCCTGGATCTCATTCTTTTTACGGCTGAATAGTACTCCACTGTTTATATGTATCACATTTTCTTTATCCATTCATCTGTTGATGAACACTTAGGCTGCTTCCAAATCTTAGCTATTGTAAACAGTGCTGCAATAAACATGGGAGTGTAGATATTTCTTCCATATACTGATTTCTTTTTTGGTGGGTGATATACCTTGGAGTGAGATTGCTGGATCATATGGTAACTCTATTTTTCATTTTTTGAGGAACTTCCAAACTTGAACAACATGGATTTGAATGGCGTGGGTGCACTTATACACAGATAATGGAGATCAAAAATACAGTATTGTTGTGATGTGAAACCCTCCTATATGTATGGCTGACTTTTTGTATCCTAGGGTTCCAGAAGGCCCACTGTGGACTTGAGGATGTGTGGATTTTGGTATATGTCGGGGGGTGGGGGGGTGGGGGGCGGTATTGGAACCAATTCCCCACGTATACCAAGGGATGACTGCAAGTAATTATACATAGTGCCAAGAGTACTGCATTAAAAAAAATCTTTTTAAATGGAAAATTTAAAACATAGA
>NW_016807885.1:0-2919 GCF_001698545.2 Rhinopithecus bieti
TGATGTTTCAGCTAGAGTCTAAAGGCAGACTGGAAGTAGAATTCCTTCTTCCTGGGGGGACTGTGCTCATTTTTTTTCCCCAAGGCCTTCAGCTGATTGAATGAGGCCCACCCATATGATGGTGTGTAATCCACTTTGCTCAAAGTCTACAGAGGAGGTGGCTTTGACAAAAAAAAAAAAAAAATCTGCAGAAAGTGAGGAAGTGAATCATGCAAATAAACATCTGGGAAAAAGAAATCTAGGTAGCATGAGAAGCAAGTCCAAAGGCCTTGAGGTAGACATGTGCTGGACACGCTGCTGGAATAGAGTGACTGTGATGGTTAATAGTGTCAATTTGATTGGATTGAAGGATGCAAAGTGTGGTTCCTGGGTGTGTCTGTGAGGGTGTTGCCAAAGGAGATTAACATCTGAGTCAGTGGACTGGCAGAGGCAGACCCGCCCTCAATCTGAGCGGGCACCATCTAATCAGCTGCCAGTGTGGCTAGAAAAAAGCAGGTGGGAGAAGATGGAAGAGCAGACTGGCTGAGTCTTCTGGCCTACATCTTTCTCCCATGCTGGGTGCTTCCTGCCCTCAAACATCGGACTCCAAGTTCTTCAGCTTTTGGACTCTTGTACTTAGTGGACTCTTAGACCAGTGGTTTGCTGGGGTTCTTGGGCCTTTGGCCACAGACTGAAGGCTGCACTGTCAGCTTCCCTACTTTTGAGGTTTTGGGACTCAGACTGGCTTCCTTGCTCCTCAACTAGCAGACTGTCATGGGACTTTGCCTTGCGATCGTGTAAGTCAATACTCCCTAATAAACTCCCTTTCATAGATACATCTATCCTATTAGTTCTGTCCCTCTAGAGAACCCTGACTAATACAGTGACCAAGGGTGAGAGCAATGGGAGATTTGAAGTCCAGTACGCAGAGCATGTTGGACCTTGCAGGTCTTAAGAACAACTCGAGTGTTACTCTGAGAAAATGGAGCAGATGGATTGAACAAAGGAATAACACTATTTGACTTATGTTTTAACAAGATTGTTGGCAGCTGTGGTGAGAACAGAGTGCAGGTGGCAAGGACAGAAGCAAGAAACAGGTTGGGAGGCTATTTCAATAGCCCAGGTGAGAACTGGTGGTGGCTTAGATCTTGGTAGCAGTCAGAGACAGAGGGAAAGGTCAAGGGAAATGGCTGAATTCTGTCGATCGTTTGGAAATATAGCCAAGAAGATTTGCTGACAGGCTGGATATGGGTTATGGGAGAAAGAAAGGAATTGAGGATGACACTAAGGTTTGTGTCCTGAGCCACGGCATCTGAGGTGAGGTGAGGAAGTTTGCAGGAGTAGCTTGAAGTAGAGGGCAGGGTACACATCCAAAACTCTGCTGGGGACAGGCAAGTGGGGTGCCTAACACATACCAGATGGAGATGTCTAGTAGACAGTTGGATGTGCAGATGAGGAGGGAGACAGGTTCAGGCTTGAGATATAAACTGGGGAGTTATCGACATATAGATGGCTTTAAAGTCCTGAAACACTAAAGGAGACCACATAGAAAGTGAGAGTAGATAGAAAAGAGGTTTAAGGATTAAACTTTGTAGCACCTCAACACTTGGAAGTTGGGAAAATGAAGAGGACCCAGCAAATGGGACAAGAAAGAGTGCTCAAAAAGAGAAACCAAGTGGGACTCCATCTCAAAAAAAAAAAAAAAAGCCAGCTCGGGCACGGTAGCTCACACCTGTCACTCCAGCGATTTGGGAAGCTGAGGTGGGAGGATTGCTTGAGCCTAGGAGTTTGAGATCAGCCTGGGAAATATACCAAGACCCCGTCTCTACGAAAAATTTAAAAATTAGCCAGGCTAGGCCAGGCGCAGTGGCTCATGCCTGTAATCCCAGCACTTTGAGAGGCTGAGGTGGGCAGATCACCGGAGGTCAGGAGTTCAAGACCAGCCTGGCCAACAGGGTGAAACCCTGTCTCTACTAACAATACAAAAATTAGCCAGGCGAGGTGGCGGGCACCTGTAATCCCAGCTACTTTAGAGGCTGAGGCAGGAGAATGGCTTGAACCTGGGAGGCAGAGGTTGCAGTGAGCCAAGATGATGCTACTGCACTCCAGCCTGGGTGACAGAGCAAGACTCTGTCTCAAAGAAAAAAAAATTATCCAGACATGGTGGTGCACACCTGTAGTCCAAGCTACTCTGGAGGCTGAGGTGGGAGGATTGCTTGAGCCCAGGTCAAGGTTGCAGTGAGCTATGATGGTGCCACTGCGTTCTAGCCTGGGCAACAGAGAGAGACCCTTTCTCAAAGAGAGAAGACAGCTGGGCATGGTGATGTGCACCTGGAGTCCCAGCTACTTGGGAGGCTGAGCCAGGAGGTTGAGCCAGGAGGTTGAGGCTATAGTGTGCTGTGATGCTTGAGCCTGTGAATAGCCATTGTACTCCAGCCTGGGCAACATAGTGAGACCCTATCTCTTTAAAATAATAAAAGAAGTCAAAAGAAGTGAGTGGGGGTATTGTGGGAGCCAAGGAGTAAAGTATTTCAAGGGGAAAGTGATGAACATGTCAAATGCTGCCCCTAAAGACTGAGAAGTGACCACTGGACTTGGCAAATGTTGGAGAGCTTTTGTGACTAGGGCAGTTGCAGTTTGGTAGAGAGATGAGGCCTGATTGGGTGGGTTCATGGGAGAATAGAAGCAGAAAAATTAGAGACAATAAACAGAAGCAACTTTTATTTTATTTATTTATTTATTTATTTATTTTTGAGATGGAGTCTCTCGGCTCACTGCAACCTTCGCCTCCTGGGTTCAAGCGATTCTCCTGCCTCAGCCTACTGAGTAGCTGAGATTACAGGCGCCTGCCACCACACCCGGCTAATTTTTGTATTGTTAGTGGAGACGGGGTTTCACCATGTTGGTCAGGCCGGCCTCAAACTCCTGACCTCGTGATCT
>NW_016807885.1:5653-8265 GCF_001698545.2 Rhinopithecus bieti
AATAAGTTAAAAAAAAAAAAAAAAACGAAATAGCCCAAAAGTGTTTGCAACAATCTTATCACAACATAGTGCCAAGGAATCTTGCCAAGGTTCATGGCTTCCCAGCATCTTTGGAAGCTTCATTAGTCCTGCCTCCCTGGTAGAAGCCAGAGAACTTGCTTTCTCAGCTTCCTTTGCAGAGAGTTCACACATGACCCAGGGCTCATCCATCAGCCATCTCAAAATTGGACTGATTCCAAAGTGAGCAATGTGAAGAAGCAGGAAACACATGGAATCTAATTTCTGGTGAGGGTGGCATCGGCGTCCAGAATCCAGAGGTTCTGGAATCTGTTTCTCAGTATCACAGGTGCAAGCTGTGGGTTCACATCCAGTGGTCTTCACTGGACACCCAGTGATGCAGTTTGAGCAGTACTCCTGGCTGAGTAACACGCCCAGCCAGTGAACTAATCTTCTTTAATAAACTCCCTTTTGGGCCAGGCACGGTGGCTCATGCCTGTAATCCCAGCACTTTGGGAGGCCAAGTTGGGTGCATCACCTGAGGTCAGGAATTCGAGACCAGCCTGGCCACCATGGTGGAACCCCGTCTCTACTAAAAATACAAAAATTAGCTGGGTGTGGTGGCAGGTACCTGTAATCTCAGCTACTTGGGAGGCTGAGGCGGGAGAATCGCTTGAACCCAGGAGGCGGAAGTTGCAGTGAGCCGAGATCGTGCCATTGCACTCCAGCCTGGTTGATAAGAGCAAAACTCTGTCTCAAAAATAAATACAAATAAACTCCCTCTCTGCCAGCATGATTGTTCTAGTACTTTTGTTACATTACAAATGAACCTAAAACTTAGTGGATTATGTAGTTTAAGTAGGGTTTCTCAATCTCAGCACAGTTGGCATTGGGACCAGGTTTGTCCTGGAGGCTGTCCTGTGTCCTGAAGGATGTTTAGCAGCACCCCTGGTCTCCACTTACTGGAAGCAAGTACCACCATGCACCCACCCCCAAGTTGTGGCAATGTCTTCAGGCATTACCACACATCCCTGGGCGGGGGGTGGGGGGGGGCGGCGCAAAATCTCCCCCAATTGAGGGAGATTGGCTTAAAGCAACATTCAAGTATTGAGGACTGTATTAGCTGGGAGGGTCTGGCTTAGTGGGATTCATGCAGTTGTAGTCAAATGGTAGGTAGAACTGGACCAGTGGGGGACTGGAGCAGCGGGGGGCTGGCTGGAAATCTTTTTCTTCTCAGGTAGCCTCAAGGGCTCTCCCCATGACCTCCTTGTATGAGCTTGTCTGGGCTTCGTCATAGCATAGTGACGTCAGGTTAGTTTCACTACTTGTATGGAAGCTCTGGGCTCCAAAGGGGTGTCTCAAAAAACTAGGTAATACTTCTTAAGACCTAGCCTCAGCAATCACATGTTACCATTTCCACCATAGTCACAAGATTCAAGGGGAGGGAACACAGATGCCACCTCTCCATAGGAAGAATGCCAAAGTTACATTGTAAGGTCATGTGGGATGGGAGACATTGTTGAGACTTTCTTTAGGAAAATCTCATCTGTTCCAGTGATCAGTATCACTACTCATCAGGCAAATGCAAATTAAAACCATGAGATACCTCTACAAATCCCCAGAATGGCTAAAAATTAAAAGGCTCATAATAGTAGGTATTGGCAAGGATGTGGAGCAAGTGGAACTGTCATAAACTGCTGATGGGAATATAAATTGGTACAACCACTTTGGAAACATTATTTAACTGTATCTACTAAAGCTAAATACATGCCTGGTCTGTGGCCCAACAATCTCTTTCCTAGGTTTACACCCAAGAGAAATAAATGCATATGTATACCAAAAGACATGAATGAGAATGTTCCTAGAAGTTTTATTCAGCATAACTAAAAACTGGAAAAGAACCAAATGTCTGTAAATAGGAGAATGAATATGTAAACTGTGATCTATTCATCCAATAGAACATTACACTGCAATACAAAAGGACAACTTATATACACGACAAGGATGAATCTCGTAACTGTATGTTCAGCAAAGGAAGTCAGACACATACATATGGTGTAATTCCATGTATATAATGTTCAAAAACAGGAAAACTAATCGATGATGATAGAAATCAGAGGAAATGGTTACTTGTAGTGGGAAGAGGGGGTTCATACTGGGAAGAGGCACAAAGAACTTCTGGAAGGCTGAGGATCATCTATATTTTGATCCAGGTGGTGATTATGCAAGCGTATACACATGTAAAAGTTAAGGTGTATAATGTATTAATGCTCTTTAAGTACTTTATTCCATTCCTCAATAAAAAGTAGAAATAGGCCGGGCACGGTGGCTCATGCCTGTAATCCCAGCACTTTGGGAGGCCGAGGCAGGCAGATCACCTGAGGTCAGGAGTTCAAGACCAGCCTGACCAACATGGAGAAACCCCATCTCTACTAAAACTACAAAAATTAGCTGGGTGTGGTGGCACATGTCTGTAGTCCCAGCTACTTAGGAGGCTGAGGCAGGAGAATCACTTGAACCCGGGAAGCAGAGGTTGTGGTGAGCCAAGATCGTGCCGTTACACTCCAGCCTGGGCAACAAAAGTGAAACTCTGTCAAAAAAAAAAAAAAAAAAAA
>NW_016807885.1:12083-13751 GCF_001698545.2 Rhinopithecus bieti
CCAGCCTGACCAACATGGAGAAAACCCATCTCTACTAAAAAAAAAAAAAATACAAAATTAGCCGGGCATGGTGGCACCTGCCTGCAATCCCAGCTACTCAGGAGGCTGAGGCAGGAGAATCGCTTGAACCTGAGAGGCAGAGGTTGCAGTGAGCCAAGATCATGCCATTGCACTCTAGCCTGGGCAACAAGAGCAAAACTCCATCTCAAAAGAAAAAAAAAAAAAAAAATCAACAAAACAAAAGCAGGTGGCTATGAATCAAGAATTGATGAAACTCAGCCAGGCGCGGTGGCTCACGCCTATAATCCCAGCACTTTGGGAGGCTGAGGTGGGCAGATCACTTGAGGCCAGGAGTTCAAGACCAGCCTGGCAAACATGTTAAAACCCCATCTCTACTAAAAATTAAAAAAATAAAAAGCTGGGCATGGTGGCACACGCCTGTAGTCCCAGCTACTCGGGAGGCTGAAGCAGGAGAATTGCCTGAACTCGGAAGGCAGGAGTTGCAGTAATCCGAGATTGCACCACTGCACTCCAGCCTGGTCAACAGAGCAAGACTCTGTCTCAAATAATAATAATAATAATAAAATGAAACTCTTGGAAACCTTTTAAAGCCACCGAACTAATTTTAGATGGCATGTCAGTCAGGGTCCAGTTACGAAAAGAAAATCTCTCTAAATACTTTCAACAGAGGCATGTTTATAGAAGGAATTTATTACACAGGTGCCAGAGGAACTTAGAAGCCAAGAGGGGATGGTGAGGCATCCCAGAGATTCAAAACAGGAAAAAAAAAAAAAAGCTGCTACCTCCCCTGTGGCTAAAGGGGCAGCAGAAGGAGGGTGTGTTACCAGAATCAAGCATTTAGAGCTATCTGATCAAGACTAGAACCACAGCATGATCTGAGACCATGGAAGGTGCAGCTATCTAGCAGGAGATGGAGACACAGTCTCTTCCAGAGACATTGCTTAAAGCAGAGACAGAGGGAGAGAAATACCCTAGTTTCACTCTTATCTCTCCCTCAAGTCATCTGCCAATACTTCCCACGGGCCAAACTTAAACAGAAAAGACCATGGGGTATATAGTTCCTTGCAACACAGCATGGGGCAGAGTAGGATGGGGAATGAATCTGGGAACGAAGTAACAAGTGCCCAGCATAATGAGATAAACAAGAGAATGGACACAAAGAATGAGTTTGTGATTTAGAAGGCTGAGCTGAGGAAGTCATTCAGAGTCAGTGATAAAGAGATGAAAATATGAAAAGTAGTTCAGAGCTGGGGATAGATTGAAAAGCACCAAAACATATTTAATAAAAGTTCCAGAGAGAGAAACTAGAATCAGGAGGTAGTAATATTTAAGGTGATTATGTCTGAGAATTTTCCAGAGCCAAGAAAGTGTCCCTAGATTTAAAAAGCTATTTCTGGGAAAGGTGGGCTGTACTATTTATACTAACCATCCCATTGAAAACAAACATGTGATATAAATTTTTATTTTTTTTTCTTGTCATGCCGTTTTAAGGACTTCATAAAATTGTAAATCTTTTTGCTTTTTTTTTTTAAGAGCTGGAGGTCTCACTATGTTGCCTAAGCTGGTCTCGAACTCCCTGGCCTCAAGCAATCCTCCTGCCTCAGGCTCCTGAGTAGGCGGGAATACAGGTGCGTGCCGCTGCACTTG
>NW_016807886.1:0-2213 GCF_001698545.2 Rhinopithecus bieti
AGTTTTGAAATATAGTGCAAACATTAAATTGGTTAATGTATCAATTGTGCTTGATAAATACAATTTGATTTGAAAGCCAAGCTAGGGTTTTCCCTACTTTGTTAAAATTTATTTCTTCTTAATGTACTAGATTGTAAGGTTTTGAAAGCTTTTGAAAAACATTATGTCTCATTTACTGCTGTATCTTCAGGACTTTGACATAGTGTATCCTGTAATAGGTGCCCAATAAATATTTGTGAATAAATGAGTCAATGCAAAGTATGGGAACACCTTCATAGTTACTGTAAAACACTCTAAGTGAGTTCCTGGGTACTGCTGGTTTTGGTTGGTGCCTGAAAATGTATCCACAGCTCCCTACCACTCAGAAGCACTGTGTGCTCACTGTTCTTCTTTGCTTGGGGGATATCATCAGTCATTATTAAATATATAAATTCCTGCAATGATCTACTTTGAAGTAGGCTATGTGGGCTTTGGCATGTGTGAAGCAACTTGATTCGCAATTCTGAGGGTTTCCTGCAGGGGTGTTTGATTTGAGACTCCAGTGAGAAACCACTATTTGTTTGCTGTGACCACAGCATCAGAAAACTGATGACTCATCATTACCCAATGATAATGCAGACCTCTTTCATTTGCATTAGAGAATTTGCATCACTTCCAGGTATTCCCTATTGCTCAATGGAGTGATTTCATGTTTGCCAGATAGACTATATCGTATTAGATTATCTAAAACATAGCCTTTAAATTTGTATAAATTAACCCCTCCATTGCATTTATATTGGGAAGTTTATTTTATGGAATGTCTAAGCATCTTACAAACATTATCTTCTTAATCCTTATAACAACTGTGTGGGAAAAGTTCTATGAAATATCTTCATTTTGCAGACGAGAAAACTGAGGCATGGGAAGGTTAAGTGGCATACCAACAGTATATGGAAGAGCCAGGTTTTCAAATTAGACAGTTTGGTTCCAGAGGATGTGTTCTTAACCACCATGCTGTGAGTAAACAGGTGACTGAGGTTCCCCTAAGGTCCCTGAAAATGAAGTATTTTGTATGCCACATCTATTTCATTGTTGTTGTCTTTAGCTTTTAATCATAGTACAAAAAAAAAAGTAACATAAAATTTACCATCTTAACTTTTTATGTATAGAGTTTCAGTAGTGTTAAGTACATTCACATTACTTTGCAACAGATCTTTAGAACTTTATCTTGAGTTTTAAAAATTCTATACCCATTGAACAACTTCTCATATCCCCTGTCATATCTATTTTTAAGTACTATCATCCCAAACATAGCACCTCAATCTGATGAGAAGCCATCATACTATTATCACTTCAAATATTAATAAATAAAGGAGAATTATTTTTATTTGCATAGATTAGTATATGCCCAGAATTCAAAATTTAGAAAAAATACAAATGCAGAAGAAATGGAATTGTATTAATCCGTTCTCACATTGCTATAAAGAAATGCCTGAGACCGAGTCATTTATAACGAAAAGGGGTTTAATTGGCTCATGATTCTGCCGGCTGGACAGGAAGCGCATAGTAGCTTCTGCATTTTGGGAGGCCTCGGGAAACTTATAATCATGGCAGAAGGTGAAGGGAAAGCAGGCAAGTCTCATACGCAGAGCAGAAGTGAGCAGGGGAGTGCCACACACTTTTAAACGACCAGATCTTGTGAGAACTCTGTCACTAGAACAGCACCAAGGAGATGGTGCTAACCATTCATGACGGACTAACCCCATGATCCAATCACCTCTCACCAGGCCCCACCTCCAACATTGGGGATTATAAGATGACATGAGATTTGAGTGGGGACAAATATCCAAGCCATATCAGGAGTGATTTGAAATAAAAAGAAATGTCTTAGTGATTTGTCTTCCTCTTGTTTCTCAGTTTGGCTTTGCATATTTGCAGAAGAAAATTTTCTGATATTGTTTATCTTAATGACCTGTTCCTAAATCATGATTTCAGAAATATATTTTTAGTTAAAAGCCAAGAAAACAAAAAAGTTACATTCAATTTTCTTGTTTCTTAGACACATAAGCATTATTTTATCTTCTGAATAAAAAGAAATTCTATTCAACCATTGATAAAAACAAAAAGTACAGTTGGCCCTCTGCCTTTATGGGTTTTGCATCCATGGATTCAATCAAGAACAGATTGAGAATATTTGGGACCAGGCATGGTGGCTCACGCCTGTAATCCCAGCA
>NW_016807886.1:4255-24256 GCF_001698545.2 Rhinopithecus bieti
AAAAAAAAAAAAAATAAAAGAAAAAAAAAGGAAATGCAAGGAAGGATATTAATTAATCAATCAAAGGATTGTGTCATAGTTAGAAATGACACAGATGAAATACTTTATCATAAATCCCTTTGCTAGTGTCAGGATGCATTCTGCTTCCAACTTCATAATATTCTTACCTTAGGTTGAGGGTTGATCAACTATTAAGAAGGAAGTCTGAGAATTTTTCTAAGGACCCCTTCTATGTCCACGAGTCAGAGTAGAAGTGGTTTGGGATAATCCCATGCTGATAGATTTTGTGTTTTTAAAAATTACTTGGTAATTATTTTGTCAATTATTCTAGCACCAATCATTAAAGGTTCTGACAGTCTCAAGGAATTGATCAATGAAATTTGCAAATGCTACAGAGAAGATGATTACCAGTCATCCACAGGCATGATTCAAATAGCAAATATCATTATGATAAAAACAAAATTTTCAACAAAAATAACTATTTAACAAGCACATTTTTTCTGATATTTTTGATAGGTCATTTTTTAAAGTCACCTTCGATTCCAGAAATTCAAGAAGATAAATTTTTGAGTAATATATATCTTTATACTTACATGTAAAATATTTTTAAAGCATATATACACATGTATGAATTTATTCAGTTTTTTTTTTTAGGGGGAAAAGAGCTTGATCTAGTGATATAGTTTATTAACTCACTCTGTTATCAACATATGTTGTTTAGGAGCTGTGGAAATCATGTGTAATTAGCAAATATAATCAAAGTTATTTCATATCATAATTATTTATCTTCCCCTGTAATTCCCTGTTGTAACTTGTTTGTTTAGTCAGTTCATCTAAACTTGTCATTTTTCATTCATTTGTCCACTATAAGCCAAGAAACTTTTACCTTTTCTCTCTCTTGATTATAATCTTGTCTGATGAGGACAAAATAATTGAGACAAGAACAGAGGAGCAAGATGAATGGCAGACAGCAGGTGCCTTCGTATATTATGAAGTGTTTGCAAAATAATAAGCACCACATGAATAATGCATTTGAAGAATATTGTCTGGCAAATAATATTAAGAGTCATATATCCAAATCATCCCACAATTACTGAGGAATGAAAAACAAAGTATCTAATGCCTCTGGTTTTGTCAGACACAGAGAGAATCACCATATAGAGCTTCTAGGTAGAGCAAAAGAGCTTCTATTTATTTATATTTATATTTATTATTTATTTATTTATTTATTTATTTGAGATGAAGTTTCGCTGTCACCCATGCTGGAGTGCAGTGGTGAAATCTTGGCTCACTGCAACCTCTGCCTCCCGGGTTCAAGCAATTCTCCTGCCCCAGCCTCCCAAGTAGCTGGGACTACAGGCGCCCACCATCACGCCAGGCAAATTTTTGTATTTTTAGTAGACAGGGTTTCACCTTATTGGCCAGGCTGGTCTCGAACTCCTGACTTCGGGTGATCCGCCCACCTTGGCCACCCAAAGTGCTGGGATTACAGGCGTGAACCACCATGCCCAGCACCATTTACTAATAGAGTACTAAAAATGTAAATATATATCTTTATACAAATGTATACATCTATATTTTATCCTATTTATATGTATTATTTATATATTCGTATTTTCTACATATATGTGTGTATATATAATGCAGTTGGCACTCCATATCTGTGGGTTCTGCCATTGCAGATTCAACCAACTACATATGGAAAATATTAATAAAAAGGATGATTGTTTGCACTGAACATGTACAGTCTTTTTTCTTGTTATACTTCATGAAACAATACAGTGTAACAACTATTTACATAGGATTTATATTGTGTTAGGTATTGTAAGTAATCTAGAGATGATTTAAAGTACACTGGAGGATGTGTTTAGGTTATATGCAAAGACTGTGCTTTTTTTATATATTTTATATGTTTGCATTCCTGGCAAGGTAAAATACTGACACAATTCAAAAAATGAAGGAAAAACTCAGAAACGCTTTGATCTAATGCTTGTGTGTGTGTGTGTGTTTCTGTTTTATTTTGTTTTGTTTTGTTTTGTTTTTTTGAGACAAGGTCCTGCTTTGCCCACCAGACTGGAGTGCAGTGGCGCAACCATGGCTCCCTGCAGCCTCCACCTCTCGGGCTCAAGCAGTCTTCCCACCTAAGGCTGTTGAGTAGCTGGGACCACAGGTATCTGCCACCATGCTCAGCTAAGATGTTTTGTTTTGGGTTTTTGCTTGTTTGTTTGTTTTCCTTTTTTTTCTTTTCTTTTTTTGTTTTGTAGAGACAGTGTCTCCCTAGGTTTTCCAGGCTGGTTTTGAACTCCTGGACTCAAGTGATCCTCCCACATTGGACTCCCAAAATGCTGGAATGACATGTGTGAGCCATCATGCTCGGCCTCTGTGTGTGTGTGTTGAAAGAGAGAAAACGTAAAGTAAGACTCAGGATTTTACAGTGGTTGATATTCCTCTCTTCATTTTGCCTTTTGACTGTCTTGCTATACGACCACTCCTTGGAGGTAGCTGAGCTGTTTGTGTTGCTAGTGTTGCTGCAGCCACTGGCTGCTGCAAGAATCTCAACTGTTCTATCTTCTGTTACTGCTGCTACTGCTGCTATTGAAAAGCAGAAGACAGTTGGGACCTCTGCTGAGGGAGGCTTTTTCAAATATTTTCTAGGCAAAACCAAACTGAGATATCATAGCTGCCTGAAGCTACACACAACTTCTGACTCCAGTGAGATTAATGAGAACAACTTTCTGAGTCCTTCAGGCCTGTTCTTGACTGCTTGAACCTGCAGAACCCTGTGGCCTTGGCTGTGGAGCACAAGAAGTTGTGTGTTGCTGAAAGCATTGTTGCAGAATCAACTGATAGAGTGGCAGAAACAGCAGCAGGTGCTGCTGGATGTTCAAAAACCAAGTGGAAGCTGGAGTAGAGTTAAGGGCCTGAGACCTGAGGTACTTTTTTTGAAAATGCTAAACACACCTGCTTGAAAAGGTGCCTGCATTCTATTGGACTGGGTCGTGCATTTGGTAGCATACCTCCTGAGGACCGGGGGGCCACTCCCTTTGATTCTCAAAGGAAATGAGTTACTAGCAGTACAGCCCAGCATGGGGTTTGAACCTCTCCCCAAAGCCCAGGCTCCGCAGACTGGGCCCACTACATTGATGCCTATCTGGACGGTAGAGTTTGCCATTACCTGGGAGACTGGGATTGTTTTTGAGGAGTTGTAGGAGACCAGGCAATGTGGGGGAAACTGACCCCATGATTCAAGTATCTCCACCTGGCCCCACCCTTGACACGTGCAGATTATTATAATTCAAGGGGATTATTACAATTCAAGATTTGGGCGGGAACACAGCGAAATCATATCACTTACCTCAGGAGAAAGTGGACAATGAGACAGCTCCAGACCCTAATACAGAGAAGATGTAGAATATCTCTTGCAGCATTATTTCATTGAGCCTGTATTCACCTGTTGCTGATCATTTCAGAAATTCTCCCTACCTCAGACTCCTTGTCATGTGGTCCTTATTTATTCCCTGTCTCTCCTGAGTTTGGCTAGGCCATGTTGTATAGGTTGTTGTTTGTCCTTTTTTATTTAGAGTTTTAAAACTTTCTGATTCATGGTGTCTTTCCAACTTTGCAATGGCTTATTTAAGTATAACATCTATTTAAAAACAAAACATTAAAAGTTATGAGTGAATAAGAACCAGAAAAAATTTTTTTCGTAAATTTCCTTTTAGAGTGTCAAATTACAATCTTTCTGTTTTATGTTGTGTGTGGATGTTTATCTGTGTATTGCTTTTTGCAGCGGTTTTATCTGCTTAATTAATACTCCGCTATTGGCTTTTTTTTTGTTTTCCTCAGAACAGCAATAGAAGATACATTTTGAAGTGGTAGGATAGGGAGATGACATAGCTTACTTAATTTCATAGTTCAACACCAGCTTCTTTTGTTGCCATTAGGACAATGAAGTTTTTTTTTTTTATTTTTTGTACATGGTTTTATTGTGGTGGTGGTATTTAAAAAATAGTACACTTTTCCACAAGCCTTGCGTTTCCTGATTCTTTGATACTCTTGTGTCATTAGGATCCTTCAACTTTAGTCTGTTCTTTTTTTTCCCTTAGCCATAAGTCTTCAAAGGATAGATTTCTTCTCAAAAGTGCTTCTCTATTCCTAAAAGGTGATGTTTACTTCTGATGCTAAATTCTTTTTATGCTCCTTTCTTCTGCTTGCCCACAACCAGTGCTCTAATCTACCTGGTTTCAAATATTATCTCATTATTTCCCAATCCAGGATTGGGCCTCAGTCACCTCCTACAAATTAATAAGAATAAGAAAAATACCTCAGGATGAAAATTAGGTCAAAATAAAAATTCATAAAACATATAAATAATATATATATATATAGTCGGGCTGGAGTGCAGTGGCCGGATCTCAGCTCACTGCAAGCTCCGCCTCCCGGGTTTACGCCATTCTCCTGCCTCAGCCTCCCGAGTAGCTGGGACTACAGGCGCCCGCCACCTCGCCCGGCTAGTCTTTTGTATTTTTTAGTAGAGACGGGGTTTCACCGTGTTAGCCAGGATGGATCTCCTGACCTCGTGATCCGCCTGTCTCGGCCTCCCAAAGTGCTGGGATTACAGGCTTGAGCCACCGCGCCCGGCCGTAAATAATATTTACATATATGAAAAGATGCTCAACCTCACAATAATAGAATTGCAAGTTAAGACTAACATAAAAGGCTATATTTTTGTATTTTCTTTTTCTCTTTTTCCTTGTATTATTATTTTTATTTGACACATATTAATTTCACGTATTTATGGGGTATAGTGTGATATTTCAAGACATGTATACAATGTGCAATGATCAAATCATGGTGATTAGCATATCTATCACCTCAAACATTTATCATTTCCTGTGTTGGCAACATTCAAAATCTGCTCTTCTAGCTATTTGAAAATATACAATAAATTATTTTTAATTATACTCACTCTATAGTACAATAGATCACTAGAACTTATTTCTCATATCTAAATGTACTTTTTTTTTTGAGACAGAGTCTTACTCTGTCGCCCAGGCTAGAGTGCAGCGGGGCAATCTTGGCTCACTGCAAACTCCACCTCCCAGGTTCAAGCGATTCTCCTCTCTCAGCCTCCGAAGTAGCTGGAATTACAGGCGCCTGACACTATGCCCAGCTAATTTTTGTATCTTTAGTAGAGATGGGGTTTCACCACAATGGCCAGACTGGTCTCAAACTCCTGATTTCAGGTGATCCACCCGCCTCAGCCTCCCAAAGTGCTGGGATTGCAAGCGTGAGCCACTGTGCCTGTCCCTAAATGTACTTTTTAAAAAACTAAACTTAGATACAGGGGGTACATGTGCATATTTATTACATGGGTATATTGTGTGATGCTAAGATTTGAGGTATGGATCCCATCACCCAAAGAAGTGAGCATAGTACCCATTAGGTAGTTTTTCAAAGCACACCCTCTCCTTCCTTTTCCCTCGATTAATCCACAGTGTCTGTTGTTCCCATGTTTATGTCCATGTGTGCTCAATATTTAGCTCCCACTTATATAAATGAGAACATTTCGTATTTGATTTTCTGTTTCTTGATTAGTTCACTTAGGATATTGGCCTCTAGCTGCGTCCATGTTGCTACAAAAGACATGATATCATTCTTTTTAATGGCTGCATAATATTCCATGGTGCATATGTACCCATTTTCTTTATCCAATCCACCACTGATGGGCGCCTAAGTTGATTCCACATCTTTACTATTGTGAAGAGCATGGTGATGAACATATAAGTGCGTGTCTCTTTTTGGTAGAATGATTTATTTTCCTTTGGGTGTATACCAAATAATGAGATTGCTGGATTGAATGGTAGCTCTGTTTTATGTTCTTTGAGAAATCTCCAAGCTGCTTTCCACAGCAGCTAAACTAATTTACATTCCCACCAAAAGTGCGTAAGACTTCTCTTTTCTCCAGAGCCTCATCAACATGTTATTTTTTGACATTTTAATAACAGCCATTCTGACTGGTGTGAGGTGGTATTTCACTGTGGCTTTGATTTGCATTTCTCCAATAATTAGTCCTGATGAGCATTTGTTCATGTTTGTTGGTTGTTTGTATGTCTTCCTTTGAGAAGTGTCTGTTCATATCCTTTGCCCATGTTTAATTGAGTTATTTGTTTTTTGCTTATTGATTTAAATTTGTTATAGATTCTGAATATTAGACTTTCATCAAATGCATAGTTGTAAATATTTTCTCATTCTCTAGGTTGTCTGTTTACTTTGTTGATAGTTTATGTTGCTGTGCGGAAGCTCTTTAATTAGGTCCCACTTGTCAATTTTTGGTTTGTTGTAATTGCTTTTCAAGACTTTGCCAAAAATTATTTGCCAATGCCCATGTTGAGAAGGCTGTTTCCTAGGTTTTCTTCTAGAATTTTCATAGTTTGAGGTCTTTCATTTAAATATTTAATCCTTCTAGGTTTAATTTTTCCATATGGTGAAAGGTAAGGGTCCAGTTTCATTATTCTGCATATGACTAGCCAGTTATCCCAGCACCATTTATTGAATAGGAAGTCCTTTCCCCATTGCTTTTGTTAGCCCCATCAAAGATCAGATTATTGTAGGTGTGCAGCACACATAGACCAATGGAAGAGAACAGAAAACTCAGAAATAAAATATAGTATTTTTATAGATTTCTCAAACAACTTACAGATTTCTCAAAGAACATAAAACAGAGCTACCATTCAATCCAGCAATCCAATTATTTGGTATACACCCAAAGGAAAATAAATCATTCTACCAAAAAGACACATGCACTTATATGTTCATCATCATGCTATTCACAATAGTAGAGACAGCGAATGAACTTAGGTGTCCATCAATGGTGGATTGCATAAAGAAAATGGGTACATATGCACCATGGAATACTATATTTTATTTCTGAGTTTTCTGTCCTATTCCATTGGTCTATGTGTATTTTTTTGTACTGATACATGCTGTTTTGGTTACTGTAGCCTTATAGTATATTTCAAAGTCAGGTAGTGTGATGACTCTGTCTTTGTTCTTTTTACTTAGGATTGCTTTAGCTATTCAGTCTCTGTTTTGGGTCCACATGGATTTTAGAATAGTTTTTCTAATTCTGTGAAATATGACACTTGTAGTTTGATAGAAATAGCATTGAGTATGTGAATTGCTTTGGGCAATATGGCTACTTTAACAATATTGATTCTTCCAGTTCATTAGCATGGAATGTTTTGCATTTATTTGTGTCATCTCTTAGTTCTTTCAGCAGTGTTTTTTAGTTCTTCTTATAGAGATCACTCACCACTTTGGTTAAATATATTCCTAGGTATTTTTTTGTTACTACTGTAAATGGGATTATGTTGTTTATCTGATTCCCAGCTTGGATGTTATTGATGTATAGAAATGCTACTGAGTTTTGTTCATTGATTTTGTATCCTGAAACTTTACTGAAGTTGTTTATCAGTTCCAGGAGCCTTTTGGCTGAGTCTTTTGGATTTTCTAGGTATAGAATTTTATCATTAGAAAAGAGAGAGAGTTTGAATTCTTATTTTCCTGTTTGGATGCCTTTTGCTTCTTTCTCTTGCCTGTTTACTCTGGTACTATATTGAATAGGAGTGGTCAGAATGGGTATCCTTGTCTTGTTACAGTTTTCATGGGGCATGGTACCATCTTTTGCCCATTCAGTGTGATGTTGGCTATAGGTTTGTCATAAATGGCTCTCATTACTTTGAGGTATGTTCCTTCAATGCCTAGTTCTTTATTGTTGTTGTTGTTTTAATCATGAATAGATTTTGGATTTATCAAAACCTTTTTCCAGTTCAGTGAGGTGATCATATGATTTTTGTTTTAATTATCTTTATGTGGTGAATTGCATTTGTTGATTTTGTATTTTGAAACACCTTGCATCCCAGGAACAAAGCAAACTTGATTATGGTGAGTTAACTTTTAAATTTTCATTTTTTACAAAAGTTTTAATGTTTTGTTGTGACGAGGTCTCTTTTTTTATTTTTAATTTTTTTGTTTCGACAAGGTCTCTTTGCTGCCCAGGCTGGTCTCAAACTCCTGGCCTCGGGTAGTGCTCCCTCCTCAGCCTCCCAAAGTCCTGTGATTAAAGGTTTGAGCCACAATGACTGACTGAGATAACTTTTTCATGTGCTGCTGGATACAGTTTGGTAGTATTTTGCTGAGAATTTTTGCATCTATTTTCATCAGTGATATAGGCCTGAAGTTTTCTTTTTTTGTCATGTCTCTGCCTCATTTTGGTAGCAGGCTGATGCTACCTTCATAGAATGAGTTAGGGAGGAGACTTTCCTCCTTGACTTTTTGAAATAGTTCTAGTAAGATTGGTACCAGTTCTTCTTTCTATATCTGGTAAAATTTGACTGTGAATCCATCTGATCCAGGACTTTTTCTGGTTGGTCGCTGTTTTTTGTTTTTGTTTGTTTGTTTGTTTGTTTTCTGATTCAATTTCAGAAGTTGATATTTGTCTATTCAGAATTTTAATCTCTTCTTGATTCAGTCTTGGGAGATAGTGTGTTTTCAGGAATTTATCCATTTCCTCTAGATTTTCTAATTTGTTTGCATAGAGTCATTCATAGTAGTCTTTGAGGATCTTTTATATTTCTGTGGAGTTAGTTGTAATGTCATCTTTGTCATTTCTGATTGTACTTATTTGGGTCTTCTGTTTTCTTCTTTGTTAATTAAACTAGTGGGTCTATCGATCTTGTTTATTCTTTCGAAAAAGTAACTCAGTTTTATTGATCTATTGAATGTATTTTTGCATCTTAGTTTCATACAGTTTTCTCTAGTTTTGGTTATTTATTTTCTTCTGCTACTTTTAGGGTTGGTTTGTTCTTTTATTTCCTAGTTCATTTAGGTACAAAGTTAGCTTGTTAATTTGAGATCTTTCTAACTTCTTGATGAAGGTGTTTATCACTATAAACTTTCCTCTTAATACCGCTTTAGCTGCATTCTGGAGATTTTGATAAGATATATCCCGATTTTCATTAATTTCAAAATATATTTTGGTCTCTGCCTTCATTTCAGTGTTCACCTAGGAATTATTCCGGGGTAAGTTGTTTAATTTTTGTGTATTTGTATAGTTTTTTTTTTTAGAAAGTGTCTCACTCCGTTGATCAGGCTGGACCGCAGTGGCATGATCATGGCTCACTGCAGCCTCAGTCTCCCCAGGCTCGGGTGAACCTCACACACCAGCCACCCAAATAGCTGGAACTACAGGTGCACACCACCATTCCTGGCTAATTTTTTTGCATTTTTTTTGTAGAGATGAGGTTTCACCATGTCACCCAGGCTGTTCTTGAACTCCTGGGCTCAACCATTCCACCCACTTTGGCCTCCGAAAGTGCTAGGATTATAGGTGTCAGCCACTGTGCCCTGCTTATTTGTGTAGTTTTGAGAGACCTTCTTGATACTGATTTCTATTTTTATTGTACTGTGGTCTGAGAGTGTGCTTGACATGATGTTGATTGTTTTGAATTTACTGAGACTTGCTTTATGACTAAGCATGTGGTTTATCTTAGAATATGCTTCATGTATAGATGAGAAGAATGTATAGTCTATGGTTGTTGGATGGAGTGTTCTGTAGATGTCTATTAGGTTCAATTGGTTGAGTGTGAAGTATGAGCCTTGATGATCTGTTTATCACCCTGCTGTCAGTGGGTATTGACATCTCCCATTATTATTGTGTAGTTGTCTCAGTCTTTTGTAGGTCAAAAGAACATGTTTTATGAATCTGGGTGCTCCAATGTTGGGTGCATGCATATTAAGGATAGTTAAGGCTTCTTGTTGGAGTGTAACTGTTATCATTATGTAATGCCCTTCTTTGTTCTTCTTTATTGTTATTGGTTTAAAATCTGTTTTATCTAATATAAGAATGATGACTCCCACTCTCTTTTGTTTTCTGTTTGCATGGTAGCTCTTTCTCAATCCCTTTACTTTGAGTCTGTGGGTGTCATTATAGTAAAGATGGGTCTCCTGAAAACGGAAGATCATTGAGTCTTTTATTTGTATCCAGCTTGCCACTCCATGTCTTTTAAGTGGGACATTTAGCCTATTTACATTTGGGGTTAGTATTGATAGATGAGATTTTGATCCTGTCATCGTGTTGTTAGCTGGTTGTTATGTAGACCTGATTGCATAGTTGCTTTTTAGTGTCTGTGGGCTATGTACTTAAGTGTGTTTTTTGTGGTAGCAAGTGTTGTTCTTTCAATTTCATGTCTAGCAGTCCCTTAAGGACCTCTTATGAGGCATTGACCTTTGTGAATCTGATGACTATGTGCCTTGGGGATGGTCATCTTGTGTAGTATCTAGCTGGAGTTCCTTGTATTTCCTGAATTTGCATGTCAACTTCTCTAGTGAGATTAAGAAAATTTTTGTGAACGATATCCTCAAATATATTTTTAAGCTGCTTATTCTCTTTCCTTCTCTCTCAGGAATGCCATATGGGTCATAGATTTGGCCACTGCACATAATCCCCTATTTCTTTGAGGTGTTTTTTTTCATTTTAAAATTATTACTTTTCTTTATTTTGTCTGATTGGGTTGATTCAAAGAACAATTATTTGAGCGCTGAGATTCTTTTCTCAGTTTGGTCTATTCTGCTAGTAATACTTCTGAGTTTATTATAAAATTCATCTAGTAATTTTTCAGCTCTTGAAGTTGAGTTTGATTTTTTCTTAAAACGGTTATTTTATCTTTCAGTTCTTGCATGATTTTACTTGATTCATTGGATTCCTTGGATTGGGTTTCAACTGTCTCCTGAATCTCAATGAGCTTCCTTGCCAGCCAGGTTCTGAATTTTATGTCTGTCATTTTAGTCATGTCAGACTGTTTAAGAAGCATTGCTGGGGAGCTGGTTGGCTCATTTGGAAGTAAGAGGATATTCTGGCTTTTTAAGTTGCCACAGTTATTGCACTGATTCTTTCTCATCTGGGAGGACTAGTGTTCTTCTGTCTGTGGTGTAAGTTAGGTATAGTTGGTTGTCTTTGTTTCTGCGTGTTTTCTGAGGGTCAAGGCTCTGCATAGTGTCTTTATTTATGGCTCAATTCTTGCCCCTGGTTTGTTTCACAGGGGGATATATTCGCAAAATATTTTTGGTGCTGTAGTTTGGGCTGCAATTCTGTAGATGGTACATGGGAATAATGGTCAGTAGACAGGCTCTTACTCAGCTGTGCAGCTCCTGTGTATTTCCTTGCATTTGCAGTCATGCTCTGTGGTGTAGGGGGGAGAAGAGATAACTTCCTCACCAGGCCTGCTCCTGGGTCTTAGGAAACCCCTCTGATTACTTCCACCATGCTCACATTTATTTTGTTAGGTGTTCTGGGCCATGGGTCTCCCTTGGGCAGAGGCTATAACATGGAGATAGGCTACTCTCTTTCTAGACTGGCCATGCACAGGGAGGCATGCCTCGCTCCCATGCCAGTCCATGAACCCATGTGTTTCACCCCTTTCAGTGCTGTGAGAGTGGGCTCCTCCCCCACTAGAGTGTTGCATACAGATCTCAGCGTAGCATTCCTGAACTGTGTACCACAGCCCTGGGGCACCAGGACTGGCTTGCAGCTCCATCCTCTTGACGTTCAGGGTTGGGTTCTGGGTGCACTGGGAAATCTGAAGTGCTCCCAGGCTGCTGGGAACGTACTGAGGCGGAGCAAAGCATCCAGACTGGACAGCATAGGCTGTGCCATGTACATGTTCCTGTGTGGGGAAGGGGGGTACCCAGGCAGAGGCTCTGGGAGGGGCTTGTGGGTAGGAGAGCCTGCAAAGTAGACATACCCTAGTCCTGCAGGAAAGCCAGCCGTCCTTTCTCCTGGCCTGGCAGTCAGTTGGGTCTAGAGATTCTCAGAGGAAAATGGGGAGCCCTGTGGGTTGGGCACCTACCTAAGATCATGCCCTGCTGGTGCTCTTCCACGCAGAAAGGCTCCTGGCTTTACACCGGCTGAAGCCTTATCTCTGCCTACTCTCTGGGTAGATTCCCCTGCCAGCTCAAATGTCTTTGGGGGACATGGAATCCCCTGTAGCTAGGATCCCAGAGGTTCACAGTGAGAGTGGTCAGTCCCACAGTTCCTTTACTCACCCCTTTCCCAGGAGCCATTTGGAGCCTAACACTAGCCGTAACGCTCAGGTACCCTGTACACAGTTCCCAGATTCCTCTCTTCAGCCTCAGTGCCTGCATCACATTTCCATCCACTCTTGGCATTTTTCTCTTCAAAGATATATTCAAATTACGTTGCTTTACTTAACATTTTGGTCCCTCTTGGTGGGAACAGTGCTTTCTAGCTGTGTCTAGTAAGCCATCTTGTCCCACTTCCTCACTGTATTTTTTTATCTGTTAACCATCCTTTGGCTATCCCTCTCCCTTCCCTACCCTTCCCTGCCTCTGGTCACCACTATTCTACTCTTTACTTCTATGAGATGTATTTTTTAGCTTCCAAATGTGAGTGAGACAAATACAAGTGGTATTTGTCTTTCTGTGCCTGACCCATTTCACTTAATGTACTCCAGGCTCATTCATGTTACCATGAATGACAGAATTTTGTTCTAAAAGACCATTCTTTTTTTTTTTTTTCCTACTAGATTACTGAAGATCAGAACATTTCATAGCTTATCATGTTAGCTAATGGTGTGGGGAAACAGACACCCTGAAATGCTGTTGAGGGTTTATTTTATTTTATTTTTTTTGAGACGGAGTTTTGCTCTTGTTGCCCAGGCTGGAGTGCAAATGGCACGATCTTGGCTCACCACAACCTCTGCCTCCCAGGTTCAAGTGATTCTCCTGCCTCAGCCTCCCGAGTAGCTGGGATTACTGGCATGCGTCGCCATGCCCTGCTAATTTTGTATTTTTAGTAGAGACAGATTTCTCCATGTTGGTGAGGCTAGTCTCGAACTCCTGACCTCAGGTGATCCACCCACCTCAGCCTCCCAAAGTGCTGGGATTACAGGTGTGAGCCACTGCACCTAGCCATTGTTGAGGGCTTTTATTAGTCCAATTGCTATGGATAACAAAGAAACTAGGAATAGGATTTGCCTTCAGGTTTTTTAGGGTGGCTGGGCTGTGTAAATGGGAATTTCTCACCACTGGCCTATAGTCTCATTAAAAAATCTACTACTTTTTAAACCTTTTAAAAATAATTGGTACACCACCTGCACCCAGTGTTACTCATCAGTGGGGCAGCACTACTACAGTCCAAGTATCACTTGGTAACATGAGAGCATTCAAGAGGAAATGGATAGCAAGGACAAAATCCTAGGAAAATTCTAGCATTTATAAAGAAAGAAGAGAATGAATAGAGGCACAGAACAATCAGGAATAGGCTTACTAATAAAATTTCAAGAAGAATGGGAGTAAATAGTATTAAATGCCATAGAGTGCTCAAGCCAGATAACTGTTGAGCCAGTGAAACTATTGAAACCATGTAACTTGTTGAAAATTAAGTTTTTGATAGCCTTAGTAACAACATTTTCTGTGAAATAGTGGAGAAAAATCAGAACATAGTAGAAACACAGATGAGTCTGTGTTGAGAAAGTAAAGAGAGTAGCTTAGACTACCCTGAAGAGTTTTTATTAATGTTGAGAAAGAAGTAAGTTACAGGTTGAAATAGAGGACACGCACATGCATACAAAAAAATTAATAGCTTTATGTAAAATCTCTCAATAATGCAATAATAGACCAGGTAAATACAGCATAAATAATGATGTCATCCATAATGTAATTTTGAAATTTTTGGAAATGACATAAGCTTTCATGGAGATTTTTATGTGATAAATGAAAAAGTAACATACCCAAAGCCACTATTCAAATTAATGAGTTGGCTGGGTGAGGTAGCACATCCCTATAACCCCAGCACTTTGGGAGGTCGAGGTGGGAGGATTGCTGGATCCCTGGAATTAGAGACCAGCCTGAGCAACAGAGGGAGACCTCATCTCTACAAAAAATAAAATTTTTAAAAAATTAGCTGGACATGCTGGCATGCACCTGTAGTCCCAGCTACTCGGGACACTGAGGCAGGAGGATCTCTTGAGCCCAGGAGTTCAATAACAGTTTGGGTGACATGGAGAGGCACCGCCTCCACAGAAAATAAAAAAGCTTATCCAGATGTGGTGGCACATTCCTGCAGTCCCAACTACTCAGGAGACTGAGACAGGAGGATCACTTGAACCAGGAAGGTCAAGGCTGCAGTGACCATGATTGTGCCACTGCACTCCGGCCTGGGTGACAGAGCAAGACTGTTACAAAATATATATATATTTACTCACCTTATGTGCTTTGTACATTATAGACATAATAAATGGTAGATAATGACATCAGTAACTACAAAGTCAAATTATACAGCAATACTTAATATAATTTTGATTCCAAATAAATCCATATTTGTGAAAGAAAGCCAGAAGCATTGTAATAGCTTTTGTAAATTAGTCACCAAGGTAGTCAGTTACAGTTGTATTTAATAGACTAGTGAACAGAAGGGTTTTGAGAGTGGGCAGGATTACAATGCTGTTGCATAAATTGGAGCTTTAGGAAAGCACTGAAGGAAATGATGTCTAGTTAATCATTGAGATATTCTTCACATGCATGTGATGAATAATTTTGGAAAACTTGACATTCAGATAAGACTGAATATAATTGGGTAAAACGGCAATAATACATACATGTTCTCTATTTTCTTACTATTATCATAATGTACTTTTAAGGAAGAGGCAGATATTTTAACTGAAAATCATGGACACAGTAAAGCCATTTCAATTCTTTGTTACACTTGTTTCCTATGGGAAGAACATGAGAAATAATCTTATAGTATTGACAGAAAAGGAGTTTTGACAGCTGACTGTTACAAAACCTCCAGTGTCATTATTCCACTTCCCCTACAGCTAGGGAATCAGTGTTTTTCATATGACCCATATTTCTAAAAGTAGTGAATTTCAAAATGTCTGTTCCATGTACGCAGTTGTTGACATCCACAGATATTTAGCTATCTAGTTCTAGAATCCCCTTGGTGTTTCATCCATCTGAAACTCAGAAAAAAGAGCAGAGCTAATAACAGATAAGCTCTCATTCCTGCTTTATTTATTCATTCATTCATTCATTCATTCATTCATTCATTCATGTATTTATGTATTTAGCTCTGTACTGCTGCATGTAGGAATGCCTCCCACTTGATGCCTCTGTCAACTCCAGCTCTTTCAGGCAATACTATGAGACAAGATGAACTGAATTTCAAATGTATGAGACTTCACTCACAGAAAGGGTGTTCTATTCATACTGAATCTTTCTATAAAAATGAAAAAGTTGGATCTGGAGAACAGAAAAAGGAAGAGAGCTGCATTCACAGTAGGATAAGGAGATTAAATAGGAAGAGTTATGTGATTTGTCTCTTTTATGAGGTGCTGCTGAAAAGCAGATTAAGCTTTCTAAAAAGTGGTGACCTTGATATAAATTTCATATTTAGCCAGTGCTGATATACTTTGAATAATGAAGGGTATGTGCAACAACATTGAGCCTGAGAAGATTCAAGAAATGTAGTGAAGTTGACTATAATCTGAGTGGCTAATCCATTACTGCAAATAACAGTGACAGGAATAATACCTATTGTGTAGCAGTTTGTCCATTACAAAATACATTCACACCAGGATGCTATTTACTTCTCACAATAACTCTATGAGATTAAGTATCCTTAGAGTTCTATGATCTGGTGCTGAAGTTCGAGGAAGATGTTACTTGTTCATAGTCACACAACTTGCGAATAAATTCCTCTCCCTGTGAAAATATCCTCTTCTTACATTCATTGTCACATTTGGATAAAGATTGGACCCACTTGTGTTTTACTTCTAACACTTTTAATCATACCTCTAACATAACTCTATGGTATTACATTCTGACAACTGAAATGTAAAGTGTTTTATTTCTGTATTGTCTCTGTTGGTGTGAATCCTTAATATAATGTCATATTCTGAGCATGTTTATGTTTACAAAAAAATACAAGTCATTAGGCCATTTTCTTTTTCCAAAAATGACCGGTTATTGCCGAGTAAAGTTATTAGGTTGCTGGTATTCAAACCATTCGTTATTTTAATGAATAATAGGTAATTCAGATGAATGGCTTTCCATTCTAGCAAGAAATATCTGAAAATTGCATGGACTTGAACTGATATTAAAATTGTATATAAAGGAATGGAAAGGAAACCAACTGTGAAATGTGTCTAAATCATATAGAATAAAAAAGTTACCTCCCCCAAAACCTAACTCTGCTTTTAAATTCTATTAATTCACAGTTTAATTCCGCTTTTCCTTTTTTCCTGTTTTGGTTTTAGATGCATAAATAAGAGGCTTTAATCATAGAAAGGAAGCTGGAAAAGTACCTTAACTTATTACATTTACCATGTTTGAACAGTGTTATTTGTAATATTTGCAAATGTACAACTATATAATTTATCTTTTCTTTTACCTCATGGGAGACCTCTAGGAATTTAGATATAATGTGGATTAAACACTTAGACTATTTGTTCCCTAAGCTACTGTATTGACCAGGACCTAGTCAGTTAAAGCAAATTCATTCCAGATAGTTCAGTAGAAGAAATGTAACGTGGGAAACGGGATATCAGTATGCTAGAAGAGCTGAAATGACCCAGAGGTTAGCGACATTAGGAAACCACTAGCACCCCTATATCTGAAGGGACAGAGAGAAGAAAGAAGTGGTTTTACCAGAACCCAGAAACTGAAAGGATAGATCCCCTCTTGTAAAAATGCGTCACCAGCGCCATTTGTGAGGAGAAACTGGGAAATTGAGAAACTACGTATGGGATAAAGTGTTAAGGCAGATAAGACCCCCTCATGCAAGACTCTTACAATATTATGGAGGAGAAAATATATACCAATATAAAGAAAGAAGGCAAAGAAAAGACCAGTTAGTGATAACTGAGAGCATAACTATAAATATAAAACTGAGTGTATAAAAAATATGAGATGTATTGTTCTTGTGGATTATTTTTGCATTAATTTAATTGTTAAATGTTGCATTGAAATATTACCTATCTTAACTATTGAGTTTATGGAACTCCCTCATTCAACTCCCGCTAGTTCCACTGGGGTAAGTCCGTGATGTTTCAAATGACGTTCAGCTATTTTGCTGCAGCAATTGGGTGGATGGTGTAGTATATGTCACAAATAAATGAAGTAACTTTTTAGATTTATATATTCAAATATCTATTTGTTATGCCTTTTGAAATCTTAAAAGAAACCCCATCTCTACTAAAAATACAAAATTAGCCGGGCGTGGTGGCGGGCGCATGTAATCCCAGCTACTCGGAAGGCTGAGGCAGGAGAATCGCTTGAACCCGGGAGGCGGAGGTTGCAGCGAGCCAAGATCATGACATCTGCACTCCAGCCTGGGCGACAGAGCGAGACTCCGTCTCAAAAAAAAAAAAAAAAAAAAAAAAGAAATTCTTTACCCATGAAACACTAACTTCCCATTCCTTCCTCCCACCAGCTCCTGGTAATCTCTACTCTACTTTGCGTTTCTATGAATTTACTTATCCTAGGAACCTCAGAGAAGTTTAATCATACAATCATACAATATTTATCCTTTTGTGACTGACTGATTTCACTTAGCCTAATGTTCTCAGGTTTCATCCATGTTGTATCATGTATCAGAATGTCATTGCTTTTTAAGGCTGAATAACATTTCTATTATATATATATATATACATGACACTTTTTAATCTTTTCATTTGTTGATGGACATTTGAATTGTTTCCATCTTTTGGCTGTTGCGAGTAATGCTGCTACGAATATTGGTGTACAAATTTTTTTTTCATTTATTTTGTGTGCATACCTAGGAGAGGTATTGTTGGATATTCTATATTTAACATTTTGAGGAACTGCAAAACTGTTTTCTACAGTGGCTGCACGAGTTTACATTCTACCAGTAATACACAAGGTTTCTAATTTCTCCACTCCTTGCCAATACTTATTGTCCACCCCCCAACACACTTTTTTTTAAAATTTTTTTTAATTTTATTTTTTGAGACAGAATCTCACTCTGTTGCCCAGGCTGGAGTGCAGTGGCACGATATTGGCTCACTGCAACTTCTGCCTCCCAGGTTCAAGTAATTCTTTGCCTCAGCCTCCTGAGTAGCTGGGATTACAGGCGCCCACCACCAGGCCTGGTTAATTTTTGTGTTTTTAGTAGAGACGGGGTTTCACTATCTTGGCCAGGCTGATCTTGAACTCCTGACCTCGTGATCCACCTGCCTTGGCCTCCCAAAGTGCTGGGATTATAGGCGTGAGCCACCGTGCCTGGCCTACACTTTTTATTTTCTGATAATACCCATCCCAGTGTGTGTGAGGTGGTATTGAAAGGTAAAACTTTCTATACAATGTTTCCTCCTTCCCTAATTTGCCTCTCAGTAGGATATAAACTCCATAAAATCAAGTACCCTGTTTATTCACTGCTGTATCCCCGGCCAGGCCAGGATATAGCCATTGCTCAATAAATGTGTTGTGCTGATTGAGTGAAATTTTTTTTTTTCTTTTTTGAGACAAGATCTCACTCTGTCACCCAGGCTGGAGTGCAGTGGTGTGATCTTGGCTCACTGCAACCTCTGCCTCCAAGGCTCAGGTGATCCTCCCACCTCAGCCTCCCAAGTATCTGGGACTACAGGCACACCACCACCACGTCTGGCTAATTTTTCTATTTTTTTGTAGAGGTGGAGTTTTGCCATGTTGCCCAGGCTGGTCTTAAACTCCTGGGCTCAAGCTATCTACCCACATGAGCCTCCCAAATTGCTGGGATTAGAGACGTGAACCACCCTGCCCAGCCGTGAATGAATTTTAAATGCTCAGTCAGTGAGAGTTGTATTCAATTCTTTAATAAATGATATCATGTATTTAGTCTTATATTACATTGCAAGGCCATTGGTGGGCTTAGTGCTTTCTTTTTGTTTTATTTTTTTCTTATGAAACAACATCCTTTTTGAACTGGAAGTTCAAGGGATGACATGCTGCATATACATAGAATGAAATTATCTCAAACCATGACAGGGGAAGAGGAGGTGAAAAGGGGATGAAGGAGTTGAAAAATATGAAATTAGGAAGTGGTGAAGAAAGTCAGGTAAAATCTCATGTGGTGCCTTCAAATTAGAGCATCAAGCAGGTGCTATGAACATGTGATTTGAGGGAAGTGCTTGTGATTCTCTTCTTCAGGGAGCACTTCTGGCTTGCATTTTCATTTTCTCTAGACCTTTTATAGATGAAGAATATCTTGTTTGTCCAGATGCAGATAGTCTGTTCTCTTCTATCTGTGTCTTCAGAATATGGACCCATTTCTAAATGTTCTGAGTTCAAAGATGTCACTTTTTATATGAAACTCTGATCATGAGTCTTGGTAAATATTATGAACACCTTAGAAAAAGCTGCCTTTGTAAAGCTTGGAGAACAAAAAGTGATATGCAACTTACCCAAATGTGACTCACACATTTATCTTCCCTATCCCTTGTCTTTCACATCAAGAATGTCTACTATGGTTAGAAGAAGGCTTGTTGTGTGTAGGATGAAATAAGGAGAGCATCAGGTGATTGTATGTAGCTATTCAGTGCAGACTATCTTTACAACTCTATTTTAATTTTTTGTGTTCATGGAAGACACATCTGTTTGCTGTATATGCTATCAAGTAATACATGTTATTTATGGCTGGGCGCAGTGGCTCACGTCTGTAATCCCAGCACTTTGGGAGGCCAAGGTGGGTAGATCATTTAAGGTCAGGAGTTTGAGACCAGCCCAGCCAACGTGGTGAAACCCTGCCTCTACTAAAAATACAAAAATTAGCCAGGCGTGGTGGCAGGCGCCTGTAGTCCCAGCTATTCGGGTGGCTGAGGCACGATAATCGCTTGAATGTAGGAGGTGGAGGTTACAGTGAGCCGAAATCATGCCACTGCACTCCAGCCTGGGCGAAAGAGCAAGACTGTGTCTGGAAAAAAA
>NW_016807886.1:26193-33882 GCF_001698545.2 Rhinopithecus bieti
GGAATAATAGGTTAGAAAATAAAATAGGAAAATTGTATTGATCACTTTTACCAAAAAAGAGAAGACAATTATCTTGAATTTACAGGTAGCGAAACACTGTAGGTGGAGTTCAATTTACCAGTTCAACAAAATGTTTAAAAAAGAATTTCAAATGAGAAGGCAGTAAACTGGTGTTTTTAGATTTTAAGCATCTGCTCGATGGTCTCATTCTAATCTTTTCACCAAGGGCTGATTTCAACCAGGGTTAAATCAATAGGTCCTCCAGAGCTCTTCTGAAAAGAAAAACTAATCCAAACAAATCTCTCATTTAGTGTCAGTAGCTACAAACATAGTGTGTTTAAGAAAGATAAGATATAAGAGAGGATCACATGCATGGCTTCAGGCATTACCATAAAGACTGACAGAACAATAAAAAAGGGAAAAAAATGGAATGCTTTAAGATTAGAGATAAACTATCAAAGTATATTTAAGGTTTAAAAAGCTCTAAGATACTCCTTCCACAGTCTAACCTTGACACTGTTTCATTCCTAACACTTTACGTTTACAACTAATGATTAGACACGATGGTCAAATTTCTGGTTGAGAAGCTGCCTTCAAGACAGTTCACTTCTGCTGAGGTCTGTGGTAACTGAACCTTCAGATCTGCTGCCACTCTGTGCTGCTTTTCAGTGCCAAAGGCTTATGACACTTGAAAATATTATGTGCCTTCATTCTTACAAAAGGAAAGATCATGACTTGAAAAATGACCAATGAATGTTAGAGTAGACCATATAAAACACAGAGGCATAGAACAACTTAATCCTTTAAAAACGTTAATCAAATCCCTGGCTTTGTTACACACTACTTCATGAAGTACGAAAAGATTGCCAAACATTATAAAATTGGTATTTCCTTTAGGGACTTGAGAATTAGCAGAATATACAGGTCATGTGTTTAGTGATCCTGTTAGAGGATACATTTTACAGTCATGCCACTGGTAATTCTGCTAGAGTAAGAGAGGGATACCAAACACTACACATTACCGTGCATAGGGTGTGTGATTACAGAATAATTAAAACTGTGCTATACTAAGGTTATCATATAACACGGTTTTTAATATCCTTTATCAGTAAATCAGTTATATGCAAAATTTCCCTTTCCACACATATTTTCCTTTTTTACCTTCTTCCTGTACTACCCAAATTTCTGCACTTTGATCTATAGTTATGCAATGTAGTCATCCTTTTAAAAATGAATTTTAAAATCTCTGATAACGACCAGGCACAGTGGCTCACTCCTGTAATCCCAGCACTTTGGGAGGCTGAGGCAGGTAGATCAGCTGAGATCAGGAGTTTGAGACCAGCCTGACCAACATGGTGAAACCCTGTCTCTACAAAAAATACAAAAATTATCCTGGAGTGGTAGCATGTGCCTGTAATCCCAGCAACTCCGGAGGCTGAGGCTGGAAAATCGCTTGAACCCAGTAGGCGGAGGTTTCAGTGAGCTGAGATCGCACCATTGCACTCCAGCCTGGGCAACAAGAGCGAAATTCCATCTCCAAAAAAACAAAAAAAGTCTGATAGCTCCCATGCATATCAATTCTGAATTGTCTTCTATTTCAAAGTACAACAGTACTGAGAAACCTGTGGAGGAGTTCAGGGTGCTGTACTGACTTCTGGAATCTGAATGGAAGTAATTATTTTGAATTTATTTTTGTGTCTTATATTGATTTCTTAATTGTGTTCAAAAATATTTGGGAATTCCCAATATTTTCACTGAATCAGATTTTTTTTTTCTTCTTTGTAAGGCGGGACTCAAAGCCAGTGCTTCAGAAGTAAATATATATAGTATATATATACACACACACATACGTATAGCTTTTATATAGTAGAAAAATATGAAGAAACCATATTTCAAGGTCATTTGCTCCCTTATATCACTTATCAGATTTTGGGGACTTTAAGGACCTAAATTTTCAAAAAATCAAGTTAGATCATGGATTTTTTTGAAAACTTGTGTCATTAAAGTCCTGAAGAAAATTTGAAAATGTAAGCCCTTAATGTCCAGAAGACATTTATTTTAGAGTGTAAAATAAAGTAAAACCAAGGGTTAGGGGTAGGTAACTTTCTTTTATCTTAAACAATGGTATGTATATATCTATATATCTATGATCATCCATAGGTATATAGAGTCTATGTATGCTAACCCAGCACCAATTACCTCCCCTAGCATATAGAAGAGACCAGTGAATTAGAAGTTAGGAGATGTGAGTTCTAACCTCATTTCTGCCACTATTTAGATAATAGAATTCGAGAAATTCATTGACTTCTTTCAGCCTTGGATCCCTTTGCTATAATGTTAAGACATTGAAATAAGTAACTTCATGTTAGTTGTTTCTACAATATGTTGTGTGTGTACCTGGTGTGGACCTCAGGGTCACCCTTGCCAGAGACAACTAGATCTTTATTTAAAAGTCTATACTAATATTCTTTCTTCACTAGAAAGGATAGTGGGGTATTGACTCTCAATTGTAAATAACTCTGTTTTCTCTGCCTGCATGCATGTCCTGTCTCTCGAGTCATTTTATAAACATTGAAACCAGCAATCATGACTTAAGTTTTTGCCTAGACTACAGCCCATCTGTTATAAACAGTAAAAGCTGAGTAAATATGCGCTAATGGTTTTACCATAAGTCCTTTAGGAGCATCCTCTTTACCCCATTTACCTCATTCCACGTTATTTCCCTGACAGCAGAGAACCATAGCAGTCATGTCGCAAGTTTGATGATGGCGGAATGCACTCTTTGCTTTGAGAGTGTGTAAA
The DNA here is from genome assembly GCF_001698545.2 of Rhinopithecus bieti. Lineage (NCBI taxonomy): Eukaryota > Metazoa > Chordata > Mammalia > Primates > Cercopithecidae > Rhinopithecus > Rhinopithecus bieti. The sequence goes on from NW_016807886.1 coordinate 28,996, forward strand.
TTCCCCTCAGGGGTATCATATGTTTATTAATGTGTCACAAGTTGCTTGTTTCCTGTTAGCTCGTCTCAGTAAATGGGACTGTAGCATTCGTTGGATACTACTTTATTTTTAGCTTTTTAAATCACCTCCTGATGAACAGAAACAGTAAACAAGTATTAAACATCGAAAGTAATTTGAAAATAGTGCCATCCTGGAGAGTCTGGAGTTCCAGACATTACCAGACAGTTGTAAATCAGCACTCATCTCACAGAGCTGAAGAATAAAAGTTAGGAAAATAAGAATACCTAAGTGATGCTCATCTGGAGCCACTTTCTGAAGATTAGGGGACATTTGTATTTAAAGAAGAGAAAGAGGTGATGGCTGTGGTGGGGAGTCCATATTTACTTCAACTTTAGTCATTCTTATTCAACCCACTCATATATTTCAAATGAAAAGTATAAGGACTTATCTGGACTTTTAAGCTTCACACTAATTAGACACCAAAGAACTGAAGGCCTCATCATGGTACTATGTTCTAATTTGTTAAACAAACACTGTGTGACTGTACTGCAAAATGGAAATATAAAGAAACTGGGAATGAAGGAGGTGGTGCTGATAATAAGATCTAACACTTACTGAGTGTTCACTGGAAGACAGACAATGTTCTAAGTTCTTTATGGGTTTTATTGTATTCGTTTTCCACAGCAGCCTATGGAGTCATTGGTATTACTTTCACCTTATCCTAATACGGAAATGGAAGCCAAATGAGCCAAGTAACTTTCCCTAGTTTTCAAAAATAATGAGTGATAGAGCTTGAATGAGTGATTGAGATTGAACCCATGAGGTTGGGCTTTGGAGTCTTGCTCTTCACTTGACCCTGCCTCTCTCTCCCTCTCTCTCTGTATATGAATGTCTGGTATTCCACACAAAGAGATACAGTACAACAGGCAAACAAAAGTAATCAATAGTTTGAGGAGAAAGGAAATCTAAGACTCTTGTGTACTCTTGTGTCTAAATCCATTTACGCTGGAAAGCTTCAAAATTATAATGCACAGATTTACTTCTTTAAAAGCGCTTTTCTGGTATTTTTTTTTTTTTTTTAATGTTTGTGTTCTAACAAATCTGTATTATGCTCCAAAACCTAAGATTTTCTTAAGGCACAATTTGAATGTGCCCTAAACAGTTATAGAATTTAGATAATTTTTCTTTTCCTGAAAAAATGATCTTATAATGACCTGGAGGAGCATGCTCCAGTCAGTGCTGGAGTAAAATTAATAAATAATGCATGAGCATATTGCTGGCAAACCCAAAGAGGGGTATCTTTTTTCACACTTGGGTGTCGAGCTCAAGCTAAAATTTAACACACTCTTTCTCTCTCAAAGCCTGTTTCCTTTTTCAGTGGTTTTCTAGGCTGTAAGATTGATTCCTACCTTTCATATACTCAACTGAGAAAACTCTTGATCATCTTGGACTGCCTCTTCTCTTCTTCCATTTGCTTCCTCAGTGTTATATTGATTCCAGTGTCTTAAATATATTTCTGAAGCGTGATCCCTCTTTTGTGTCCAATGTGTGTTGCTTTCCATTGAGGCTGGCCATTTGTTTCTGCGATGAATGCAGTTGCTTTCCTAATTTGTCTCATTGCATTTATTCTTCCCCTTACAGGTCAAAAACCATTTTTTCTCATTATCCATCAGAAAATCCTTTCCAAGATCCAAAGTTCATCAATTCCTCAGCATAAAGTTTAAACTCTTTTAGAGTGGCTTATGTGACTTTCCAGTCCTTGCTTCTGTGCATCTATCCAGTCCTCAAGTCCTTTATACTCCAGTCCCTCCACATTATTTGCAATTACTTAAACACAGCAAGTTGTTTTATCCTTCCAGGCTTTGTGCCAACCGTTACCCTCAGATAACCCTTCTTAAAATTGCAAAAGTCTTATTCAGTCTCTAAGATAGTTGCAAATATCATCATTTATGGAGCCTCTTGTTTCTTTCCTTTGGATACCACTGTGTAGTTCATAGCTCTTCATAGAAATTATCATATTGAATTTCAGCTGTTATTTGCTTGTCTCTTTCCCTGGATTGGTGAGGGCCTCAGGACAGGGAATATGGTCTTCTTCTAGCAAAATTCCTGAACACACACGCTCAGGACTTTTTTCCAAACTTCTGACTAACTTTGTTAATGGCTAATTATTTCACCTATTAAGTATCTTACATCTACTTGATAGACGCTAGTATTATAGGCAAGCTAGAGGATGTCTACATTCAATAAAGAACGCATTCCAATTTTGTGGAAATATTCTTTGTTTAGCCAAGATATAAAGGCGCTAATAGCCCTAGGCTTAGTTCTTCCTGGACTTTCTCAGCTGTGTCATATTAGCATTAAACAAAAGCAATGATCTAAATAAGGGAGCCTGCTTAAATGTCAAAGTGTTAGCTGCAATAAGGAGGAGGACTGTAGGAGATGTTGTAGCATGATGCAAAGAAGGAACTAGTGATCAGCTAGAACAGCCTATGACAGGGCCAAGCCAGCTTTCTTGTTCTTTTTAATGCCTCAGACAGGTGCTGTCTCTCCACCCCACCTGAAACTCAAAGGAGTTAAATAAATTGCCCAGTGTTGTAGAGATGGTAAGCAGTGAGACTCACATACAGGAATTTGATGGACAAGTACATGAATAAGCAGTTGGGCACTTATTTACCAAATGGGAAGTTCTAAAGCAAACTTTGAATTCAATATTTTATTCCTCTCTTTCTTCTCATTAGTCAACACCATGCCTGATACATTATCAGTGTTCATTGAATGCCCTGAGACTTAAAAAACAAGTAGAAGTAGTGCAGTTTACTGAAACAACTTCATTTGGTACCAACCCTTCCAAAAAGTTTATAGCCTCACTTATTCCAAGTTATAAACTTGATTTATGTACCAGGAAGAAAAAAAGAGTTGCTTATTTAATGACTGGATTCTGTAGAATCTGTCTATCAGGATGGGGTTGTTCTTATGTAACACAGTAGAATGCTTTGCTCTGACAACGCGGACTCCAGGTCCCAACCCAAATAGATATGGGTCGATAAAGATAGTAACTTTGCAATACTTTTATCCAAGAATGTGTTCTGCCCAGACTCAGTAACTACTCTTCTTAGCAAGACAACTAATACTGTAAGAGTATGCAGCATTATTCCTGTACCTCGCTGTGATTAATAGGTCAGTTATAGTTTTCTACTTCTATTGAATTTGTTAATTTTAGCATAAGCCCAGGCTTGACTTTATTCTTGACCTAAATCTTCCTTTATTTTTTTTTCTAGGTACAAAATATCTATTAAACATTTTAAAACTGAACCTGAATGTAAAACAAAACTTTTCTCTGGCAAATAAAACAAATATACATGTAACCTTCACAAGACCAAGTATTGTTTAGTTGGGTAGCAAGAGAGAACCCTGTGGAATAAGTCAAGATACCATAAAATTAGTTAAACAATGAAGTTTTCGCTTCTCTTTTAAGTGAATTGAATACACTGTCTTGGCAGCACTTGCTTTTTGTTCACACCAGGTCACCATATTTATTCTGCTTTGTTACAGAAACTCCACTTACTGTATGAAAGTATCCATCTCACTAACAGTTGGTGAAAATGACACTGGACTCTGCTATAATTCCAAGATGAAGTATTTTGAAAAAGCTGAACTTAGCAAAAGCAAGGAAATTTCGTGCCGTGACATAGAAGATTTTCTACTGCCAACCAGAGAACCTGAAATCCTTTGGTACAAGGTATGGACTGCGGGTGGTTCTATTTCCTATTAACAAATTAATTGTGCCTTATATACTGGGGCAAATTGGATAGAAAACTTAGATGGGCATGATATAGTTTAGCTTTGCCTTCCTAGAATAATACAGCAAGTTATACTAGTCATTAAGTGTTTTTTAACCAATGGCTTTAGTAAATTCTAGTCAATATTTGTATTGATAATCCACTGTAATAAGCTGTTTTATGTTTATATTTTGTTTACATGGACAATATTTTCAAGTCTGTTATGGTCTGGGTTGATAATTTCAGGAACTAAATTACCTTGAACCTTCTTTCCAGGGTTCTTCATATTAGTAATTCAAAATGTCCCCAAACAAAAGGAAAAAGGTTTGATTTTTTTTTTCCAGGATAAAATCATATACTAGTTTTTCATGGAATATTCTGTTTAATGGACATAATTTTGTCCATATTCTAATCTTTTTCATGTAAAAACAAACATTTTAAAGAAATAACATCTGAGGAAATTTTATGACACCAGAAATATAATATTAAAGTAACTTTCTTCTAAAACCAGATGAAACTTTACACTTCAACAGAATAATTGAACCTCTGAGTTTCCTATCACCATCCTTGATGTTTACTGATATTCCAGATTTGAACATAATTTTAAGCTTATTTGTACCATAAAAGAACTTTTTGTTATTGAATGTACTCAAGAAATAAAGTATGGATGCTATGACCATTCCTGCAGAATATTTTATCCATAGTTTAAAGAATCCTTATGTAACATTTGCTTTGTCCAACTCACTGTAAGTAGGACTTTAGAAGCTGGGCCTCTTTGTAACTTGATCCACAAATGTCAGTACACAGAATGTGAGCCTTCATGACAGACTGAAGATGAATTCAAAAACTGTTAGAAATAAAACAAGAAGCAAACCTTTAACAATTTTAAAAAAGATTTTTCCAAAACAGCAATGCTCTTTCCTAAGTAAGACTTACTTTTGATTCTTGATCATGTGAAATCGTGGGTTCAGAACATCAAGGGAACTGTTTTATACTTGTCCCTTGCTTGATTTTCAGTCCTAGACTATGTTAAATGGAACTCAAATATTAGTCCCGCTGGTTTCTGTTACTGTAGAATGAATTTTCTTTTTCTCTTTTTTTAATTGTT